>NC_141060.1:11542257-12142257 GCF_041138505.1 Cibotium barometz | reverse complement strand
CGAGGCCTCGAGTGTGGATCCCCGCCCCGCGCGGGAGGCTAACGTCGCTTTCGCCACCGGTAGAGGTGCACCATGGGGCAGGGACCCCACAGTTGGTATCAGAGCTTTGTTGAAAGCTAATAAGGATAAACGAATTCTTATTAGAAATTGATAATAAAAACCTAGAAAAACCATTTTTCATAATGTATTTGATGTGATGTGAAATGGATGTGATGTGAATCGGGATAGATGTGAATGGATGATATGCAATGTGAATGGATGTGATGTGATATGGATATGGGTAGATGTGAATGGATGAGATGTAATATGATGAAAGTAGATGAAAATGGATGTGATGTGATGTGATGTGATATGGATATGGGTAGATGTGAATGGATGAGATGTAATATGATGTAAGTAGATGAGAATGGATGAAGGATAATGGGAATACATATGATTGGATGTGGATTAAGCAATGTGAATTGATGTAGAAGAATGTGGAATAACGAGAAATGATGTGGAACAATGTGGAAAGATGAGAGTTCATTAGAAACTGTATTTATGACGTGTTTTTAAATGACTGTTTTATGTCAAGAATGCTGGGGAAGCATTTTGACGATCTTGTGAATGAGGTAATGGAGACCTAAGTGATAAAGTTGCAACAGTTGACGGAGAGTCAACGGAGGACGTCTCGTGTAGCAAGGTCGATTAAGGTCTTGACCAGCCTCGGTTGGATTTAAATGGTGAGCTTCCAATACGGTGGATGAGGGTCCAAGGAAGCGGCCTATGAGTGAAGCGCTAGGTGACCTGCGAAGGATCCTAGAGGGTGCTAACCATATGATGCTTGGGCTCTGGGTCACCGAAGATATACACACCTGCATCGAGGAAGAAAATGGAACAATGGGTTAGAGTTGTTTTCTGAACTCAGGCATGGATCTGGTTGATTGTCCTTGCTGGTCCTCAACGGATGAGTCCATGGCTCTTTTATATGGATCTATTGGTTGATCTTGCTGATCTTCAACAGAGAGTCCATCTGGATTTTTATGAGTGAATATATTTCCAGGTACTATGAGCTAGGAACTATTGAAAAGGCCCCTAAGTGAACAGGCTGTGAGCGTTCTGGTTGCCAATGATGCCATAGGTACACCGATGAAAGAATGATTGGAAATTAGAATTCAACCTCGATATTTTGGAGGATTATGATCAATGATACTATGGTTTCATTAAAAGATTGTTTTAAAGATACTTGAATCTGTGAAACAGGCAATTTAATATAGGGTGTGTAAGTGGGTGTGTAAGTGGTGCGACTATCTTGAATTTTGCTCGAAGCACCGGCTAGGGGGCCTAGGAACTCTTTTCCCTGCTGGACTGATGGATCCCTAAAATGAGACTCAATTCTGTTATGGTACGATAGATGAAGTAAATCCCAGATAGTCCTTGTTCTATGGAAAAGAATCAATGGTTGTGCCTCTTGTGATGAGGAAAAAAGTGTTGCTCTCTATGATACAAGTGCAAGTCTCTTCCTTGATCTGATCATGTGACTTATGGGTTCCATCAGATCAGTTTGGTTAGTTAAGGCTCTTGACTATATTAGAATAAAAACATCCTAGAGGAATCGCTTGTGCTTTCTGGGCGAGGGAAGTATTTCCGGGTTCGGTTTTGGAAGAACCGAGGGATTAGTCTCTTATCCGGATATCTATGGGCGAGGCCCCGAGTGAGAGGCTCTACCCTGCGGCATAAGAAGTGCTACTTCCGCTAGCATTCCTGATTTTGTTGCGCAGAGGGGGTAGGAATCTTTCAGAGGTTCTCACGTCAGTGTGACACATGTTGTTGTCGCTACCATGTTGAGTTCAAACTTTTTTATTGTAGAGTCCCTGTCCCCACCGCGCAACGAACTCAGGGCCGCTAGCAACGGAAGTAGCACTTCTTGTACGGTCTAGGGTCCCTCACTCGGGGCCTCACCCACGGATATCCAGACAAGAGACTAATCCATCGGTTCTTCCAAAACTGAACTCGAAAAAACTTCCCATTGCCCGGAAAGCACAGACGATTCCTCTAGGATAATTTTTCTCTAAGTGAGTCAAAAAGTCTTAACTAACTGAACTGTTCGGCTAGGGGGCCTCGAAACTCTTTTCCCTGGTACCCGACCGGGACAAAACCTACCCAAATTCCTAATTGGATCCCATCACTACAGTGGTGGGTGATTGGCTAACCCATGGAACTAGGCTGGACTAATGGATCCCTAAATTGAGACTCAATTCTGTTATGGTATGCTAGATGAAGTAAATCCCTGACAAAAGTTGTTCTACGTCTTGTGAATGAGGTCATGGAGACCTAATCTGATAAAGTTGCAACAGCTGACGGAGAGTCAATGGAGGATGTCTCACGTAGCAAGGTCGACCGAGGTCTTGACCAGCCTCGGTTCGATTAAAATGCTGAGCTTCTGGTAGAGTGGATGAGGGACTAAGGAAGCGGCCTATCAGTGAAGCGCTATAGGTGACCTGCGAAGGATCCTAGAAGGTGCTGACCATACAGTGCTTGGGCTCTAGGTCACCGAAGATACCCACACGTGCATAAATGATTGTTTTAAAGATAGATGAATCTGTGAAAAAGGCAATTCCATATTGGGTGTGTAAGTGGTGTGACTAGTTTTAAGTTTGCACGAATATCCGGCTAGGGGGCCTTGGAACTCTTTTCCCTGGTACCCGGGACAAAACCGAACCAAATTCCTAATTGGATCCCATCACTACAGTGGTTGGGCGGTTGGCTAACCCATGGAATTGGATGGGATTAGGCTGGATGGGATTAGGTTAGACTGATGGATCCCTAAATTGAGACTCAATTCTGTTATAGTACGCTAGATGAAGTAAATTCCTGACAAAAATTGTTCTATGGAAAAGAATCAACGGCTGTGCCTCTCAATGAGGAAAAAAGTGTTGGTCTCTATGATCCAAGTGCAATCTTTCCCTAATTTGACAATGGGTTATGGTGGTAGTTCCATCCTTAGGCAACCATAACCCTAGGTTGCTCAACCTAAGGACGTCCTCACTATCATATTCAATCTTACCCCAATACTGCCTATAATGGAAACATTATAAAAGAATATTGTAAACGATCTGGCCATGCAGAAAAAGAATGCAGGACCAAATGTAGAGAGAAATCCTCCAGCCGTCCTGAAGCAACCTTGTGGTTGTGTGAAGCAAACCTCTCAAGAGATAACTCCTCCACACTTATAATTCTTTGCCACAAATATGGGAGTAGATACTAATATTAATGATCCATGCTACTTAAACACTGGTGCTACACAACACATGTCACAACAACACAATTTCTTGGTCAACTATACTCCTCTTTTAACTATATTTATAGAGATGACATCATATGTTATGTACAATCAAGGACTAGCGACATTCCTGTTCTTCTTCTTGAGGGTTAGACATCCACCATTTCAAAGCTCTTTTCTTGGGGGGTGCACTACTCAGAAACCCTATGTATCATGTACATTCAAGAGGTATTTAAAAAACCCCTTACATGTGAATTTTTCATAAATAAAATGACCCCTTTTTCTTTATGGACTTATAGTTTTTTTTTTCAAAATCGATTAAAAAACCCCTTTTTGTAAAAGTATTTCTATAAATTTACCTTAAAATTTTGAATTAAAAAACCCTGTCATTTGAACTCACATGGTATATTTACATATTTTTAGGTGAACCTCGGCCCAAGGGTCTTTTATGTCCTGTCCCTAACAAAAAATCTCCTTTCTGTTTAGTGAGCCCACTACAAATGGTGCCAATGTTAAATTCTTTCATCACTACAGTATAATTAAGGCATGGCTTCCTATAGGCAAACATGTCTACATCAAATGTCCACAAAAAGGGCGCCTTATATACACAACAATGCCCTTGTTGTGTACATCAAATGTCCATAACAAAGGCACCTTTATGTATGTGTATTACCCATGCTCCAAATTAAGCTCTCATGACCCCACAAGTCCTACTAGGGCCTAGTTGGAGACATTACACCAGCATTACTGGCATGGTCATCCAATCCAAAATGTTCTTTGGGAGATGCAATCTTGGCGGTATGGTGGGATAAAGTCTCACTATATGGTTGAAACCTCCGATGGTGGTATGGTGAGATAAAGTCTCACTATATGGCCATCGGAGGTTTCAACTTCATGCTATAACCCATAGATTTATGTGAGAGATGCATATTTGGCAAAGTTTAAAATCAGAGGTATCCATGCTCTTAGACTAAAACATATTCTCCACTTCAGTTAATCCATTTAAATATATGTGGCCCAATGAGCATACCTTCACTCACCAAATCAAAGTACTTCTATTGATGTGACTGTTTCTTTCTTTATAGACAGATCTATAGTTCTAGATCATTTCAAGATGTATCAACACCTAGTGCAAGTTGGCACCATGATCAAAGCTCTCCGCATAGAGAATGGAGGAGAGTACATCTCTAATGACTTCACCTCCTATTGTCAATAGGAGGGAATTCAACATCAACTTATTGTTCCATTTAACCCCTAGTAGAATTGGGTTGCTCAGTGAAAGAAGCAAGAATCGAAACCTTTTATCAGCTACTCACTCTATGAAGACCTTCCACATCCCTATTGGGAGGAGGCAATGGGCTCCATATGCCTACTTGTAGAATCACCTTTTCACCACCACACTTCCATTCAAGTCTACATTGAGCTGTGGTTCGCGGTGGCAAACCCTCACAGGACTAAGTGCCAAGTGGGTTAGGTGGCATCAATAGATGGTGTTAATGATCAGAATTGTGACACCTTTTTGGACCATTGAATAAAGTAAACTACGGCGAATAAACTAGTGGTGAAAAACATAGAATATAATAGATTTGAAACCACAATGGTTTTTTTTGCCTGAAGGTATAGTGAAGTGGTAAGATGTTTCCAATGGTAACCCAAGGTCTCAAGTTCAAATCCTCTTTTCCACATAACATCTTGCTCCAAAATTTTCTAGGTCCCAAACCCAAATTCACCCTCATTCCATGATGTAAACTACGATTAACTAAGTAAACAATGATTAACTAAGTAAACTAGGAAGTAAAGTATACCCGCTTAGTAAACAAGTAAACTATGCTCTTTTAGTAAACTAGGATTTCTTAGTAGCCTAGTTTACTCGACCTAGTTTACTTTATCCGAGGGCCCAAAAAAGGCTTTGCGATTTTGATCAATGACATCCATTGATGCCACCTGACAAGGGTCTTTAAGACCTCATGGCACTTAATCGTGAGGATGGCAAACCTGTTTTCACCTACCTTTTGAGTCTTTGGATCCCGTGCATATGCTTTTGTTTTCTGCTAGAGAAGCAAAACAAACTGGACTCCCATGTTGTTTATGTTGTCTTTGTTGGGTATGGTGATCGGTTTAGGGTATGGTGATCGGTTTAGGGTTCTGAGAAGGCTTATGGCCTAGTGACCCAAACCACTGCAAAGTAAAGTGTAACCTTTAACGAATTGTCTCTCATCATAGGGAATGACATCTCCCCTCCTACAAGCCAACAATATCCTTTACTTCTAACCGGTGGCTTTCCCTCTTTGCTCACTGCAAATTTTCCCATGCCGGGCTCTTCTCTCTATTTCCTCTGAATGAACTTCTCCCATAGAGCTATCACTCCCTTCAAGATGTTTATGCTCAATTGAACCTCGCCACCACAACAAATTGCTCACTTGAATCAATACTTCTTGAGAAAATGGTGTCAAGTAGTTAATGCTTCCAGGTGTTCATTTGAGTATGGACTCATATTCTATTCAAATATTTAACATGAGTTGCCAAAAGTCTACTATTTGTAGTGATCCTACTTTGTATTAAGAGCCACACTCTCTCATTTGAATACAAGGTGAACAAGCAAGTCGTTACTCACTTAAGTGACTCTCTCTCTCTCTCTATATATGTGTGTGTGTGTGTGTGTGTGTGTGTGTGTGTGTGTGTGTGGGTGTGGGTGTGGGGGTGTGTGTGTGTGTGTGTGTGTGTGTGTGTGTGTGTCTACTCTATTCTTTCTTCTCACCATCTCATAGTTCTCACATGGTATCAGAGCTTTGAGAACTCCATAGCCATCCATATGTGTGTGTGTGTGTGTGTGTGTGTGTCTGTGTGTGTCTACTCTATTCTTTCTTCTCACCATCTCATAGTTCTCACATGGTATCAGAGCTTTGAGAACTCCATAGCCGTCCATAAGCCTCCCTCTTAAGATCTCATACCTTAGCTTTACTCTCCACTACCTTCAAGCTCCAAGCTCAAGATCCTTCTCCTTCAATCAAGGAACCATGGAGGTAGCCTCATTTTTCACTGCAAAAAACCAAGCCAATGTTTTTCTCCATTGACAAGCTCAATGGCAACAATTACTTAGTATGGAAGCTAAGAATGAAGCTATATCTCAAGGAACTTCAATTATGGAAGTACATCGAGGATGACGGCAAACCCAATGAGGAGCAACCCGAAGCCCTCAAGCTTTGGAAGCAACAAGACATCACGATGCAGATGGAGATGAACCTTCACTATGGAGATCGACAAGTGAAAATGGTGAGAAGATTAAAGTCCTCTCACAAGAAATATGGCAATTCTTCAAAGATTGCTATCTACACACTGACTTGATTTATCAAGTGTCCCTAGTGAAGAGACTTGTCAACTTCAGCATTCAAGAAATTCAAGCAACCACCAAGGTCTTGGACTCCTCGCAGGGTCTTCTAGATGAAACCCTTCTCTCTGGTCTTGAAATCTCAGAGACTCTTCAATCAATGTTCTTGCTGGGGTGGCCTTACCATCAACATGGAGGGAATTCATTACAACCCAAGCTTCAACAACGGAGCTCAAGCTTTAAAGCTTAGTGGCAAAGATTCAACAAGAGGAGGCCTTAGGGGATCAAACATCCCACTCCAACATCAAAACAGTGGCTCTAGCCACTTCTATCACAATGCTCATAAGCATGGTCATCACAAAAGTAGTTTTCATGACTCACAACAGCCTCATCACTTCAACCCTAAGGGGGGAGCTCACAAGCATTATCATGCTATAAATATCCCTTACTCCAATTTGCAATACACATATTGCCACTTTCATGGGCACGAAGACAAGGACTGTCGCACAAAGCAATGAGCTCTCTCCAACAACAACAACAATCACAATAACAAGAGGACATTTGGTAGGGATCACTTTGCTGAGGTTCAAGAAGGTAATAAAGATTCTAATCCTAATTTCTATAATCCCATTACTTATGGTGATTACCCTCTCCACCTATTTGCTACTAGTATTTCACATAATACTCTTTCTTCTATTATATGGTACCTAGATACTGGTGCAACCCACCATATGACCTTTAATCTCTCATGGTTGTCTAATTTTACTTCTCTTAACAATCCCTTAGATATTTTCTTAGGAGATGATAGCCTACAACAAGCCAAAGGTTATGGTGAGGTTGTCATCACTCTCCCTAATGGCAAATATACCTTAGTCAAGAAGGTCTACTATGTCCCGGGGTTAAAGAAGAATCTCATCTCTATTAGTGAGCTTGCTGATCAAGGCATTGAGTTCAAATTTGTCAAAGATGGCTATCATATCATAGCCATAGATACTCATGGCAAGAAGCTTACCTTGGTATCCCCTAAAGAGATGGCAAACTTTACCCTCGTGTGGCAATACCTCTACATTAGCAAAATCCCTCTCTACCACTATCAACACTCATGCAGAAGAGGAAACCTTGCTATCGCAGTATCAGCTTGGCCATATTTCAGCCTATGCCTTGCATCAAATGAAGCACTAGAAGCAAGAAGAATTGTTGGAATTAGGGTTGCAGGAATGCACACACAACTTCAAGAAGATGAGGAAGCTTGAGCACAACACTGTAGTGTATTATGAGTGCCAAAAATAAAAGATGACCAACCCTAAAAGATAATGGGCGTATATACAATGCACGGGGGAAAAAACCTCCTAGTGAGGGAAAAAGTGCCCCGGCGGTCCTAAGTGTGTTCACACACATCACTACTATAATATGGTAACAAATCCCCCCTGGAGTGATGCGGTGAACAAGAGCTAGCACTCATGTATAGGGAAGTGTCTAGCTATGTGGACGAATCCACAAAAGGGAGTAAGCCCAAAGCTTTGCGAAAAGCTTCGAACTTCTCACGAGGCAGAGCCTTTGTGAAAAGGTCTGCAAGGTTATCCTGTGTTGGCACATAAGCCAAACTGATCTCTCCTGCAGAGAGTCTCTCCCTGACATAATGGTAGTGCACCTCAATGTGCTTCGTACAAGCATGGAACACTGGGTTCCGCGCAACTACCAATGCGCTCTGACTGTCAGTGAAGATGGTGGTGGCAGATGGCTTCCCAACACCCAAATCAGCCATAAGGCGTCTGAGCCACACACACTCAACCGTAGCTGTGAAAGCTGCCCTGTACTCAGCTTCACAACTAGAAGTGGCCACAGTAGGCTGCTTCTTGCTTAACCATGATATGCATGAGCTTCCAAGCATGAAGCAAAAACCACTCGTGGACACGCGTGTGTCATAACAACCAGCCCAGTCAGAATCTGAAAAAACATGTAAATCTGGCGGCAATGATCCCCCCTTGGGATAAAACAACCCAAGATGCCGAGTACCACTCAAATAGCGAAAGATACGCTTCACTGCCTGCCAATGCTTAATGCCTGGGCTATGCATAAATCTGCTCACCTGTGAGACTGCAAACTGAATGTCTGGCCTCGTAATGCATACATAAATGAGGCAACCAACAGCTGTCTGATAGAGTGTGACATCAAAGTGATCTCCAGCATCATGAAGACTCAACTTCAAACCTGTCTCCATTGGAGTAGCAATAGGCTTGCAGTCTTCAAGGCCAAATCTCCGCAACAATGTTTCAATATACTTTGTCTGACACAAAGCAATACCTCCATCACACTGCTTAAATTGTATCCCCAAATAATGATGCAAATGCCCCAAATCTGACATCTCAAAAGAGGCATTCAAATCAGCCTTAAAATCAGCAATATGACTCTCATTTGGTCCTGTGAGCAGCATGTCATCGACATAGAGAGCAATGATTAGATGTACACCATCCACACGTTTAACATACAAAGTGCTTTCTGTTGGACTATTCTGAAACCCATGTGCAGTCAAATATGCATGTATTTTTTCATACCAAGCTCGTGGAGCTTGCTTTAAACCATATAAAGCCTTTTTTAACCTGCACACTTTGTTTTCCTGCCCTCTTTGAACAAAACCACGAGGCTGCGATACATACACCTCCTCATGCAAATCTCCATTTAAGAACGCAGTCTTTATGTCCAGCTGATGTACATTCCAACCATTATGAGCTGCTAATGCACAGATGCTACGAACAGTGGTCATACGACATGTGGGAGCAAAAGTCTCATCAAAATCAATGCCCTTCTCTTGAGCATAACCTTTTGCAACAAGCCTAGCCTTATGGCGATCCACTGTGCCATCAGGCTTACGCTTCAATTTGTATACCCACTTAGTTCCAATGGCCTTCTTGCCAGGGGGCAAGTCACATAAAGACCATGTACTATTCTTCATAATAGCATCGTATTCTGCTTGCATAGCAGCCATCCAATTTTCTGAACTTTGTGCCTCATCAAATGAAACAGGCTCACTTTCATCGCACATACTAGAAACAGCCAATGCATAACAATCTGACGCATAAGAGGCACCATGAGAGCCAGAACGAGTGCGACTAGACAAAGGGGCATCCAACTTGCTGTCACGCAAAGTCTGCACCAGCCATCTAGGCATGTTCCTAGAGCCCTCAATCTCTTGTCTCTCATCCTCAAGTGCATCATGCACATCTGCATCAGATATAGGCTGATCTGTGCCATCATTTAAAACCTGCATAGGCTGAAAAACTGCCTCATGAGGTATTGCACTTGACTGTGCACCACTGAAAAGAGGCAACAATGTATCATAGACATCACGTGAGCTGATATCTGTCTCCTTAGTACATGAAACCAAGGGCTGAACTGCATCTTCCACAAATACAACATCACGGCTAACCAAAATGCGCTTTGTCTGTGGATGATACAAACGATAGCCTTTGCTCTCAGCACTATATCCAACAAAAATACATTTGACAGCTTTGTCATCCAATTTTCTGCGATGTTGCACAGGCACTAATGCATATGCCAGGCAACCAAAAACACGTAAATGGCCAATAGATGGCTTGCGGCTATGCCAAGCCTCATATGGAGTGACAACCTGTAATGCTTTGGTGGGACACCTGTTTAGTACATAAGTGGCACACATGACAGCCTCAAGCCAAAAACCATGTGGTAGACTTTGACTCTTAACCATACATCTTGCCATTTCCATGAGAGACCTGTTTTTTCTCTCAGCCACACCATTTTGCTGTGGTGTATACGGCACTGTACATTGGTGTTTTATCCCACGCTCAGCCAGAAATGCATTAAATTCTGAAGACATATACTCCCCCCCTCGATCTGAACGGCGGAGGGTGCCCATCTTACTTTCTGACACATTTTCAGCCATAACCAAAAACTGTTTGAAGCACAAAAACACTTCGGACTTTGCCTTCAAAGGATATACCCATGCATGCCTGGTAAAATCATCAATGAAAGTCACGAAGTAAAGGTAGTTTCCAAATGATGGAGTTTGCATGGGACCACAAACATCACTGTGAACAAGCTGCAATCTGCGTTCAGCTCTCACTGATCCATCTTTGGGAAAGGAAGCACGCTGCATTTTACCCAATATGCTGCCCTCACAAACATGCTTGACAGGTGCCTCAAGCTTAGGCAAAGAAGACACCATTTCAGATTTCTGCAGGCGCAGCAAACTTGCAAAATTCAGATGACCAAAACATGCATGCCACAGTTTTGCATTTGAAATAGCCTGCGTATCCATAATAGCACATGCTGAATCCTCTACACATTTGCCATCCATATTGAGCTTATACAGCCCTCGACATAGTGAACCAGATGCTACAATGATGTCACCACAAGAGAGATCATGAACAGTACATCTGTCATCCACAAATTTTACAACCAAACCTGTTTTGGCAAATGCGGAGACTGACAGCAGATTCTTTTTGATCCCTGGCACATACAATGCATCAAAAAGTGTAAAGGTGTTGCAATTTGCAACATTCAGCACAATCTGTCCAACTCCTTTAACGGGATAAGAGGAGTTATTGGCACAAGTGACAGTATTCCCTGTGGGAGCAGACTCAAGGAAAGTGAATAAACTGCGCTGCGAGGTGATATGCTTAGTGGCACCACTGTCAAAGTACCATACATCTGAATCTACTGCAGACATACATGTGTCATGCAAAGATGGGTCATAACTGCACTGCGCATTGAATGCCCATTCTGTATCTTGAACAACATTAGCAGATTCATTGTTAGAAGGAGAGGCATCTGCAACAGCCATACCAGCCTCTTTCTTCTTAGCCTCTTTCGCAGCCAGCTTAGGACACGCTTTGATGACATGATCATTTCCCTTACAGTACTTGCAAAATGTCTTCTGTTTGTCACCCTTCTTCTCATCTTTGTCTTCCTTCTTTGGTTGCACAGCATTTGCAGATTTCTGCTTACTAGAAGAAAAGCCAGCTTTACCTTTCCCGCTTCTCTGACTAGCAACGAAAGCTTGATCTGCGACACGCATAATATTCCTGTTTTGCCTTGACTGGTCTTCTTGCAGCAAAACAGAAACTAACTCCTCAAATGATAAGGCATTGGGATTGCCTTTCATCATCAAGCGAAGAGTGGAAGCAAAACCCTGATAAGAATCTGGTAGACCATTCAAAACAGTCTGCACAAGTGAACTGTCTGACAGGATTTCATCTGCAGAAATGAGCTGCTCTTTGAAATCCTTGATCTTTGTCAAAAAGCTATCCATAGAATCACCTTCGTTCATATGCTCACTCTCCAACTGTTTTCGGAGGTAAGCAACACGAGCCTCATTTCTTGCCTGATACAATGTGGCAAGTACATCCCAAGCATCCTTAGAAGTCCTGCAGGAGCGAATATGTGGGATAATGGTACGTTTGACAGACAGCGCAATCAAGGCATGAGCCTGCGCATCTCTACCATCCCAACGAATCTGCTCTGCTGAAAGTGGTGGTTCTCGAACAGCTGCTACAGCACTTGTGCCTGCACCATCATCAACAGTACCTGTTTCTGATGTGTTTGCAGCATTCCCAGCCACAATAGGACGTGCATCAATACCCTGCACAATGTTCCATAACCCCTTTGCTACCAATACATGTCGCATCATATATGCCCACAATGGATAGTTGGTGCCATCCAACTTATCCTCAGCAGCCAACATGCGGAATACATCATTGTTGTCAGCCATGGCCAATGACTGTACTACTAGATGTAAATGCTGTCTGTAAGAGGTAAAGCTGTATAAAATCGACCTGTGCTATGTAGCACAGCCCAAAACAGACGAATGGGCACCTGTCCTGCAGATTTTAATCTTGACAGAAAATCTGCACAGTAGGACGATTTTGCCTGCGCAGTACTTGGAATGCAAAAACGGAGGGCGAAATGACTTCAGATCAAAATTCTGATCAAAATGACTTCAGATCAAAATTCTGAAACGGCATATACTAACCTGCAGACGCTCGTGAAACCTCGTCGCAATCGGAGGAGATGAAGCGGCAGGTGCCGGTGATGCTGCCCGGGAGGAGGAAGCCTGCTCTGATACCAATTGTTGGAATTAGGGTTGCAGGAATGCACACACAACTTCAAGAAGATGAGGAAGCTTGAGCACAACACTGTAGTGTATTATGAGTGCCAAAAATAAAAGATGACCAACCCTAAAAGATAATGGGCGTATATACAATGCACGGGGGAAAAAACCTCCTAGTGAGGGAAAAAGTGCCCCGGCGGTCCTAAGTGTGTTCACACACATCACTACTATAATATGGTAACAAGAAGGACCATTCTTTAAGCCAAAGTTTGTTACTATGCTCACTGCCCATTCAACGATGAAGGCAGTCTTGTCCATGTCCTCTTCTACCATACGAACCGGATTATAGCCTAAAAACCTATCCAAGAAGTTATACATCTCATGACTAGCTACATCATCTAATAGAGTATCGGTAAAAGCCAAAGTTTGTTACTGTGCTCACTGCCCATTCAACGATGAAGGCAGTCTTGTCCATGTCCTCTTCTACCATACGAACCGGATTCTAGCCTAAAAACCTATCCAAGAAGTTATACATCTCATGACTAGCTACATCATCTAATAGAGTATCGGTAAAAGGTAAAGGAAATGGGTTTAAAATGGTTGCTGCATTTAACTTCCTATAATCAACACATGCCCTGATTTTACCATTTTTCTTTGGTACTGAGGCAGTCCGGGGTGGGCAACAAGAAGAGCGGCCTCTAGGCACTCGTCAAGTCTCCCATGTTGCTCAATGGGCTTGGGGCACAATGCAACACAAACATAAGAACCCAAAAACCACACACTCAACAAGAAAGGGGCACCACCTAGTTATGTGTGTGAGCTAGGACACCAAAGATCTTTCCTTGTAGCCAATCAATACATGCTAACAATATACATCAATCAAAAGGCACACACACCCTCAACAAACACTCATAACATATGGTATTGTGTGTGGAGGAGACTAGCATAACACAAATAGATACATACCAAACTTGGAGAAGAACTTAGAGAGACAATATAAGCTTGATTTTGTTGTCGGTATACACATGGTCTTAAGGTTATGGGAGCCCTCTCACCATATAACCCTCTTATCATGGAATGAAAGGCACCAAATTAAAAATAGGCCCTCAAGCCACCAAGCATAAAATCACACCACAAAATACAAGGATCAAATTTACCTTAAATCAAACATCGGATCGCTTTGCTAAATCAACTTTGGAGATGTAGAAGTCCAAGATTTTGTACACAATTGCACCCAAACTACTAATCTTATTTATGCACAAAGTGGATGTGTATGTGGAAGAATGAATGTGGATGTGGATGTGTATATGGAAGAATGGATGTGGATGTGTGTGTGGAAGAATGGATGATGTGTATGTGGATGTATGGATGGGTGGTTGCAAGATCAGCGTGCCCAATTTTGTCCACTCAGGCACCCTGTAAATAAGCAGTAAAAAAACAAGCATTTATTTACCTTCAATGGCTTATCTCTCCTAGCTAACGAAGGAATTTCCTTTCAAGTTGTTTTTACGGAACATCACATGCAAAGTTGGGAATATAGTTGCATAATCTAATTAAGTATTAGATAGTTTCCTCATTTCCTCAAGTACAAAGTTAATGTGTATAACCTGTCCCAAATTTGGACTGATTCCATAAAATGCCAATATCTTTTACATATAAACTTATATGAGATTCCCACTTTGGACCTTAGATCTTCACATAATATAGAGCTTGACTTGATTTTTTGAGAAAAGTTAAGCTATTTGTCTATTTTCTTTAAATATTTCAAGGTCTTTAAAGTGTTATAATATATGTTACTTTTTGTACCCACAATAACTACCACTTTAAATGCTCAATCTTGTAGATAAAAAGAGTTTTAGATAGTGAGACATTAGTTGAATGTGGTGGTTAGTCAAAATTACATATCCAATGGTTGGATTTTTAATGATCTATTTTCTAAAATTCTTCAAGGTTATCAGAAGGCTTGCAAATATCAATAATCTAATTAGTAAAATTACATGTTTGATGTAAATCATCTAAAACCTATAGGGACTAGTGTACTTGTAATGGTGCATCTATGGAAAAAAAATTGGATCACTCTAAGTATAAAAAGATCAATTTTTTATCATTATAATATATTTTTTATTAATTTTGATTAATTAGACTAATTTATATTAATTTAAGTTATATTGGGTTAATTTGAGTGCATGTGTATTTTCTATTAGTTGCTTGATCTCATTTGAAGTACCTTGCCGCCCTAAAACTTTCTCTCCAAGCATTGTCCCAGTTCAGCATAAATTGGATAAAACTGGACACCCTGATCTTGCAACAACCCGAATGTGGATGTGTATGTGGAAGAATAGATGTGGATGTATGGATGTGGATGTGGATGTGGATGTGGATGTGTATGTGGAAGATTGGATGTGGATGTGTATGTGGATGTATGGATGAGGATGTGTATATGGAAGAATGGATGTGGATGTGTATGTGGAAGAATGGATGTGGATGTATGGATGTGGATGTGTATGTGGAAGAATGAATGTGGATGTGTATGTGGAAGAATGGATGTGGATGTGTATGTAGATGTATGGATGTGGATGTTATGTGGAAGAATGAATGTGGATGTGTATGTGGAAGAATGGATGTGGATGTATCGATGTGGATGTGTATGTGAATGTATGAATGTGGATGTGTATGTGGAAGAATGGATGTGGATGTATGGAAGCGGATGTGAATGTGAAAGAATGGATGTGGATGTGCATGTGAGAGGATGTGACGTCGATGTGAGTAAATAGATGAGATGTAATGTGATGTGAGTAAATAGATGAGATGTAATGTGATGTGAATTGAGATGTAAATGGATGTGTCATGTGAATTAGGATGTGAATGAATGATAGGGGATGTGAATGGATGAGATGTGATGTCATGTGAATCGAGATGTGAATGAATGAGGTGTGATGGGATGTGAATATGGGTTGATGCGAGTGGATGAGATGTGATGAGAATAAATGAGGATGTGAATGGATGAGATGTGATGTCATGTGAATCGGGATGTGAATGAATGAGGTGTGATGGGATATGAATCTGGGTTGATGCGAGTGGATGAGATGTGATGAGAATAAATGAGGAAAGATGTGATGAGATGGAAAATGATGTGATTGGATGAGAATGGGAATACATATGAAATGGATGTGGATTAAGTAATGTGGATTGATGTGGAACAATGTAGAAAGACGAGAGTTTGTTATAGAAACTGTATTTATGACCTATTTTTAAATGACTATTTTATGTCAAGAATGCTGGGAAAGCATTTTGAGTGTCTTGTGATTAAGGTCGTGGAGACCTAACTGATAAAGTTGCAACTGCTGATGGAGAGTCAACGGAGGCCGTCTCGCATAGCAAGGTCGGTCGAGGTCTTGACGTGCCTCGGTTCGATTTAAATGGTGAGCTTCCGGTATGGTGGATGAGGGACCAAGGAAGCGGCCTATGAGTGAAGCACTAGGTGACCTGTGAAGGATCCTAGAGGGTGCTGACCATACGGTGCTCAGGCTCTGGCTCGCCGAAGATACACACACGTGCGTCGGGAAAGATATTGGAACAAGGAGTAAGAGTTGCTTTCTGAAATCGGGCATGGATCTGGTTGATTGACCTTGCTGGTCCTCAACGGATGAGTCCATGGCTCTTCTGTTGGTTGATCTTACTGATCTTCAACGGAGATTCCATCTTGATTTTTATAAGAGAATATATTGCCGGGTACTTTGAGCTAGGAACTATCAAAAAGGCCCCTGAGAGTGGACAAGCGGTGAGCGTTCTGGTTTGCCAATGATGCCATAGATACACCGATGAAGGAATGATCAATGACACTATGGTTTCATTAAATGATTGTTTTAAAGATAGCTGAATCTGTGAAAAAGGCAGTTTCGTATTGGGTGTGTAAGTGGTGTGACTAGCATTAAATTTGCATGAATATCCGACTAGGGGGCCTGGTAACTGTTTTCCCTGGTACCCGGGACAAAACCTAACCAAATTCCTAATTGGATCCCATCTCACTACAGTGGTTGGGGGGTTGGCTAATTCATGGGACTGGATGGGGTTAGGATGGACTAATGGATCCGTAAAATGAGACTCAATTGTGTTATAGTACGATAGATGAAGTAAATCTCGGATAGTAATTGCTCTATGGAAAAAGAATCAATGGCTGTGCCTCTCAATGGGGAAAAAAGCGTTGGTTTCTATGATCCAAGTGCAAGTTTCTTTCTTGATCTGACCAAGTGACTCACAGGTTCGGTCGGATCAGCTTGGTCAGTAATGACCCTGACTACGTTAGAGTTCAAATATCTTGGAGGAATCGCCCGTGCTTTCCGGTAAGGGAAAGTTTTTTCGGGTTCGATTTTTGAAGAACCAAGGGATTAGTTTCTTGTCCGAATATCTGTGGGCGAGGCCTCAAGTGAGGGATCCTACCTCGCGCAGAAGTGCTACTTCCGCTGCTAGCACCCCGAATCCGGTTGCACGGAGGGAGCAGGGATCTTTCAGCTGATATTAGAGTGAATTGGCTAAAGTGGATGAACTAAAAAGCCAAAAATGTCAAAAATTTATGAAGCAATAGTAAAAGGTTGAAATTGTGTGATGAAATTCATACAAATTAATATTCAGACTGAAATTCGTAAATTGGTAATTGGGTCTTCAGATGGAAGTTCCACAATTGTATGGAATCCCTAACTTGCTTGAGGCCTAGACATGATGGTATTTACCTTATAATTCCAAGGACCATGACTACCCGTATATACCGAGGGTATAACTGTAGCTCTTTACTGACAGTATATACGAGTAAATCTAAGACCATGAAATTATAAGCAAAAATGCTATCCAGATGATGAATTTGAATGTGGTTGATATGATTTTAAAACTCTGGTTGAGAACTGATGAGTTGATTTGGATTCTGACTGAAAAATGATTATTCTTGAATTTTGGTTGAAAAGCGATAAGTTGAGCAAAGCCACAATGAGGATGAATGGGACAAGTCCCTGTGATGATGTTCGTAATTGGAGTGATGATAATGACTTCAGCAAATCACTACGAGATTAGTGGATTGTGCTGCCAGATTGCTACTGTTAACACTTGACCCGGTGGATCAAGTTAATGGATGACAAATTGAGAACTTGCTTGACTGAAATTCCCGTGGAGGAATGTTCAGAAAGAAATTTTTTTCGGTCTAATGGACCATTATTGTGTTAAGGATATGAATGATATGATCTGAAAGAATTGATATTTGATGATGAGTTCTATATAAGGGATATTTATCCCAAGATTCTGTTGGGTTGACCAAAATATAAGGAACCCCAGAATCAGTTGGATCTTAAGGGAAAGAGTTGTCCTCTAGTTTGCGAGATGAGGACATCTCGCATTTATTAAGTGGGGTAGGATGTAAGATTCCTCCCTCCAGCTTTTGAGGTGTACAGGTGTAAGAACCTCCCCTTCTGATCTTGTAATTATTCCCCTCTTTGAAATAAAAGAAAGATTCTGTTTTACCCTATTTTGACCTAGAGAGAGAAAATATCTAGAGAGATAATCCAAAATTGAGATATTTTTAGATATAAAAATCCTCCTAGTGTCTAAAATGGGTTCCCTTGAAACAAAAATTTAAAAAGAACTTGCCAATGTGCAATTGGAATTAATTGAAATTATGTATAAAGGACCTTAGCCTAAGGGTCTAGATTTTCAGAAATTTTTAGATTATGGTCCAATCAAGGTTCCTATGGGCCAATAGGATCAATCCAAGTGTGGGGAGGAGATAAATCCAATTTATAAAAGAAAAACTCCCAAAAATGAGTAAATGCTCACATAAGATGAAGAGTTGACTAAGGATAAGGTTTATTAGTTAAAAAAACTATGAGTATTACTAAAAAAATGAGATATTTTGGGTATAATGATTCAATTTTGACAGCTTGGTAAGGAGAAGGAGGGCTCTTCAAGGAGGAGCCTATTTTAAATGTGTGGTGGAGTTTTAAACTCAAAAATATTGTGATATTTTTATCTCTCCTCTCTCTTGGATCAAACCAAATCAAAAGAAGGGAGCCAAACTAGGTTCAAATCTTGTCCAAATTCAGCCAAACTGAACTTGGAAAATTCTAGAAACTAGTTGGACTTGGTTAGAGGCCTCCCTCACCTATAAATAGATCCTTAGTCCTTTGTAAAAAAATTTGAGAACTATACCATGCCAGTATTATACTGAAATAATGATATTTTCTATTATCCTCTAAAAATCCTCTATAAATTGAAGAGATTGGAGCTTCTCTCTCTCTTCAATCTTCCTTGGTGACTCCTACAACATACCAAACCAATTGATTGGTTGGGGGCCTTTATTGTGATCAAAGAATCAAGTAATTTAGGAGGTAAAGTGTGGATTATTATCTTCTTTTCTTAAATCTCCAAATGTCTCTCTTTTCAACCCCTCTCAAGCTTGAGAAGCATTAATTTGAATGGCTTTTGAATACTATTGAAGTTCTTTAATGTATTGTGATGAAGAAATACATAAATTTCTATTTATGCTTAATTTATAATGGTTTTTAAGCATTTCTCTCTCTCCCCCGAAGAATGGTCATTCCTATGACCTATTCTCAATTCAAATGAAGCTTCTCATCATGAAGCATTTCTCTAATCTAAAATAAATAGTAATTAGCAAAAGAGAAATTTCTAGTAATTCATTTTTAATGTTAAAAGAGGAATTCCTATGACATTTGGAATTCCATCATTGAGATGGGAAAAGAGAAATTCCTATCATATTGGAATTGATGAGTATTTTAATTAAATCTAAAGATGAATTTTAGATACATTTATTTTATCTATAAGAAATATTTAAATGTTAAAAGAGGAATTCCTATGACAATTGGAATTCCATCATTTAGATGGGAAAAGAGAAATTCCTAGCATATTGAAATGATTGGATAATTCATTTAAATTCAAAGATGAATTTTAGATAAATTTATTTATCTATGAGAAATATTTAAATGTTAAAAGAGGAATTCCTATGACATTTGGAATTCCATCATTTAGATGGGAAAAGAGAAATTCCTAGCATATTGAAATAATGGATATTTTATTTTAGATGAATTTATTTTATGAGAAATAATTGACAGAAAAAGAGGAATTCCCATGACATTGGAATGTAAATAATCAAATGCAAAAAGAGGAATTCCCATGGTAATTGAGATTTAAGAAATTAAATGGGAAGAAGAGGAAATTTTAGTATAATTCAGGGTGGTTGCAAGATGAGGTTATCTAGTTTCATGTCGTGGGCGCCCTTGGCTTTAGCTGAAAAACAGGCATTTTTTCAAGAAGAATAGCCAATCTCTCATAGTTAGCCAAGGAGTTTCACTTCAAGGTCTTCTAATGAAACATCATATGCAAAGTTGGGCACCTAAAACTATAATCTGATCGAATATCCAATAATTGTAAATCCCCTTTTCTTTGGGAACCAAGTTTGTATACAGGCCCTGTCCTAGGTTTAGACAGGTATAGTGAATGTGAGTAAATTGCCTATAACTTTTACATTATTACTCATACGATGTTCCCACTTTGCATATCACAAATACAAATAACATAGAGCTTAACTTGATTTATCGACTAATTTTTGATGTGTTCTACTATTTTCTATATTATTTAAAAGATATTAGAATTGTTAAAAAACATACTATTTTATCCTCCCACCACATCTACCATTTAAAATGCTCAAATTGTATGGATCTAGTGATGATTAGATTGGGAAAGATTAGTATAATGTGGGTATAAGATAAAATTACAAATCTAACGGTTTGATTTTTGTAGATTTACTTTGGAAAATTTATTATGACTGTTAGAGGCCCATTAAATCAATAGTAATTTAATTCTAGAAAATTAAATATTGAATCTTTCAATCTAAAAACTCAAGGGATCAATACTCTTGTTGCCATGAATTTATTAAAAAAAATTTGGCTTGATTTGAGTATGGGAAGGTCCATTTTCAATCCTCCCAAGTGAAAATTCCCATATTGTGTCCACTCTCCCCTTTTCAAGTCTAAAACCAATCCTAGTTAGGTTTGGAAATCTAGGCTTGGTAAACTTCACAGCTTAGGTTTCATTCCATGTGTGAGACTTGGGTAGGCCCAAAGCTTATATATGCATGCCACTTTATGTCCACGTGAGCATCGAGAGGATCCACATAAGCAGCTTGCCACCTCAGCTTGCCACCTCCACCCTCCATGTCAACATGGTCAACCTAGTTGACTCCCCACCTCATCATCCTAGTCATCATTAATGCCACATCATCTTGCCACCTTTGCATGCCACCTCGCACATGGTGACATGGCATGCCACATCATGGAATTGCCACATCAACCATAATAGTGCCACATGTCAAGAGAATGCCACGTGTCATGCACGCTTGTGACACGTGGCATCTCCTTCCCACCTCCCCTCTTTTTTCAAAAACATATTCTTGGAAAAGTTAATTTAGTAATTTAGAGAAATAGAATATAGAAATTTAAATAATAAAATATATGTAACTTATTAAATAAAAGAATTTAAAATCACTAATTTTAAAGGATTATATTTTGGGATTAGATCAATAAAAATATTATTAAAGATCATATTATTAATTTTAAAAAAAAATAAATTTTTTATTTTTATATTTCTTGAAATTTTTTTATGTAGAATAAACCTTTAAATAAAATATGAAAAAAATACTTTATTTAAAAAAAGCAGTTATATAATTATAAAATAAAAGATTTCTTTAAAGATATATTTATATATCTGGTAATGATAAATATTTAGACTTGTTAATAAATATTATAAATAATATTAATTTTTAAGTGGATAATAGTTTATCTTTAATTATCTTTATGTTTATCTTAGTTATCCAATCAATCTTAGATAGGAAATCCAGTGAGATTTGAAGTGGATAACCTATTTTTCCTATATAATCACACATCTCTAGTACTATCCCACACTTATCTGTAGTACTATCCCATCATTGAGTCTTTATAATATTTTCTCTGTTAGCTTCCTTGAGAATGGGTTCTCAAAGTCGTAGGAGTCGGAAACGTGATAGGACTAGACTCCCCCCCATCCACCAAGTTCAAGAGGAGGAGAGGAGAAGGGTAGCTCGTGAGAGAAAGAGAGAGTGGAGAGCACGTCAACGAGCAACACCTTCCGTTGGCGATGATCCAAGCCTTGCTCCTCCTCTTCCACTTCCTCTCCCTTCGCCCTCTTCCCCCCCACTACCCCTTAGTTTAGATAATCCACATGAACCCGCCCTTCTTGAGTCCTCTCTTCTACAAGAACCCACCCCCCCTCCTTTGGGCGCCCTTCGTGTGGATAGGAAAGAACTATCAAAGTCAGCAGGGGCACATTGTCATGCCCATGCAATCTTCCAATCCTATTTCAAAGACCTCACGTCTTCATCACAGGCATGTGTGCTTGATGCTTTGATTGATTTGCCCAACATGGCCAACTGCAGGGCGCTTTCCGACATTGGAGGTCGAAGAGAGAGGAGAGCTGGCATGGCGGTGCTACAAAGTGTTCGTCATTCCTATATAGTTAACAAGAAGAGGAACTCTGCGGACGCTTTGGCTGCTCGACGGGCTATTGTGGCAGCCATAAGTAGCTCCCAAATGAAGGGTAAGGTTAGTGCCACATCTCGCATCCTTTCCATAGCACCACACGCACTTAGAGTTGGGTCTATTAGGCGACAAAGTTTAGATGCCAATGAGGTTGGTGCTATGTGGGCGAGTAGTGGTCGTGTAGCTAGGCATGATCGCCTACTAGATGAAACCACTAGAACCTTGATAGAAAGTTATTGGGAGGAGAATTGTCGTGCATCGCCAGTTTTCAAGAAAGCTTTGCGTAAGAGAGTGACAAGAGGAGTGTTCATTGAGCACGGTGCTTGCTTTCTTGAAATGTCCCAAACTGAGTTGTATTCTCAGTTTGTGGCTTCGTATCCAGAGCTTAAAATTGGGCAAAGGTCATTTGAGGGGTGTAAGCCTTGGTTTGTGAGGTACTCACGTCAGCGTGACACATGTTGTTGTCGCTACCATGTTGAGTTCAATCTTTTTTATGATGTGTTCCGTTCTCTTAGTGGGCATAGAGAGTTGCCTCATAGTCCACGTGATTTCATCCACTCTCTTTTGTGTGCACGCACGGAGGATGCCCAGTTCCATAGGATGCCTTGTGTGGAGAGCAATTGCACATCATGTGGTTCACTTGCACATCTACAGATGGTAGATCTTGATGCAAGTGACCAAGAGATAGTGGCATGGCAACGTTATGAGTATGTGACACACCAGCTCCAGAGTGGTGGACAGTCCAGGAAGTTGCAGCTCGTGGACAAACATACACCACGTTGTCACTTCACAGCCACATTTAGGGAGCAGATCTACCCCTACATACGGCACAGTCATTGTGCCAAGTGGCAGGATCGTCAGTTCCGAGCATGCCTAGCAGAGTTTCCTATTGGTGTGGTCGTCTCTGTGATTGATTTTGCAGAGAACTACACTTTCACACCTTTTCAGGAGATACAATCTGAGTATTACTTCTCAGAGCAGGTAATGGTTATATTTTGTAATATTTGTTTTATGTTTGAGCTACATTACTTAATTGATTTTTTGTGTCCTAAACGTATGTATTGCTTACCTCACCAGGTTGCTATTTTGGTCCACATTAGCTATCGACATGCAGAGGCTCATGTAGATGGGATAGCGAGTACCCCCGAGACCCGTGTCATTATTCGAGAGTATCATTTCTATATCAGTGATGATCGTTCACATGATGCACATTTTGTGCAACACTGTTTTCGTCTCCATCACGATTTTTTAGGAGATTGTGGGATCAGACATGTCCAGCGATGGGTTTGGTTGGATGGTTGTGGCGCACAGTTCAAGTCATCACGTCAATTCTATTGGCTCTACAGGTTGTACTTATGGCTTTCTTACATTTACAATTAAACTAAATTCACTAGAACATCTTAAAGAAAACAATAACTAAGACTATCTTTTATGGATTTATAGGTGGCATGTGCAGTCTAGTATCCCAGTGATTTGGTCATTCTTTGAGACTGGTCATGGGAAGGGTGAGCATGATGGTGCAGGCGCGTGTGTGAAACGTGCCTTGAGGCGTCATCAGCCGACAGGATGCTCAGCGGTTCAGAGATGCGGGCCACGTAGTCGAGTGGTGCTCCCAACATTTGTGTGGGAGTGCAGCATCATCGTACCCCAAACGTGATGCTCGGATTGTCAGGAGATTTTTTTGGCATGTGGATGGTGGCACGATTGACCGTAGAGCCTCCCATGATTGTGACACAGTACCTGGCACCTTGGGCTTACATTCCATCAGGAGCACGTGCATGGCGGCCCCCACGATTTACACACGACGGTTTGCATGCTTCTGTGGAGCATGTATGGATGGCGATTGGTCACATTGTGCCTCGAGAGGATGGGCAGATGCATGGATACAGACATTCCTCTCCCCTGAGCATCCTTCACATCCAGTGGTGTCTGATGAGCACACAGGTCCTGCGTTCATGGTCAGTTATGATGACCTGACAGATTTGCTACAGGAGGGTGATGTATTTGCTGTTATTGCCAGTGAGGGAAATAGCGAGGGAGTAGACTACTATCTGATGAGTTGCACTAGGCCAAAGTGCATGCTTGACCAGGATACAATGGATGATCATGGGTTTTCTTATGACGCCCATAGCATGATTGTGGCAGGCCGGTTCTACCAGCAGATTCGACTTCATCGGGGGAGTCTTGAGTTCCAGCAGTGGAAGTGGGAGTTAGAGGCATTTCAGTTCTCTCATCTAGTGGTTGCTACCAGGCTCACTCTTGTTCGAGTACAGAGCCGAAAACACAGTTCTCACCCTCGTTTTCGGCTTCGAGTGGATGACCATGAGAGCATTCTAGAGCAGTTGAGAGCTAGAGAGGGTGCTGCTGACTAGATCTCTATCTTGATAGTGACTAAACTCAGACTAGTTGGATTAGCTCACTTACATTGTACTTAGATTTTTGGGCAGTGACTAACCTCAGACTAGCTGGGGTAGCTCATTTTCATTCTGATGTACTTATTTGATGTTTATATCATTATGAGTTTTCTCATTATTGAGTATCATTACATTTTAGTTGATGTTCTTGATTTTATTATATTTTTTAACACTTTGGCTATCATATTGTTTGTTGAAAATCTCCATGCCATCGTACCCAAACATGCTCCGCCGATGGGGACCAAACTTTGCAAGCATGTGGGGGTGGGTCCCCCCCACATGCTTGCAAAGTTTGGTCCCCATCAGAGCATGTTTGGATTGGCAATTGGCGCCCAGTGCGGGTTTTTCAAGTCTCTTGGTGCTTAAGAGGCCATGGAAAATCCGGGCCTTCCCCATACCATCGTACCCAAACATGCTCCGATGGGGACCAAACTTTGCAAGCATGTGGGGGTGGGTCCCCCCCACATGCTTGCAAAGTTTGGTCCCCATCAGAGCATGTTTGGATTGGCAATTAGCGCCCAGTGCGGGTTTTTCAAGTCTCTTGGTGCTTAAGAGGCCATGGAAAATCCGGGCCTTCCCCATACCATCGTACCCAAACATGCTCTGATGGGGACCAAACTTTGCAAGCATGGGGAGGGGACCCACCCCCACATGCTTGCAAAGTTTGGTCACAATCAGAGCATGTTTGGATTGGCAATTAGCGCCCAGGTGCGGGTTTTTCAAGTCTCTTGGTGCTTAAGAGGCCATGGAAAATCCGGGCCTTCCCCATACCATCGTACCCAAACATGCTGCGATGGGGACCAAACTTTGCAAGCATGTGGGGGTAGGTCACCCCCACATGCTTGCAAAGTTTGGTCCCCATCAGAGCATGTTTGGATTGGCAATTAGCGCCCAGTGCGGGTTTTTCAAGTCTCTTGGTGCTCAAGAGGCCATGGAAAATCCGGGCCTTCCCCATACCATCGTACCCAAACATGCTCCAAACTTTGCAAGCATGTGGGGGTGGTTCCCCCCCACATGCTTGCAAAGTTTGGTCCCCATCTGAGCATGTTTGGATTGGCAATTAGCGCCCAGTGCGGGTTTTTCAAGTCTCTTGGTGCTTAAGAGGCCATGGAAAATCCGGGCCTTCCCCATACCATCATACCCAAACATGCTCTGATGGGGACCAAACTTTGCAAGCATGGGGAGGGGACCCACCCCCACATGCTTGCAAAGTTTGGTCACAATTAGAGCATGTTTGGATTGGCAATTAGTGCCCAATGCGGGTTTTTCAAGTCTCTTGGTTCTTAAGAGGCCACGGAAAATCCGGGCCTTCCTCATACCATCGTACCCAAACATGCTCCGATGGGGACCAAACTTTGCAAGCATGTGGGGGTGGGTCCCCTCCACATTCTTGCAAAGTTTGGTCCCCATCGGAGCATGTTTGGGTACGATGGTATGGGGAAGGCCCGGATTTTCCATGGCCTCTTAAGCACCAAGAGACTTGAAAAACCCGCACTGGGCGCCAATTGCCAATCCAAACATGCTCTGATGGGGACCAAACTTTGCAAGCATGTGGGGGGGACCCACCCCCACATTCTTGCAAAGTTTGGTCCCCATCGGAGCATGTTTGGGTACGATGGTATGGGGAAGGCCGGGATTTTCCATGGCCTCTTAAGCACCAAGAGACTTGAAAAACCCGCACTGGGCGCTAATTGCCAATCCAAACATGCTCCGATGGGGCCAAACTTTGCAAGCATGTGGGAGGGATCCACCCCCACATGCTTGCAAAGTTTGGTCCCCATCGGAGCATGTTTGGGTACGATGGTATGGGGAAGGCCCGGATTTTCCATGGCCTCTTAAGCACCAAGAGACTTGAAAAACCCGCACTGGGCGCCAATTGCCAATCCAAACATGCTCTGATGGGGACCAAACTTTGCAAGCATGTGGGGGGGACCCACCCCCATCTGCTTGCAAAGTTTGGTTTCCATCGGAGCATGTTTGGGTACGATGGTATAGGAAAGGCCGGGATTTTCCATGGCCTCTTAAGCACCAAGAGACTTGAAAAACCCGCACTGGGTGCTAATTGCCAATCCAAACATGCTTTGATTGTGACCAAACTTTGCACGCATGTGGGGGGGACCCACCCCCACATGCTTGCAAAGTTTGGTCCCCATCGGAGCATGTTTGGGTACGATGGTATGGGGAAGGCCCGGATTTTCCATGGCCTCTTAAGCACCAAGAGACTTGAAAAACCCGCACTGGGCGCCAATTGCCAATCCAAACATGCTCTGATGGGGACCAAACTTTGCAAGCATGTGGGGGGGACCCACCTCCACATGCTTGCAAAGTTTGGTTTCCATCGGAGCATGTTTGGGTACGATGGTATGGGGAAGGCCGGGATTTTCCATGGCCTCTTAAGCACCAAGAGACTTGAAAAACCCGCACTGGGCGCTAATTGCCAATCCAAACATGCTCTGATTGTGACCAAACTTTGCAAGCATGTGGGGGGGACCCACCCCCACATGCTTGCAAAGTTTGGTCCCCATCGGAGCATGTTTGGGTACGATGGTATGGGGAAGGCCCGGATTTTCCATGGCCTCTTAAGCACCAAGAGACTTGAAAACCCGCACTGGGCGCCAATTGCCAATCCAAACATGCTCTGATGGGGACTAAACTTTGCAAGCATGTGGGGGGACCCACCCCCACATGCTTGCAAAGTTTGGTCCCCATCGAAGCATGTTTGGGTACGATGGTATGGGGAAGGCCCGGATTTTCCATGGCCTCTTAAGCACCAAGAGACTTGAAAAACCCGCACTGGGCGCTAATTGCCAATCCAAACATGCTCTGATGGGAGCAAACTTTGCACGCATGTGGGGGGGACCCACCCCCACATGCTTGCAAAGTTTGGTCCCCATCGGAGCATGTTTGGGTACGATGGTATGGGGAAGGCCCGGATTTTCCATGGCCTCTTAAGCACCAAGAGACTTGAAAAACCCGCACTGGACGCTAATTGCCGCTAATTGCCAATCCAAAAATGCTCTGATTGTGACCAAACTTTGCAAGCATGTGGGGGGGACCCTGCAAAGTTTGGTCCCCATCGGAGCATGTTTGGGTACGATGGTATGGGGAAGGCCCGGATTTTCCATGGCCTCTTAAGCACCAAGAGACTTGAAAAACCCGCACTGGGCGCTAATTGCCAATCCAAACATGCTCTGATTGTGACCAAACTTTGCAAGCATGTGGGGGGGACCCACCCCCACATGCTTGCAAAGTTTGGTCCCCATCGGAGCATGTTTGGGTACGATGGTATGGGGAAGGCCCGGATTTTCCATGGCCTCTTAAGCACCAAGAGACTTGAAAAACCCGCACTGGGCGCCAATTGCCAATCCAAACATGCTCTGATTGTGACCAAACTTTGTAAGCATGTGGGGGGGACCCACCCCCACATGCTTGCAAAGTTTGGTCCCCATCGGAGCATGTTTGGGTACGATGGTATGGGGAAGGCCCGGATTTTCCATGGCCTCTTAAGCACCAAGAGACTTCAAAAACCCGCATTGGGCGCCAATTACCAATCCAAACATGTTCTGATTGTGACCAAACTTTGCAAGCATGTGGGGGTGGGTCCCCTCCCCATGCTTGCAAAGTTTGGTCCCCATCAGAGCATGTTTGGGTACGATGGCATGGAGATTTTCAACAAACAATATGATAGCCAAAGTGTTAAAAAATATAATAAAATCAAGAACATCAACTAAAATGTAATGATACTCAATAATGAGAAAACTCATAATGATATAAACATCAAATAAGTACATCAGAATGAAAATGAGCTACCCCAGCTAGTCTGAGGTTAGTCACTGCCCAAAAATCTAAGTACAATGTAAGTGAGCTAACCCAGCTAGTCTGAGTTTAGTCACTATCAACAGCAACCCAATCAAAATTGTCATCTCTAACTGCCGGTCGACGTGCGCGTCGAGGCTGCTGTGCACGTCGAGGAGGCTGTGCCGGCAGCGGGGGTCGTCGAATGTCTGTGGGGAGGTCTGCCTCAAAGGAAGGATCGTGAGCTGGTGCCGGTGTACTCGGGAGCTCACGAGTCCCAAAAGCTGCTATGGCCCTCTCTCTCTCTCTACGTCATTCTAATGCAAGACGCCTCTGTTTGTAAACCCAAAATCTATAATCTGCAATGGTGCGTGTCTGCCACTCTGCTCGTGTAAGCTTCTCTGCTGTAAGGACACGCTGCTCATGAGAAGTAGCACTCCTGCTAGCACTATCACCCGCTGTGCCACTAGGGCCAGCACCACCCACGCGCTCATATGCTGTCACCTGGCTCTCATGTAGGACTCTCTGGTAAGCGTTGAACTCATGTGAGCTCCACTCTATCTCAGGAGGCACCTCAGGCTCCTGGGCTCTATCGTCGAAGGCGTCGAGTCCCAAGTCCATAGCTGATGTAAAGTCGACAGGCCTGCCAGTCCTGGCATCTACTCGTACAAGGCCTGGGTGAAGATCATCGATGCCCAATACCCTGTACGTCGCTAGGTCGACGCGTGCACGGCAGGATGGGCATGCTGAGAACCGGACGAGCTCCTGGGTGATGCAAGACAAGTGGAAAATATGTCCACATCCTAGGGCATATCCTCCTGTACTATCAATGTCCTCGATACATAAACAGCAGCACGCATCACGTAGGAAGGGTGGTGCATCCTACGGGAGAGGTCGTCGAAAAACCTCTGTGAACGGGTCGTGGATATAACGGTAGGTAAGGCACTGTCACGTCCGATGATCTACGATACTCTCGAACATGCAGCATCAGCTGCTCTGCCCTGTGCTGGGCAATCTGCTCCATAATCTGATGATGCTGTGCCTCAGCTCTGGAGCTCTCTACCTCGGTCCGAGCCTACGCAAAAAAGTAAAGCATTAAAATATTTGATTAGTCTCTCATTAGGTATTACTTAAAGAAATTTGTAACTTAGGACCTTAATTATAACTCTTTAACGTGCAAGAGAAACCTACCTGCTGGATGTCGGACTCTCTCAGATGCTGTGCCTCTGCAGTAGCTGCCTCTGCCATCTGTAATGCAGCTCGGAGGCGGTCTATCTCCGCTCTCGCCTCTACCAACTCCTGAGTGAGCCTCTGAGTGGTAGGTGTGGGAACCTGCGTGACACAATCAACCATGCTGCTCATGTAAAAATATAGAAAAGTACATATAAACATGAAGATAAATGACCAAAAAAACTTAAGACGTAATATATATGTAAATACCTCCACATCTGTCGTCGGTATAGATCGTGAGAATAGGCGCACCACGTGCTGGATGCTCTCCGTGGTACTCCGTACGTCAATGCCGACCTGCGTGCCAAGAGCCTCTACTGTCGACAATGGCACAAATGAAGGATCTGTGGTAGGTGCTACACGAAGGGCTGGTGGAGGCCGCCTACCCTGGTCCTGGAGACGGCCTCGGCCAGCACCACCACCCGGACGATGGCTGGTGTAATCGACCTCCTCCCCTAAGACAAACTCCGCATATAACTGCTTTGCGAAGTATATGGGAATCTGGCGGTTGTTCGGCATCCTCCCATATGCGGCAACATATCGACTATAGATATGTGCCGCCATATGAGGATGCGAACACCGCGAAATAGTGAGGGGCTTGCCCACCCCGGGCCTCATCCCACGACTATCGAGGAAAAGATCTAGGAAAGCCCCATCCCTAATAGGAGCAAGATCACAGACCTGACGATATGTCAGGCCATGTGACACAGGAGCAGCGCGATGGTGGGCTATCCACTCATCTACATAAACAATATCGTGAAGGCTACGAAGGGACGCAAGCATCGTCTCCAAGTCTGCCACGATATGTAATGTAGACGGAGTGTCTCTAGCACTCCTACGGATAGCCGCTAACTCGCGGTCTATCTCCGCGATGAGGTCCGCAATAGATGAGCGGCCCTCCTCGTGGCCCTCCTCGTGGCCCTCCATGCTAAAACCTAAGCCAAATGTGAAGGGTCCAATGTGAAGGGTCTAATGCTTAGTGCTAAGTAGCATTAATGAAGCTAAAAACAAAGCTAATGGGCTCACTAATACTAATCCAAATCAAGAGAGCAAGAGAGTGAAAACGACTTGTGAAAATGAGGCAAAAAAAAAAGTTTTCCGGTTTTATAACCTCGATCGAGGTTCGGAAACATCATGCAATTTAGGGTTTGCAAGATTAACGCTCTGGATATTAGGGTTAGTGCAACATACGGCCAAGATACACACCTAATTCTAGGGTTGGGGAAGGATCGACGGCTGAGATTTGATATTACTATCTCGTTCGAGGTAAATGGACGGCCACGATTTAAAGGCATTACCACGACAAGGTATCTCGACGGTCAAGATTCATTATATACCTCGATCGAGATATTTAAACGGCCGAGATCGCATCTTCCAGCGTACGTGAATGGACGGTATAGATTGCGTTTCCGTATCTTGATCGAGTGCATGTATGAATGTGGATGTGTATGTGGAAGAATGGATGTGGATGTATGGATGTAGATGTGTATGTGAAAGAATGGATGTGGATGTGCATGTGAGAGGATGTGACGTCAATGTGAGTAAATAGATGAGATGTAATGTGATGTGAATCGGGATGTAAATGGATGAGATGTGATGTCATGTGAATCAGGATGTGAATGAATGATAGGGGATGTGAATGGATGAGATGTGATGTCATGTGAATCGAGATGTGAATGGATAAGATGTGATGTCATGTGAATCGAGATGTGAATGGATGAGATGTGATGTCATGTGAATCGAGATGTGAATGGATGAGATGTGATGTTATGTGAATTGGGATGTGAATGAATGAGGTGTGATGGGATGTGAATATTGGTTGATGTGAGTGAATGAGATGTGATGAGAATAAATGAGGAAAGATGTGATGAGATGGAAAATGATGTGATTGGATGAGAATGGGAATACATATGAAATGGATGTGGATTAAGTAATGTAGATTGATGTGGAACAATGTAGAAAGACGAGAGTTCGTTAATAGAAACTGTATTTATGACCTATTTTTAAATGACTGTTATATGTCAAGAATGCTGGGGATTCATTTTGAGTGTCTTGTGATTAAGGTCGTGGAGACATAACTAATAAATTTGCAACAGCTGACGGAGAGTCAACGAAGGATGTCTTGCATAGCAAGGTCGGTCGACCAGCCTCGGTTTGATTTAAATGGTGAGCTTCCAGTATGGTGGATGAGGGACCAAGGAAGCGGCCTATGAGTGAAGCACTAGGTGACCTGCGAAGGATCCTAGAGGGTGCTGACCATACGGTGCTCGGGCTCAGGGTCGCCGAAGATACCCACACGTGCGTCGGGGGAGATATTGGAACAAGGAGTAAGAGTTACTTTCTGAAACTGGGCATGGATCTAGTTGATTGACCTTGCTGGTCCTCAACGGATGAGTCCATGGCTCTTTTATATGGAGCTATTGGTTGATCTTGCTGATCTTCAACAGAGATTCCATCTTGATTTTTATAAGAGAATATATTACCAGGTACTATGAGCTAGGAACTATCGAAAAGGCCCCTGAGTGGACAGGTGGTTGTTGCCAATGATGCCATAGATACACCGATGAAGGAATGATTGCAGATAAGGATTCAACTAGAGATTTTGATGTTTATGATCAATGACACTATGGTTTCATTAAATGATTGTTTTAAAGATAGCTGAATCTGTGAAAAAGGCAATTTCATAATTTGCATGAATATCCGGCTAGGGGGCTTGGGAACTCTTTTCCCTGGTACCCAGGACAAAACCTAACCAAATTATGGATGAGCTTATTAAGGGCATGCGAGACCTAAAATTGAAGATGTCCAGGATTGAAGAAAAAGGGCTACCATTAGGGCAGGCTTCTATGCAAAGGCCCCAAAGCAAAGAAGGGTTTACATTCAGATGTATATGGTGTGATGACCCAGAACATGCAAAGAAAGACTGTGCTAGCTATAAAGAAGCCCTCAGAAATCAACTTGTGTTTTTCAAAGATGGGAAAATTCACCTTACAGAGACTGGTCTTCCATTAAGCACAAACTTTGGGAAAGGAGGGATGAAAAAGCTGGTTGAAGACATGGTTGCTGGACATGCCATCTCTATGGTTGAGGCAGCAACCTATGGGTTAAAGGTTGGTCAATCAAAGCAGGAATCTGAGAATGATGAAGATTATGAGAATGAATATTTTTGGCCATCAACAATGGAACTAATTGCATCAAAGAAGGTGTCTAAACAGGCTTTGCATGAGGCAGGTGACTGTATACGTCTTGAGACTGGCTGGGAAGAGCCTGTGGATTCTTTATCTGTTCATGCCTACATTGCAAAATGCCAGAATAATGAGGCACATGCAGAGGAAAAGCGTAAAAGGGAAAATGAGGAAGGAGGGGCCAGGGCCATCAAAAAGGGTCACCCGTGGTAGTGAAAAAAGAAGGATCCTGGGCCATCACATATGCCTCCACCGCATAGCAGACCTCCATAGGAAGTATCAATGGAAGAAGTGCCAGCAAAAATGAAGCATGAGAGGAAGAAGGGTAAAGGGAAAAGTCCACTCTACAAGCTTCAATCTGATATTGAAGCCGCCTCAAAAAGGTGCTTGAAGAGAGGGTTCTAAACAGTAGGGTGGAATTTACACTAGGGAAAGTCTTGGGGATTGCAACGAAAGAATTCCATGATGAGATAATTCATATTATACGAAGGAAAAGGCATTGAGCTTTAGAGCTCAACTAGTGCTACAGATATTGATGACCCACTTGGGTGATAGCTTCCACACTTATACAACTGGCATGTTTGGTGACATTATGGTTGATATGAAGCCCGTGGACGATAGGCTATGTGAGAGGCATATTTGGATTAATGGAGTATGGCATAGTTATAGTTCCACATAATATAGCTAAGCTCACATGATGGACCAATCATTATACATTATAGTAGGAGAGTACTTTATCTTACAATATCTACTCTTATCTCTTTAGTTTAGGGTTGTAGAGAAGAAAATATAGAAGAAAATGCAGCCATCAATCTCTTTCTTGTATCTTTCTCTCTTTTGTGTATGTGTTTTTTCTTTACAAGAAACTCAAGCTCTCCCTCTACCCCACATTAGGAAAAATTTGGACGCAAATTAGGCTTCCTTAAGGATTTCTACACATTCTCTCTCTACAAAATGGAACCATGGTGAAAAATTTTTGTAAATCAACTCAAAAGTGAACAGAGTTTGGACATTTGGAATCTACTCTTTGAGACCTTTCCAATGATATATAGCATGATAGGCAATTTTGCATATTCAATAAGTCCCTAAATTTAGGAGTTCATCACAAGTGAGGAAGCCAAATATTACTGAAGAAAATCTAACTCCATAATAGGTGGAGACATATAAGGCATGGAATGAAAGAGCCAAAAAAGCATGATAAGGTGGATTGAAAACGTGTGTCCTAGACAACGGTTTACAACTGGTTGTAATACTTTTATGCAAGTGTCCCCAACAGGGATTTAATATTCACGTGATCATAAGATTTTTTGTGATAATAACACATGTGAACAAGTTATTCACATGTTCTCATGTTACTGTTCACAAAATAACAGGTCACTTGCCATTTGGGAACCCCTTAAAAGCTTGGCTACACATGGGAATAAGCTATTCACATGTTCTCATGTTACCATCTTCACATAATAGTAGGTCAGTGGCCACCTAAGAAGATTTTTTATGCCCGACAAAGATAATTTTTTTAGGCCCTTGTGAAAGCTTTGTGAATATAGCATGTGATCACAAGATTTTTTGTGTTATTAACATATGTTATTAACATGTTCACATGTTCTCGTTTACGTCAGTGAAATCCCTGGTCCCCGAGGACTGTGTCATTATTCGAGAGTATCATTTCTATATCAGTGATGATTGTTCACATGATGCACATTTTGTGCAACACTATTTTCGTCTCCATGATGATTTTTTATGAGATTGTGGAGTCACATGTGGCTAATGATGGGTTTGGTTGGATAGTTGTGGTGCATAGTTCAAGTCGTCACATGACAATTCTATTGGCTCTAGAGGTAGTACTTATAGTTCTCTTAGATTTGTAATTAATCTAAATTCACTAGAAGATCTTAAAGAAAATAATAACTAAGACTTGTTTTTATGGGTTTATAGGTGGCATCTGTAGTCTAGTATCCTAGTGATTTGGTCATTCTTTGAGACTGGTCACAGGAAGGGAGAGCATGATGGTGCGGGTGCATGTTTGAAATGTGCTCTAAGATTTCATCAACTATGGGCAGGATATTGAGCGGTTCAGAGATGCATGCCATGTCGTCAAGTGGTTCTCGCAACATTTGTGTGGGAGTGCAGCATCATCCTATCCCAAGCGTGATGCTCAGATTGTCAGTAGATTTTTTTGGCATGTGGATGGTGGCATGATTGATCGTAGAGGCCCCCATGATTGTGACACAGTACCTGGCACCTTGGGTTTAAATTCCATTAGGAGCACGTGCATGGCGTCCCCCACTATTTACACATGATGATTTGCATGCTTTTGTGGAGCATGTGTTAAGGCTCACCCTAACCCTCCTGAAACACATCCAAAAAGAGATTACCTGGTGAACCGCAACTATCGTGAGGATCTTCCCAATGGCTGAGCTTGTAACCCTTGAGGCCTCCAAGCTCTACAACTCCTTGAGAAGCAATTCCATCATATCTCCCGCGAGTGTTGTCACACCGCCCCGTTGCACTACGGGTCCTCGTCCCTCCTCTCACGCATGCATTAGGGAGAGAGATTAGCAAGAGCAAAACTCAATTGCACAATGGGAGAGTATGTTGTATTATGAGAGAAATTCACTTATATACATGGCCATAAGTATTCACACTCACTTAAACTATGGCTGGCTCACACTTTAGGCTCATAAGAGCCTAATGCTATTACAATGACTCCTCTCATAATATATCCATGAAGTACATCACTTAGGACTTCATCCTAACTTGCTACCACATGCACTTGAAGCGGGAATTTCTATAAATACTCTGTCACACCATTACGGGTGCCCATCCAAGTTGTAGCTTTGGACACAATTGCTTGATATCTTGAATGTATGACCCTTTGGTGTATCTATTCGTGACTCCTTGATGTAAGATAATGGTGGTATCTCTTGTTAATCCTATAATTGGATTAACATTCCCCCCTGCTGCTGCCTGATGATGACGATTGTGTCCTCGTGATCGTGTTGAGTATTCCCACCTATCATATGGGTGACCCGAGTTTGTCGTTCCCCGGCAGCGCCAAAAATGTTAAGGCTCACCCTAACTCTCCTTGAAACACATCCAAAAATAGATTACCTAGTGAACTGTAACTATCGTGAGGATCTTTCCAATGGCCGAGCTCATAACCCTCGAGGTCTCCAAGCTCTACAACTCCTTGAGAAGCAATTCCACCACATCTCTCGGTGAGCGTTGTCACACCGCCGCATTGCACTATGGGTCCTTGTCCCTTCTCTCACCTCACTTCACTCACACACTCACTCTAGCATGCATTAGAGAGAGAGATTAGCAAGAGCAAAACTCAATTGCACAATGGAAGAGTATGTTGTATTATGAGCAAAATTCACGTATATACATGGCCATAAGTGTTCACACTTACTTAGACTATGGCCGACTGGGCACTTTAGGCTTATAAGAGGCCAATGCTATTAAAATGACTACTCTCATAATATATCCATGAAGTACATCACTTAGGACTTCATCCTGACTTGCTACCACACGCTCTTGAAGCGGGAATTACCATAAATACTCCGTCACACCATTACGGGTGCCCGTCCAAGCTGTAGCTTTGGACACTATTGCTTGATATCTTAAATGTATGACCCTATGGTGTATCTATCGTGACTCCTTGATGTAAGATAATGGCGGTAGCTCTTGTTAATCCTAGAATTGGACTAACATTCCCCCCTTCCTGATAACGATCGCGTCCTCGTGATCGTGTGTTGAAGACTTCTGTGTGGGGAGTGTTGAACCAACATGAGAGAGAGAGAGAGAGACACGTCATATGCATCCCCAAAGGTGTGTGGAATACACACAATAGATGAGTATATATAGAGGAGATCCTGGGACTATATATAGAGACATTCTATATATAGCCAACACCCCCGCTCAAAGAAGGGTCTCTAACTGTGGATGAAAAAACCCTTGGGGGCTCAAGGGAAAAACCCACAGCTCTATATACACCTACCGCTATATTAAATTATTTTATAGTTACAAAGTATTATTCAAAGGAGCTACATCACTCCCATATATACAATAGCCATGAAAGCTGCAAAGGAGCTACATCACTCCCATATATACAATATCCATGAAGGAGCTACATCACTCCCATATATACAATAGCCATGAAGGAGCTACATCACTCCCATATATACTTCATCACTCTTATGTGTACAATAGCCATGAAGGCTTTGAAGGTCATCCATCTTCATGTTGTCTTGATCCATTCATGTAGGTTGGGTGCGAGTCTATCTTCGTGACGATGCCAAATAATATTTTTGTAGTCTCTTATCTAAATTGAAGCTCAACAATATCCAAATATAATCCTGATCCATAAACCCTGTAATATGGAAGAAGTCTCCATAACAAATGGAAAACCATAATTTTGTTATAGAAATATGAGATGTACACGAAAAGATGTACATAAAGAAATAGACATAAAGGTATCTATTATATGGTTGCTTAGGAATATAGTCCATCCGCAAGGACATGCATGGCAATGTTAACTTGTGGAAGATCATCCAATCAATGGCAAATGAACTAGATTTGGTAAGAGAATCTGGTTACTTGGAGAAGTTGACTTGGAAGATTGACCTATCAATAAACACTAAAATAGAAAATGACACTAGTTATTAAGGATATCATGGAAAGCTAGAATCATATCTTTGCCATGGGAAAAATCTATGACATAAGATCAAACCTCCAATATTATGAGTCAAGATAATGAGTCAAGATAATGAGACAACTATAACTTGGATCAAACCTCCAAGATGACATGATATGAAAGTAAACCTCATAAGATGACAGGACAAGAAATCAAACCTCTGACATGAAACAACAATTAGGATGTAGACACCTCTGACAGGACGAAAAACCAAACCTCTGACATGACGTACTTGAAAGTAAACCTCATAAGATGATAGGCCGAGAAATCAAACGTGTGACATTCACAATTAAGATAGTAAACCTCATAAGATGACGGAACGAGAATGTTAGAATACTGAATGTATGAATGAGCTTAATCTCATACTCAATGGATGAGCTATGGTGGATGGAAATGAGCCATATCATAAAGCTAGTAATTAAGCACTAGTTAAGCATGATTAGAGAGACTTAATCACAACATAATAACAACATAAATGGGGCAATAGAATTCGTGTTTCTTCATTAGGAATAGCCTCTTAAATAGGCATGATACAACCTTTACAAAGAGCCAAAAGGCATCTCCTAAAATCTCTCCATCTCCCCAAAGGTCATTGTCCTTTCACACACCCAAGAGGTACTACATACATCATCAGTTATGTCATGACAGAATCTACCTCATTTACTTGATCCTCTAGCTTTTACATTGCCTTTAACCTTAGGCCATGAAGTACCCTTCAACCTTAGTTCATTTGACATGACTTTGGATCATTCCTTCTAACACCCTTCCTTGATCAAGGCATGTCATAGTGTAATACCCTTCCTTGACCAATACATTGCATAAAAGAAAATAGCATGGCTCATAGGGAGCATAGCTCTACATTGCATAAAAGAAAATAGCATGGCTCATAGGGAGCATAGCTCTACATTCTGAAAAACATAAACATGAAAACATGTCTCTCCAATACTCCATATCCATGAACATTGTGCCTCATGTGCACCATCATGTGTTGAGCATGGAGACCCAACTCCCATCAATCCCCCCCTTGAGGGCTACATGGCCAACGTAGGAGAACTGTGAGCATACATCATATCACATGACCTACATCATCTCGGTGGTCAGAGGTGAGCATACATCTTGAGTAAAGGAGTGCATCATCATGGCTTTAAAAAGCCCATTCATCATCAGGTACCTCTTCATCATTATAAGAGGTGGATATATGATTACATTGTTCGGTGGTAGTAGTGTTGGCTGCATTGGTTGAAGTGCTAGCAATGTTTGCTTCCACTTTGTTGTAGCATTTGTCTGCTAGATGTCCTGGCTTTCCACAAATGGTGCATTGATGCTTTGGTTTGTCTTTGTGGTAGCAGTTCTTTATGGTGTGTCCCATTCTTCCACAGTGTGAGCATTGAAGAGCTTTACCATTTTGTTTTTGAACAAGATATGCAGGAGTCATAAGTTCTGTGGTGGCCCTTCCTTTAAGTTTCTTTTCTTCTTCTAGAAGGACACTTTCAATGCCTTCTAAAGTGGGATCTTGCATATACTTCAAAGTGGGCATTATGGTGTCATATTCAGGAGGCATAGATTTGAGAAGTATAGCAATGGCATCACTTTCTTTGACTGTTTCATTTATGGCTTCTAGTTGAGCCATTAAGCTCTTCATTTTGTTGATATGAGACGCAAGTGTCTCTTCCATTTTTAGCTCCAAGCTGTAAAAGTCAACCTTTAAACTGATTTTACTGTGTAGACCTTGTGCTCCAAAAGATTTGTCAAGTGTGTTCCAAGCTATTTGTGACGAGTTACCATTACCAATGTAATGAATGTAACTATCTTCCAATCCAAGAGCAATGAGAGCAAGAGCTTTCTCATCCTTGGTTTGCCATGAGATTTCCCCTTCTCTAGTGTTGGGCTTAGGTATAGATCCATTGACGATGCCCCAAACACCATCTTTCATCAACAAAAACTTCATTTTGACTTGCCATGTGTGGAAGTCATGGCCATTGAATTTTTTAATGAGGATTTGAGATGACATCTCCATGAGAAGGTCTTACCAAACAATGGCAGTGTCTAGTCTCATGAGAAATAAGAGAGTTCAAAAACTAGAAGGCACCATCACAATACAAGTGCATGTTGTTACTTAGAAATTCCCCAAACCCTAAAGCTCTAGCATGATGATAGTAGTAGGTTCTAGTTTTTACCCGCATCCTTGGCTTTCTGATTTTTCTTGTGCTTTTGAGGGATTTTCTCACATATGATTCATTTGAGGATTCTGCATCACTTTCCATCATGATAAACATCATCACAATACCATATGATAGTGAAGTACAAAATCATATTGGATTAGCTCAAACCTTATCCATTCATATGAAGGCTGTCCCTAAAACAGAGTTGACTTTGAGTGTTTCATTGAAGAGCTTCCCAAATGATTCACTTAAAATGCTTTGAACACAATGAATAGCAGTGATTTGCTAAGCTATTGAGCTCAACACCATCCAAAACAAGTGAGTAAATCACTGATATGAGCCTCAACACTGCAGACACTTTGAAAACTGATGAATGACTTGAAGCAGCAGCTACAGTGCATCAATGCTCATGAAATTCAATATGTATAAGCTTCATAACATTGCTAAAGTGCTCACCAAAGGAATTAGTAAACCATGGACCATGTCTCCTGCTGTAGCCGATTTTTGTAGAAAAAAGCGCCGATTTGCAGACGTAATGGCGACGCGATGCTGGCGATTGAACTCACGGGTAGCTACACGCTGAAAGCGCCGCCTCTTAGCTTTCTTTTGCACCAAAAAGTTTGTGAAATGGTTGAGTATTCAGCCCGCAATCAGCAAAAGACCAGGGTTATGTAGTTGAAGCTTCAATGGAAAGCTTCATTTTGATGAAAATGAAGACCATGGTTTAATGCCTTGAAGATGATGATGATAACTAAGCTTAGGAATGAAATGTGGCTCTGATACCATGTTAGAATACTGAATGTATGAATGAGCTTAATCTCATACTCAATGGATGAGCTATGGTGGATGGAAATGAGCCATATCATAAAGCTAGTAATTAAGCACTAGTTAAGCATGATTAGGGAGACTTAATCACAGCATAATAACAACATAAATGGGGCAATAGAATTCCTGTTTCTTCATTAGGAATAGCCTCTTAAATAGGCATGATACAACCTTTACAAAGAGCCAAAAGGCATCTCCTAAAATCTCTCCATCTCCCCAAAGGTCATTGTCCTTTCACACACCCAAGAGGTACTACATACATCATCAGTTATGTCATGACAAAATCTACCTCATTTACTTGATCCTCTAGCTTTTACATTGCCTTTAACCTTAGGCCATGAAGTACCCTTCAACCTTAGTTCATTTGACATGACTTTGGATCATTCCTTCTAACAGAGAAATCAAACCTTTGACATCCGTAGGCAGTATGTAGCCAGGATGACATGATGTGAACATAAACCTCATAAGCTGATAGGACGAGAAATCAAACCTCTCGAGAAATATGCTCGACGGAATTTCTTGTTAGTTGCCATAGATTGAATTCCAAGACTTGACCACCATTATAGCCATTTAGACCTGCATGGTTGCATTGTCAACCACAAAAGACATTGATAGACTTAAATAAACCTAGTCAATCTGATGAGCCAAAGCCAAGGCACGGTGCATCCAATGACCATGGCATCATGGTAACAACCATCACGAAACATGTAACCATCATCACGGAACAACACCATGGCATCATGGGTAAAATCCATGGAAACACAATCAACCAATATAGATTAGCCAAATGAACCAACATCAACAAAACATGTAGCTTGGAATGACCAACATCAACAAAACATGTAGCTTGGAATGACCAACATCAACGAAACATATAACCATCATCATGGAACAACGATCCATGGAAACATAGTCAACCATCATCGATGAAACATGTAACCATCATCACGGAACAACACCATGGCATCATGGATTGTAGTGAGTGAATTACATCAATGCAATGAACACATATACATATATCGATAAAAAGTGTAACCATCACCACCATGGCATCATACCAAGACACCAAAATTACAAACTCACCAAACCTGTCAGAATCACCGAGGCTTGCATGCTTAAAATAATAATTGTCAAGTCCGTGAGACTAGTTGTAATGTAACAAGCAAAGGTAGAACACATGGCACCTTTAACTAGTAGTAACAGCATGCTAAGCATCAATAAAGTCCTCTTTATGCACAAGACGAACTTCCTCGAAGCCATAGAAAGAACAAATACACAACTTCCTTGTGAGAACAATCAAACGAGAGATCAACATCACCGCCGAGATAAAAGGATAATGAGATCATCACCGAGATGACCATGAGCAAGTAACTATAACGATTTTGAAGTCATAAGATAAAACAATCAGATCATCACCGAGATGACCATGAGCAAGTAACTATAACGATTTCTAAGTCATGAGTTAAAACGATCAGATCATCACCGAGATGACCATGAGAAAGTAACTATAACGATTTTGAAGTCATAAGATAAAACAATCAGATCATCACCGAGATGACCATGAGCAAGTAACTATAACAATTTTGAAGTCATAAGATAAAACAATCAGATCATCACCGAGATGACCATGAGCAAGTAACTATAACGATTCCTGAGTCATGAGTTAAAACGATCAGATCATCACCGAGATGACCATGAGAAGGTAACTGTAACGATTCTGAAGTCATAAGATTTAAAATGATCAGATCATCACCGAGATGACCATGAGAAAGTAACTGTAACGATTTAGAAGTCATAAGATAAAACAATCAGATCATCACCGAGGCAGGATGAACAAAATCCATATACATATCATCAGTAGTCGATCGAAAAGAAAGGCATAATTACCATCATGTGATAATACCTTGGATTGTCAATAAATACATTATGAACGTCCAAGCTTAATCATGTGATTCCTGTAGCTAGCACAGTCCATGGCATAAGTCACGATCAATGTAAGGCAAGGCCACGAAGACCCTGACCATAATCATCGCCCCGGCCAAGTCCACGACATAGAGTGGGAGACGGCGATGGAAGAGAAGATGAACGAGCAGGCGGCAGGGCAACGAGCACACTCCCAACAAAGGGATGCAAGGGCGTGCCAAACACCCACGCACTACGGGTCCGGCGGAAACGATGCATGGAAGGATAAGTTTTACAATATCACCATGTCGCGGCCAACTCGAGAGGCGGTGCGGTATCGGGAGAGCCACACCGAGAATGACATGTGGTAGTGGTTGCTTGACAACAACCACATCGACACAGAAGAGTTCCACAATGCAATTCGGACTCTGCAGCCTAGTCAACCATATGCTCATGCATACCACAAGTGCTCAACAATCAGGGTACAACAATAGCAATCATGAATACAATTTCCACTATCGGACCTCAGCCGATCACAAACAAATGAGCCTGCAACCCATCATCATATCATAACCATACGGGTCTCTACCCACAACCATGTTGAAATATACAAGTGAATAGGGTGTGTGCGGGAACAAGCTCTTGGATAGAGGCTGTAAAAGAGGAGATGTAATTGTGAAAGAACCTGTGAAAAGGTGAGAAGAAACTACTGGGAGAGAATAATGGGTAGCATGAGAGAATTTAGGAGTGTGGAGATATTCTGGGAGATATTTAGGGAAAAGAGAAGAGGTGGAGAGAATCAGGCAAAAGGTGGAGATATTATGGGAGTGAATCATGGAGAAATCAATGGGATTTGATGCTTGATGTAAACTCTATAAATTGAGGCATAGTCCTAATGAGAATTTGCTAGTTTTTGAGTATCCATGCCTACATTAATCTATCTGCTAATTATTCACTAATTACGTGTTAATCATTTCTTAATCACTTTGTTAATCATGTTGATTCTAGTGTATGATCCACCATAGCTCATCATTATGCTCAAATTTCAACATGGTATCAGAGCCATGCCTAGAATCAACCAGATTTATGAGCCCATTAGTTAATTAATGAGGATTAGTAAGATAATTAGCAAAAAATCAGTTTTTAGTGAGTTTTTCATCTTCCCCTTCACCCCCAGCTAGTGGAGGACTCCATTCTCCTTGCACACATAACATTAGGCTAAGCCCTCTTAGGTACTCATAGTAGACTCATAGGGCTACACACATCTCAAATCTTGTGGGCTAATTCAACGCAGAACGCCGGCGGGAGCTCGATTTGCAGGCTACGTTTTTCTGAGATGTTTTTGACATTGCAACTTCCACAGATCAAAGCTCTCTAATTCCTCTTAGCCCAAGGGGTAATCAAGCATGCTCTACAAGCTGGTGAAGACAGAATTCAGTTTCATCAAGTCTACATTGAGATCAAAGCTCTTCATCAAATCTGCAGGTGACTTTGGTAAAATAGAGATTAAACTTTCATTATTTGGTCAAATCTTGTGTTTCTTGGCTTAATCCTCTACTAGACTCATTGATATTGATGCCTTTGAAAGCATTTGAGCTCATTTGAAGTGGAAGGCACCAGATCTAGGCTCCCGCATACTCTGTTTTCTGCACACAAACCAGAGCATTAATTTGCTAATCAGTGCTAATCACTGTACTTTGGTACAATTGAGGGTTCAAATTAACCATTAGGTATCTGATACAGATCCCTATAACTTCAGATTGCAAATCAGAGTTGGTTTGATACTCCAACCATCCCGTACAAATTGGTTACCCTTGATTTAATGTAATTTCTGGGAAAATTGTGCTGATAAAATTGTGAAAATCATCATTTTGAATTTAACCCTTGGTTAATGCCTGTAAATCTCACTGAAATTCAAGATTATTCACAGCCAGAGTTGCATTTGAAATGTGCATGAGAATGGATGCTATACGCATTATGTATTGGGCACATTGCATCAGTGTAAAAATGGGAACAGACACTGCCCTTGTCCAGATTAAGGCAAGTGGTAAGACCTCCCGCATAAATTTGGGTTTGCATTGCATAATGATACAAAATAAACATAAAAAGCCCAAAGGAACTGTCAGCAAAACATTGAAACATGTTGCTCACATCATGGAGCAAAATGACCTGACGGACGAGCTCATGGCCCCAGCCATGGAAGAAGAAGAATATCTCTTCCCAAGAAGAGGATCCACACCGAGAAGAAGATCGAAAGGAAGACATGGACACGAGAAGAGAAGCTGCCACAAGAAGAGAAGCTGCCCCAAGAAGACTGAAAGAAGAGACGGACGCGTGGAGACAAGCTGCCACGACAAGAAGACTGAAGACAAGAGAAGATGTGAGGCTCCAAAGAGTGAGGAGCCATGTGAAAATCTCTGAGAGAGAGAGAGAGAGAGAGAGAGAGAGAGAGAGAGAGAGACCCCACAACCCAATGTAACCTGCCCCAACAAAGTAAAACCACCTCTGAGCCACCAATGATGTAGGCCACGTGGTAGATGTATGTGTGAGCACTTTAGTCAAGGTCGCGGGCACTTATAGTAGCCTTGGACACAGAGAGAGATAGTGTCAAGGACTATGGAGTTTAGGGACTTGAGGCACTGGTCGCGGACTGTCAAGTAAGAAAGAAACTTGATACAGGGTCCAAGTGTGCTGAGATAACTTGAGGGGAGGAGTAGACACTGGTCGCGGACTGCCAAGTAAAGGGGAGGCAAACTTGGTATAGGGTCTAGGTGTACTAGGAGTATTCACTTGAGGGGAGGTGTTGAAATATACAAGTGAATAGGGTGTGTGCGGGAACAAGCTCTTGGATAGAGGCTGTAAAAGAGGAGATGTAATTGTGAAAGAACCTGTGAAAAGGTGAGAAGAATCTACTGGGAGAGAATAATGGGTAGCATGAGAGAATTTAGGAGTGTGGAGATATTCTGGGAGATATTCAGGGAAAAGAGAAGAGGTGGAGAGAATCAGGCAAAAGGTGGAGATATTCTGGGAGTGAATCATGGAGAAATCAATGGGATTTGATGCTTGATGTAAACTCTATAAATTGAGGCATAGTCCTAATGAGAATTTGCTGGTTTTTGAGTATCCATGCCTACATTAATCTATCTGCTAATTATTCACTAATTACGTGTTAATCATTTCTTAATCACTTTGTTAATCATGTTGATTCTAGTGTATGATCCACCATAGCTCATCATTATGCTCAAATTTCAACAAACCACAATATCAATTATATATACCCTTATGCATGCCAATCAGGAATACCATTCTCACTATCGGACCTCTATGGATCGTATCAATCATATATACCCTTATGCATGCCAATCAGGAATACAATTCTCACTATCGGACTCTGCCGATTGCCATCAACAAATAAACCTGTTCAATTTACACCAAAAACCACCCTCTACCCCCTGTTGGGTCAAAACAGAACAAACTGGGCAAAATTTTTCCAAGTGCCAAACTGCCTGCCAGTTTCGACGGCCACTTTCAGAGAGCCATAACTCTCAAACTAGAAGAAATCTTTAAAAACTCAAAACTACAAAGTTGTAGAGGGAAACAAAATGAACAACTTTGTCTCTTTGGAGCCCCTGCAAAAAAGTAGTGGAGGAACTCCAAAATCCACCCCCAAAATGGCAAAAAATCAGATTTCCCTGCAAAACTGCCAAAACCGCTCTTTGCCGGTTTTTGCGGCGAATTTTTGAGCATGAATATGACCAAACCAGAAAATTTGCATCCACAAGAGTTGTAGAGCTTCTTCAGGGCTACATTTTGATATAAAAATATTTGAAATCCAACATTCCTACAGAAAGTTATGCCCTCTACAATACAGCCCCCTGAGCCTGCCGAAAAAAACACTTTTCACTGCTATTCTTCTCATATGCCATAGATGATGATGTAGATAGGTAAGAGGAGTATGGATATGTATTAAAAACATCATAAGAGAGTAGAAGAAGAATCCTCATCACAAAACTCGGCCTTGAGACGGCCCGCCCTTTGTTCCTCTCTCTTCCCCTTCCTGCCCGCATAGTACTTAGACCGCATGTTTCATGGAGACGGAGTGATAGAGATGGGTAGGGGAAGCAAGGCTGAGCATAATCACACTCTCATATATACACAATCTCCATCATAAAAGAAAGCCGTAAGCACTTACCTCTGTGAAAGCGCTGCTCCCGACACTGAGAAGTATACCGCTTCTTCTTCTATTCGTAATACACATATACCGCTTCTTCTTCTATTCGCAATACACAACCGTATGCATACATATGCATATACACACACCAAAAGAGAAGAAGAGGAACAACAAGAGCCTCCTCTACCTCCTCCTTACCTCCAAGAAGCCAAAGAACAGGAGTAGACAGAAATCGTCATCTTCCAGGACAGCTGCAGAAAATCAATCGTAACTTGGTCGTACGGTCTTCGAATGACAAAATTTTGAATACAAAAATTGATCGTATCGTCGTTTCCAAGAAGACATCGCGGGCCAAATCTGCTAATTCGATTTCCCTTGTCAGCTATGACGAAAATACTCGCTCATGGTCTGCTCTGATACCATGTTGAACCAACGTGAGAGAGAGAGAGAGAGACACGTCATATGCATCCCCAAAGGTGTGTGGAATACACACAATAGATGAATATATATAGAGGAGATCCTAGGACTATATATAGAGACATTCTATATATAGCCAACAGGGAGAATGAATAAGCTTTGTCGATGGCTTTGATGTTGAATGATGTTCAATGGTTTGTGTTCCTTTGGAAGGAATAGGAAAAGCTAGTTAATGTATGAAGAGGTTAGCGGTGTATTAGGAATTCCTAATGGGGTGGGGGGTTTTTGCAAATGATTGCATTTTATATTTGTGCGAGCTGTTATTTTTTTTTGGGTCACTTTGTTTTTGGCAATCATCGGTAAGGTTACAAGTGATTTTTGTTAGTGGGGACACTAAGAGATGTTAATAATGGGAGAGAAGAGAGAGAAGGATCCGGAGGAACATAGACTTTATCATCAGAATGAGATGGTGACTCGCAGTTCCTCATTTGATTCATTGAAGCGACATTCATCATTTGAAGTATTTGGCTTGTGATGATGTCCTTTTGTGTGGCAGGATTCTTTTCAAATTTTGGTGCTTGGGTAGCAATGGGCCATTTATGACCCCAAGATTAAATCTACTTCCAACACATACTCAACCATAAAAAACTTGCAAGTGAGGGGGTTAGTTTCAATATACATTGTATGTTCAAAGTACCCCAGACATGGCATGTTCAAGTCTTGCATCCAAAGACTTTCAAGTGACCAATATCTGGCCTAAATCCTATCATCCTCAGGTGTACTCTCATGTATACCTGCGGTAGGAGTCCTGTTCAACAAGTACACTGCAGGAGCACATGCATCTACCCAAAAATAATTTGGCATAGACTTCTCATTAAGCATAGCTCTTGCAATCTCACCAATGATCCTATTTTTCCTCTCAGTAACACCATTCTTCTAAGGTGTGTACCTGCATGTACTTTGTCTTTTTATCCCATGCTCTCTCAAGACCGCATCAAATGCATGTGATGTGTACTCACCACCACCATCTGTCCTCAAACACCTGATCCATTGACCATACTATTTTTCCACCGATGCTTTGAAGTCGATGAACTTCCCAAGTGCTTCACTCTTCTCTTTCAAGAAGTAAATCCAAGTCATCGTGCTTGTAAGATTCCTCCCCAGCCTCTCAAGATGTCCAGCATCTTCCCCTGTAATCAATCCCCTCTTCAGAAATATAAAAGATCTTGTCTCTGCCTATTTTGACATAGAGAGAGAAAATATTCTAGAGAGAGAATATTCAGATTTTGAATATTTTTAGATAGAAAAATTTCTCATATTATTAAAATAAATTCCCCTGAAACAGAAATTCAAAAAGAACTTTCCAATGTGCAATTGGAATTTATTGGAAATGGGTATAAAGGACCTTAGCCTAAGGGTCTAGATTTTCAGAAATTTTTGGATTATGGTCCAATTAAGGTTCCTATGGGCCAATAGCATCAATCCATGTGTAGAGAGGAGATAAATCCAATTTGTAAAAGAAGATACCCAAAAATGAGTAAATGGTCACATAAGATGAAGAGTTGACTATGTACAAGGTTTATTAGTAAGAAACTATGAGTAATATCAAAAATATGAGATATTTTGGGTATAATGATTCCATTTTGACACATATGTAAGGAAGGGGAGTCCATTAAAGGAGGTGCATATTTCACATGCTTAAATGAGTTTTAAACTAAAAAATAATGTGATATTTTTATCTCTCCTCTCTCTTGAATCAAACCAAATCAAAATGGAACCAAACCGAATAAAAAAGGAACCAAACTAGATCCAAATCTAGTCCAAATTCAACCAAACTGAATCTGGAAAATTCTAGAATTTAGTTAGCTTTGGTTAGAGCTTCCCTCTCCTATAAATAGAACATAAGTCCTTTGAAAAAAATAGGAGAATTTTACTATACTAAAGTTATGCTGAAATAATGCTAATTTCTACTATTCTCTAAAATTCTCTCCAAATTGGGGAAATTGGAGCTTCTCTCTTTCTTCAATCCCCATTGGTGGCTCCATCAACATACTTAACCAATTGATTGGTTGGGGGCCTCTACCGTGAACAAAGAATCAAGCAATTTGTAAGGTAAATGGTGAATTTTGATCTTTTCTATAATTTCTCAATGCTTCTCTCTTCTCTACCCCTTTCAAGATTGAGAGGCTTAATTGGAATGGTCTTTGAATGCTATTGAAGTTAATTGATGAATGGTAGTGAAGAGTTACATAATTTGATGAATACTATTGAAGTTAATTGGTTAATGATAGTAAAGAATTACATAAATCTCCATTTATACTTAATTCTAATGGTTTTTATGTAATTTCTCTCTCTCACTCAAGAAATGGTCATACTCATGACCCATTCTCAATCCAAATGAAGCTTTTCATAAAGCTTTTCCTTAATCCAAGATTAATCTATGCTTGAGGCTAAATTAATGGCTTTTTTCTATGCTTTTAGTTTATGTATTTCATGAATATTGATGATTCAATCCATTATTGGGTTAATGATCCAATTAGGGATCATTCTAATCATTCCCTTAATGATAAGCTTTATCCTTCAAAATAAATTGAGATTTATCAATCATAGTAGCGGAGCTATGGCAAAATTTTTATAAAAATTACACATAAAATAATTTCATTCAAAGCATGAAAAGAGAACTTCCTACCATATTCTAGGAATTATCATCCTATATTAATTGAAAGAATTTTATTGTAATCATGGAGAAATTGATTTTTATGTTATGCATAATTGATGATTATTTTATTATAAAAGTGTTACTTTTATCATATTTGAATTTCATGCATAGAGGTATGCATAAAAGATTATTATTTTAATATAAAAGTGTTTCTTTTATCATATTTGAATTTCATGCATAGAGGTATGCATAAAAATTGATTATTTTATTATAAAAGTGTTACTTTTATCATATTTGGATTTCATGCATAGAGGTATGCATAAAAGTTGATTAATTTAATATAAAAGTATTTCTTTTATCATATTTGAATTTCATGCATAGAGATATGCATAAAAGTTGATTATTTTATTATAAAAGTGTTACTTTTATCATATTTGGATTTCATGCATAGAGGTATGCATAAAAATTGATTATTTTATTATAAAAGTGTTACTTTTATCATATTTGGATTTCATGCATAGAGGTATGCATAAAAATTGATTATTTTATTATAAAAGTGTGACTTTTATTATATTTGGATTTCATGCATAGAGGTATGCATAAAAGTTGATTATTTTATTATAAAAGTGTGACTTTTATCATATTTGGATTTCATGCATAGAGATATGCATAAAAGTTGATTATTTTATTATAAAAGTGTGACTTTTTGAATTTCATGCATAGAGGTATGCATAAAAGTTGATTATTTTATTATAAAAGTGTGACTTTTATCATATTTGAATTTCATGCATAGAGGTATGCATAAAAGTTGATTATTTTATTATAAAAGTGTGACTTTTATCATATTGGATTTCATGCATAGAGGTATGCATAAAAGTTGATTATTTTATTATAAAAGTGTTACTTTTATCATATTGGATTTCATGTATAGAGGTATGCATAAAAGATATTCTTTTTATACTAAAAGTGTGATTTTCATCATAAATGGATTTTATGCATAACTTAGATGCATAAGAGAAATTCTTTTATTCGAAAAGTGTAATTCCTACCAAATTGAATTTATGCATAAGAAGATGCATAAAAGATTGATTTTTAATTCAAAGTGTCATTCTCATCTAAATTGAATTTATACATAGGAAGATGCATAAAAGAATGGAATTTCAATTCAAAAGTGTTATTCTCATCCAAATTGAATTTATGCATAGGAAGATGCATAAAAGATGGATTTTTAATTCAAAAGTGTCAATTCTCATCTAAATTGATTTTATGCATAGGAAGATGCATAAAAGATTGAATTTTAATTCAAAAGTGTCATTTTTATTTAAAATGAATTTATGCATAGGAAGATGCATAAAAGATTGATTTTTATTTCGAAAGTGTTAGTCTCCTTAAATGGAATTTATGCATAAATAAATGTGTAGAGAAATCTTATATCAAATATAAGAATTCTCTTGTATTCTATAAAAAGATATGAAATGTGATAAGATGTGATAAGAGGTGTATGAGATGTGATAATATGTGATAAGATGCGTATGGAAAGTGATAGGATGTGATAAGAGGTGTATAAGAGTCAATGGAGGACGTCTCGCGTAGCAAGGTCATATCCTATCACATCTCATACACATCTTTTCACATCTCATACACCTCTTATCACATCCTATCACTTTCCATATGCATCTTATCACATCTTATCATGGAGAATGTGTTAAGATGAGTTAGGATGTGTTAAGATGTGTATGGGATGAGGTAGAGAGTGTATCTGATAGGATAAGATGTATATGGGATGTGTTAGGGCGAGAATGGATGTAATATGGATGTAATATGGATGTATGAATGTAGATATGGATGTATGAATGTGAATATGGATGTGTGGATGTGGAAATGGAAGTGTGGATGTATGAATGTGGATGTGGATGTATGCATGTAGATGTGTATGTATGAATGTGAATGAAGATGTGGATGTATGGATGTACATACGGGTGTGGATGTATGTATGTGAATGTGGATGTACGAATGAGGATGTGAAAATGGATGTATGCATGTGAATGTGGATGTATGAATGTGAATGTGGATGTGTGGAAGTGGAAATGGAAGTATGGATGTATGAATGTGGATGTGGATGTATGCATGTAGATGCGTATGTATGAATGTGAAATTGGAAGTATGATGTGGACGTACGAACATGGATATGTATGTAGAATAATGAATGTGAAGGTGTATGTGAAATAATGTGTAGTCTTTATGAGTGAATGGATGAGAATGAGTACACATTGAATGGAATACGGAATAAGTAATGTGATCTGAGAGTGGATAATGTGAAAAGACGAGAGTTCGTTATAGAAACTTTATTTTGTGGCTGTTTGTAAATGACTGTTTTATGTCAAGAATGCTGGGGAAGCATTTTGATCGTCTTGAGGATTAAGGTCATGAAGACCGAACTGATAAAGTTGCAACTGCTGACGGAAAGTCAATGGAGGACGTCTCGCGTAGCAAGGTCGATCGAGGTCTTGACCAGCCTTGGTTCGATTTAAATGGTGAGCTTCCGGTACGGTGGATGAGGGACCAAGGAAGCGGCCTATGAGTGAAGCGCTAGGTCACCTGCGAAGGATCCTAGAGGGTGCTGACCATACCGTGCTCGGACTCTGGGTCGCCGAATATACCCACACGTGCGTCGTGGAAGATATTGGAACAAGGAGTAAGAGTTGTTTTCTTAAATCGGGCATGGATCTGGTTGATTGACCTTGCTGGTCCTCAACGGATGAGTCCATGGCTCTCTTATATGGATCTGTGGGTTGATCTTGCTGATCTTCCACGGAGATTCCATTCTGTTATATGAATATATTGCCGGTTACTATGAGCTAGGAACTATGGAAAAGGCCCCTGAGTGAACAAGTGGTGAGCGTTTTGGTTGCCAATGATGCCATAAGTACACCGATGAATGAATGATGGGAAATAAGGATTCAACCAGAGACTTTGAGGATTATCATCAGTGACATAATGGTTTCATTAAAGGATTGTTTGAAAGTTAGTTGATGCTAAGAAAAAGGCAATTTCATATTGGGTGTGTAAGTGGTGTGACTAGTTTTATGTTTGCATGAACTTCCGGCTAGGGGGCCTAGGAACTCTTTTCCCTGGTAGCCGAGACAAAACCTAACCAAATTCCTAATTGGATCCCATCACTACAGTGGTTGGGAGGTTGGCTAACCCATGGGACTGGATGGGGTTAGGCTGGACTGATGGATCCCTAAATCGAGATTTAATTTCTATTATTACGATAGATGAAGTAAATCCCGGATAGCAATTGTTCTATGGATAGAAATCAACGGCTGTGCCTCTTGATGGGGAAAAAAGCATTGATCCCGGATAGTAATTGTTCTATGGATAGGAATCAACGGGGCTGTGCCTCTTGATGGGGAAAAAAGCGTTGATCCCAATGATCCAAGTGCAAGTTTCTTCCTTGATATGACCAAGTACTGTTAGAGGTGCAGTCGGATCAGTTTGATCAGTAAAATGATCTTGACTACGTTAAAGTAAAGAGTTATCCTGGTGGAATCGCCCGTGCTTTCCGGGTAAAGGAAGTTTTTTTGGTTTCGGTTTTGGATAAACCGACGGATTAGTCTCTTGTCCGGATATCCGTGGGTGATGCCCCGAGTGTGGGACCCCTGCCCCACGCACGATGTGCTACTTCCGCTGCTAGTACCCCGAATCCGTTGCGCGGTGGAGACCGGGATCTCACAGTTGGTATCAGAGTGAATTGGCTAATAAAGATCAACTGAGAAGATAAATATGTCAAAAATTTATCAAGAAACACAAAAAGGTTGTAATTGTGTGATATAATTCATACAAATTGATATTCAAACTGAAAATTCTTGAATTAGTAGTTAGGTCTTCAAATGGAAGTACCGCAATTGTATGGAACCCTAACTTGCTTGAGGCTTAGACATGATGGTATTTACCTTATAATTCCAAGTATCATGACTAACCGTATATACCAAGGGTATAACTGCAGCTCTTTACCCGCAGTATATACGAGTAAATCTAAGACTTGAAATTATAAGCATTAATGCTATCCAGTTGATGAATTCGAATGTGGTTGATATGATTTTTAATCTTGTTTGCGAGCTGATGAATTGATTGGGATTCTGATTGAAAAATGATGACCCGTGCAAATGGGTTGAAATGTAATAAACTGAGCAAAACCACAATGAAGATGAATGGGACGAGTCCCTGTGATGATAAATGATGATAATGATTTTAGCAAATCACTATGAGATTAGTGGATTGTGCTGTCAAATTGCTACTGTTAACACTTGACACGGATGATCAAATTAAGGGATGTCAAATTGAGAACTTAACTGAAATTCCCGTGGAGGAATGTTCAGAAGGAAATTTTTCGGTCTAATGGACCGTTATCGTGTTAAAGATATGAATGATATGATCTGAATGAATTGTTATTTAATGATGAGTTCTATATAAGGGATATTTATCCGCGTATTCTGTCGGGTTGACCAGAATATAAGGAACCCCAGAATAAATTGGATCTTAAGAAAATGAGTTGTCCTCTACTTTGCGAGATGAGGACATCTCGCACTTTTTAAATGGGGTAGAATGTAAGATTCCTCTCCCAGCCTTCGAGGTATGCAGGAGTAAGAATCTCCCTTTCTGATCTTATAATTATTCCCTCTCTTAAAAAAAAGAAAGATTTTGTTTAAAAAGGGAAGACACTTTCCCCAGAATACTTTCTCAGGAGCCCACCTGTTTTAAGGATTCAGAACGATGAGTTCAGAAGTGGGAACCGGTGTTTTGGATGCCAAGGTTTTGGTCATCAGTTAAAAGACTACCCAACTCTCCTGCCATGACAAGGGCACAGGGAAGTCAAGAACCCAAATTCAAAGACCAATTCCTTCATACCAATCTAATTAGGGTCCGTCTCGGACAAGATTGCTTAACTCCATTAACTAGGTCCGACCCATTGATTAGGGTCGAGATAACCAGTCAAATGCTTGACGACATAGAGCAACAGATGCAAGCAATTCATAAAGATATAAAAGCTGCCCAGGATCGACAGAAACAGTATACAGATAAGAAGAGGACAGTCAGAGAATTCAAAGAAGCAGATATGGACTTCATTTGAGTACGGACCAAAAGAAGTTCTTTATCTCTTGGAGAGTATAAGTAGTTATCCCCCAGATATTGTGGACCAAAGAAAGTAGGTGACTTAGCCTACGAACTTCTTTTATCTCCTCATCTCAATGTTCTTAATGCCTTCTATAAAAATTTGTGCCAAACCCAAATCATGGAGAGACGGTAAAACTTCAGTGGCAAGATACCCCGGTGGCTTCTAGGTTACGCTAGTTCCTTCTTTATATAAGTCGTAACTCTTACTTGTCGCTCGCAGTAATCTTACTTCCATCGATCTCCTTTCTTTCTTAATCTCTTTTATGGCTTGGCAACAGGAATTGGTTTTATCCATGATGATTTCTCACCTTCAAGACGCAAGTGAGTCTATGAAGAAGGATTTTATAGAACTGTATGAGCGCTCACTTTTCCCTCACTTGGGAACTTCTGTAGCTCAGACCAAATGGCGGACCTATCAAGACATAACTAGGGTAACACCGTGGGGTCAACAGCACTTTCGTAACAATGTTCGCTTGGCTATGGTTATTGAAGCTTTGGGTTTGGGTCCCCGATACTATTGCGTGATGAGATCAAGACATGTTGGGTTTCCTTTTAATAGGTCACCTCATACCAATGAGATAGGTGCTGTAATAACCGGCCGAATTATTCCCATAGATGAATTACCTTATACGTGTGCAGCTTGTGAGTGCTGCTTTTGTGACCAGGGATTTCATTGACGTAAACGAGAACATGTGAACATGTTAATAACATATGTTAATAACACAAAAAATCTTGTGATCACATGTTATATTCACAATGCTTTCATAAGGGCCTTAAAAAATTATCTTTGTCGGGCATAAAAAATCTTCTTAGGTGGCCACTGACCTGCTATTATGTGAAGATGGTAACATGAAAACATGTGAATAGCTTATTTCCATGTGTAGCCAAGCTTTTAAGGGGTTCCCAAATGGCAAGTGACCTGTTATTTTGTGAACGGTAACATGAGAACATGTGAATAACTTGTTCACATGTGTTATTATCAGAAAAAATCTTGTGATCACGTGAATATTAAATCCCTGTTTGTGACCATATGATGGACGGGCTTATGGAAGTGTAAAAAGTTCTTCTATCTTTACTGTATATGTTCCAAGAATGAATAAAGTTGAAATCTTTATTCTTGTCTTGAGTCTTGCTCTCTTTGAGACTTTTTCTTGGTGGTTAATCTTAATTAAAATTTTCTCTCAGTCTCATATTCCTGCATCTTGCGAAATTACCCCCAGTTTGCGAGATGAGGGCATCTCGCATTTTTCAAGTGGGAGAGAATGTAAGATTCCTCCCCAGCATCTTCCCCTGTAATCAATCCCCTCTTCAGAAATATAAAAGATCTTGTCTCTGCCTATTTTGACATAGAGAGAGAAAATATTCTAGAGAGAGAATATTCAGATTTTGAATATTTTTAGATAGAAAAATTTCTCATATTATTAAAATGAATTCCCCTGAAACAGAAATTCAAAAAGAACTTTCCAATGTGCAGTTGGAATTTATTGGAAATGGGTATAAAGGACCTTGGCCTAAGGGTCTAGATTTTCAGAAATTTTTGTATTATGGTCCAATTAAGGTTCCTATGGGCCAATAGAATCAATCCATGTGTAGGGAGAAGATAAATCCAATTTGTAAAAGAAGATACCCAAAAATGAGTAAATGCTCACATAAGATGAAGAGTTGACTATGTACAAGGTTTATTAGTAAGAAACTATGAGTAATATCAAAAATATGAGATATTTTGGGTATAATGATTCCATTTTGACACATATGTAAGGAAGGGGAGTCCATTAAAGGAGGTGCATATTTCACATGCTTGAATGAGTTTTAAACTCAAAAATAATGTGATATTTTTATCTCTCCTCTCTCTTGAATCAAACTAAATCAAAATGGAACCAAATCGAATAAAAAAGGAACCAAACTAGATCCAAATCTAGTCCAAATTCAACCAAATTGAATTTGGAAAATTCTAGAATTCAGTTAGCTTTGGTTAGAGCTTCCCTCTCCTATAAATAGAACATGAGTCCTTTGAAAAAAATAGGAGAATTTTACTATACTAAAGTTATGTTGAAATAATGCTAATTTCTACTATTCTCTAAAATTCTCTCCAAATTGGGGAAATTGGAGCTTCTCTCTTTCTTCAATCCCCATTGGTGGCTCCATCAACATACTTAACCAATTGATTGGTTGGGGGCCTCTACCGTGAACAAAGAATCAAGCAATTTGTAAGGTAAATGGTGAATTTTGATCTTTTCTATAATTTCTCAATGCTTCTCTCTTCTCAACCCCTCTCAAGATTGAGAAGCTTAATTGGAATGGTCTTTGAATGCTATTGAAGTTAATTGATGAATGGTACTGAAGAGTTACATAATTTGATGAATACTATTGAAGTTAATTGGTTAATGATAGTAAAGAATTACATAAATCTCCATTTATGCTTAGTTCTAATGGTTTTTATGTAATTTCTCTCTCTCACTCAAGAAATGGTCATACTCATGACCCATTCTCAATCCAAATGAAGCTTTTCATAAAGCTTTTCCTTAATCCAAGATTAATCTATGCTTGAGGCCAAATTAATGGCTTTTTTCTATGCTTTTAGTTTATGTATTTCATGAATATTGATGATTCAATCCATTATTGGGTTAACGATCCAATTAGGGATCATTCTAATCATTCTCTTAATGATAAGCTTTATCCTTCAAAATAAATTGAGATTTATCAGTCATAGTCGCGGAGCTATGGTAAAATTTTTATAAAAATTACACATAAAATAATTTCATTCAAAGCATGAAAAGAGAACTTCCTACCATATTCTAGGAATTATCATCCTAGATTATTTGAAATAATTTTATTGTAATCATGGAGAAATTGATTTTTATGTTATGCATAATTGATGATTATTTTATTATAAAAGTGTTACTTTTATCATATTTGAATTTCATGCATAGAGGTATGCATAAAAGATTATTATTTTAATATAAAAGTGTTTCTTTTATCATATTTGAATTTCATGCATAGAGGTATGCATAAAAATTGATTATTTTATTATAAAAGTGTTACTTTTATCATATTTGGATTTCATGCATAGAGGTATGCATAAAAGTTGATTAATTTAATATAAAAGTGTTTCTTTTATCATATTTGAATTTCATGCATAGAGGTATGCATAAAAGTTGATTATTTTATTATAAAAGTGTTAGTTTTATCATATTTGGATTTCATGCATAGAGGTATGCATAAAAATTAATTATTTTATTATAAAAGTGTTACTTTTATCATATTTGGATTTCATGCATAGAGATATGCATAAAAATGGATTATTTTATTATAAAAGTGTGACTTTTATTATATTTGGATTTCATGCATAGAGGTATGCATAAAAGTTGATTGTTTTATTATAAAAGTGTGACTTTTATCATATTTGGATTTCATGCATAGAGGTATGCATAAAAATTGATTATTTTATTATAAAAGTGTTACTTTTATCATATTTGGATTTCATGTATAGAGGTATGCATAAAAATTGATTATTTTATTATAAAAGTGTGACTTTTATTATATTTGGATTTCATGCATAGAGGTATGCATAAAAGTTGATTATTTTATTATAAAAGTGTGACTTTTATCATATTTGGATTTCATGCATACAGGTATGCATAAAAATTGATTATTTTATTATAAAAGTGTGACTTTTTGAATTTCATGCATAGAGGTATGCATAAAAGTTGATTATTTTATTATAAAAGTGTGACTTTTATCATCTTTGAATTTTCATGCATAGAGGTATGCATAAAATTTGATTATTTTATTATAAAAGTGTGACTTTTATCATATTGGATTTCATGCATAGAGGTATGCATAAAAGTTGATTATTTTATTGTAAAAGTGTTACTTTTATGATATTGGATTTCATGTATAGAGGTATGCATAAAAGATATTCTTTTTATGATAAAAGTGTTACTTTTATCATATTGGATTTCATGTATAGAGGTATGCATAAAAGATATTCTTTTTATACTAAAAGTGTGATTTTCATCATAAATGGATTTTATGCATAACTTAGATGCATAAGAGAAATTCTTTTATTCTAAAAGTGTAATTCCTACCAAATTGAATTTATGCATAAGAAGATGCATAAAAGATTGATTTTTAATTCAAAGTGTCATTCTCATCTAAATTGAATTTATACATAGGAAGATGCATAAAAGAATGGAATTTCAATTCAAAAGTGTTATTCTCATCCAAATTGAATTTATGCATAGGAAGATGCATAAAAGATGGATTTTTAATTCAAAAGTGTCAATTCTCATCTAAATTGAGTTTATGCATAGGAAGATGCATAAAAGATTGAATTTTAATTCAAAAGTGTCATTTTCATTTAAAATAAATTTATGCATAGGAAGATGCATAAAAGATTGATTTTTATTTCGAAAGTGTTAGTCTCCTTAAATGGAATTTATGCATAAATAAATGTATAGAGTAATCTTATATCAAATATAAGAATTCTCTTGTATTCTATAAAAAGATATGAAATGTGATAAGATGTGATAAGAGGTGTTTGGAAGTATGATGTGGACGTACGAACATGGATATGTATGTAGAATAATGAATGTGAAGGTGTATGTGAAATAATGTGTAGTCTTTATGAGTGAATGGATGAGAATGAGTACACATTAAATGGAATACGGAATAAGTAATGTGATCTGAGAGTGGATAATGTGGAAAGACGAGAGTTCGTTATAGAAACTTTATTTTGTGACTGTTTGTAAATGATTGTTTTATGTCAAGAATGCTGGGGAAGCATTTTGATCGTCTTGAGGATTAAGGTCATGAAGACCGAATTGATAAAGTTGCAACTGTTGAGACGGAAAGTCAATGGAGGACGTCTCGCGTAGCAAGGTCGATCGAGGTCTTGACCAGCCTCGATTCGATTTAAATGGTGAGCTTCCGGTACGGTGGATGATGAGGGACCAAGGAAGCGGCCTATGAGTGAAGCGCTAGGTCACCTGCGAAGGATCCTAGAGGGTGCTGACCATACGGTGCTCGGGCTCTGGTTCGTCGAATATACCCACACGTGCGTCGTGGAAGATATTGGAACAAGGAGTAACAGTTGTTTTCTTAAATCGGGCATGGATCTGGTTGATTGACCTTGCTGGTCCTCAACGGATGAGTCCAAGGCTCTTTTATATGGATCTGTGGGTTGATCTTGCTGATCTTCCACGGAGATTCCATTTTGTTATATGAATATATTGCCGGTTACTATGAGCTAGGAACTATGGAAAAGGCCCCTAAGTGAACAGGTGGTGAGCGTTTTGGTTGCCAATGATGCCATAAGTACACAAATGAATGAATGATGGAAATAAGGATTCAACCAGAGACTTTGAGGATTGTCATCAGTGACATAATGGTTTCATTAAAGGATTGTTTGAAAGTTAGTTGATGCTGAGAAAAAGGCAATTTCATATTGGGTGTGTAAGTGGTGTGACTAGTTTTATGTTTGCATGAACTTCCGGCTAGGGGGCCTAGGAACTCTTTTCCCTGGTACCCGGGACAAAGCCTAACCAAATTCCTAATTGGATCCCATCACTACAGTGGTTGGGAGGTTGACTAACCCATGGGACTGGATGGGGTTAGGCTGGACTGATGGATCCGTAAATCGAGATTTAATTTCTATTATTATGATAGATGAAGTAAATCCCGGATAGTAATTATTCTATGGATAGGAATCAACGGCTGTGCCTCTTGATGGGGAAAAAAGCATTGATCCCGGATAGTAATTGTTCTATGGATAGGAATCAACGGCTGTGCCTCTTGATGGGGAAAAAAGCGTTGATCCCAATGATCCAAGTGCAAGTTTCTTCCTTGATCTGACCAAGTACCGTTAGAGGTGGAGTCGGATCGGTTTGATCAGTAAAATGATCTTGACTACGTTAGAGTAAAGAGTTATCCTGGTGGAATCGCCCGTGCTTTCCGGGTAAAGGAAGTTTTTTCGGTTTCGGTTTTGGATAAACCGACGGATTAGTCTCTTGTCCGGATATCCGTGGGTGATGCCCCGAGTGTGGGACCCCTGCCCCGCGCACGATGTGCTACTTCCACGTACCCCGAATCCGTTGCGCGGTGGAGACCGGGATCTCACAGTTGGTATCAGAGTGAATTGGCTAATAAAGATCAACTGAGAAGATAAATATGTCAAAAATTTATCAAGAAACACAAAAAGGTTGTAATTGTGTGATATAATTCATACAAATTCGTGAATTAGTAATTAGATCTTCAAATGGAAGTACCGCAATTGTATGGAACCCTGACTTGCTTGAGGCTTAGACATGATGGTATTTACCTTATAATTCCAAGTATCATGACTAACCGTATATACCAAGGGTATAACTGCAGCTCTTTACCAGCAGTATATACGAGTAAATCTAAGACTTGAAATTATAAGCATTAATGCTATCCAATTGATGAATTCGAATGTGGTTGATATGATTTTTAATCCTGTTTGCGAGCTGATGAATTGATTGGGATTCTGATTGAAAAATGATGACGCGTGAAAATGGGTTGAAATGTAATAAACTGAGCAAAACCACAATGAAGATGAATGGGACGAGTCCCTGTGATGATAAATGATGATAATGATTTCAGCAAATCACTATGAGATTAGTGGATTGTGCTGTCAAATTGCTACTGTTAACACTTGACACGGATGATCAAATTAAGGGATGTCAAATTGAGAACTTAACTGAAATTCCCGTGGAGGAATGTTCAGAAGGAAATTTTTCGGTCTAATGGACCGTTATCGTGTTAAAGATATGAATGATATGATCTGAATGAATTGTTATTTAATGATGAGTTCTATATAAGGGATATTTATCCGCGTATTCTATTGGGTTGACCAGAATATAAGGAACCCCAGAATAAATTGGATCTTAAGAAAATGAGTTGTCCTCTACTTTGCGAGATGAGGACATCTCGCACTTTTTAAGTGGGGTAGAATGTAAGATTCCTCTCCCAGCCTTCGAGGTATGCAGGAGTAAGAATCTCCCTTTCTGATCTTATAATTATTCCCTCTCTAAAAAAAAAGAAAGATTTTGTTTAAAAAGGGAAGACACTTTTCCCAGAATACTTTCTCAGGAGCCCACCTGTTTTAAGGATTCAGAACGATGAGTTCAGAAGTGGGAACCGGTGTTTTGGATGCCAAGGTTTTGGTCATCAGTTAAAAGACTACCCAACTCTCCTGCCATGACAAGGGCACAGGGAAGTCAAGAACCCAAATTCAAAGACCAATTCCTTCATACCAATCTAATTAGGGTCCGTCTCTCTCGGACAAGATTGCTTAACTCCATTAACTAGGTCCGACCCATTGATTAGGGTCGAGATAACCAGTCAAATGCTTGACGACATAGAGCAATAGATGCAAGCAATTCATAAAGATATAAAAGTTGCCCAGGATCGACAGAAACAGTATACAGATAAGAAGAGGACAGTCAGAGAATTCAAAGAAGCAGATATGGACTTCATTTGAGTACGGACCAAAAGAAGTTCTTTATCTCTTGGAGAGTATAAGTAGTTATCCCCCAGATATTGTGGACCAAAGAAAGTAGGTGACTTAGCCTACGAACTTCTTTTATCTCCTCATCTCAATGTTCTTAATGCCTTCTATAAAAATTTGTGCCAAACCCAAATCATGGAGAGACGGTAAAACTTCAGTGGCAAGATATCCCGGTGGCTTCTAGGTTACGCTAGTTCCTTCTTTATATAAGTCGTAACTCTTACTTGTCGCTCGCAGTAATCTTACTTCCATCGATCTCCTTTCTTTCTTAATCTCCTTTATGGCTTGGCAACAGGAATTGGTTTTATCCATGATGATTTCTCACCTTCAAGACGCAAGTGAGTCTATGAAGAAGGATTTTATAGAACTGTATGAGCGCTCACTTTTCCCTCACTTGGGAACTTCTGTAGCTCAGACCAAATGGCGGACCTATCAAGACATAACTAGGGTAACACCGTGGGGTCAACAGCACTTTCGTAACAATGTTCGCTTGGCTATGGTTATTGAAACTTTGGGTTTGGGTCCCCGATACTATTGCGTGATTAGATCAAGACATGTTGGGTTTTCTGAGCGGGTCTTTTTTTTGGCGTGTTTTCTTCCTCATCAGAAGATATGCCTTTATCCCATTTTTGGCTTGCCTCTCAGAGGTCCTTTTAATAGGTCACCTCATACCAGTGAGATAGGTGCTATAATAACCGGCCGAATTATTCCCATAGATGAATTACCTTATACGTGTGCAGCTTGTGAGTGCTGCTTTTGCGACCATATGATGGACGGGCTTATGGAAGTGTAAAAAGTTCTTCTATCTTTACTGTATATGTTCCAACAATGAATAAAGTTGAAATCTTTATTCTTGTCTTGAGTCTTGCTCTCTTTGAGACTTTTTCTTGGTGGTTAATCTTAATTAAAATTTTCTCTTAGTCTCATATTCGTGCATCCTGCGAAATTACCCCCAGTTTGCGAGATGAGGGCATCTCGCATTTTTCAAGTGGGAGAGAATGTAAGATTCCTCCCCAGCCTCTCAAGATGTCCAGCATCTTCCCTTGTAATCAATCCCCTCTTCAGAAATATAAAAGATCTTGTCTCTGCCTATTTTGACATAGAGAGAGAATATTCTAGAGAGAGAATATTCAGATTTTGAATATTTTTAGATAGAAAAATTTCTCATATTATTAAAATGAATTCCCCTGAAACAGAAATTCAAAAAGAACTTTCCAATGTGCAGTTGAAATTTATTGGAAATGGGTATAAAGGACCTTAGCCTAAGGGTCTAGATTTTCAGAAATTTTTGTATTATGGTCCAATTAAGGTTCCTATGGGCCAATAGCATCAATCCATGTGTAGGGAAGAGATAAATCCAATTTGTAAAAGAAGATACCCAAAAATGAGTAAATGCTCACATAAGATGAAGAGTTGACTATGTACAAGGTTTATTAGTAAGAAACTATGAGTAATATCAAAAATATGAGATATTTTGGGTATAATGATTCCATTTTGACACATATGTAAGGAAGGGGAGTCCATTAAAGGAGGTGCATATTTCACATGCTTGAATGAGTTTTAAACTAAAAAATAATGTGATATTTTTATCTCTCCTCTCTCTTGAATCAAACCAAATCAAAATGGAACCAAACCGAATAAAAAAGGAACCAAACTAGATCCAAATCTAGTCCAAATTTAACCAAATTGAATCTGGAAAATTCTAGAATTCAGTTAGCTTTGGTTAGAGCTTCCCTCTCCTATAAATAGAACATGAGTCCTTTGAAAAAAATAGGAGAATTTTACTATACTAAAGTTATGCTGAAATAATGCTAATTTCTACTATTCTCTAAAATTCTCTCCAAATTGGGGAAATTGGAGCTTCTCTCTTTCTTCAATCTCCATTGGTGGCTCCATCAACATACTTAACCAATTGATTGGTTGGGGGCCTCTACCGTGAACAAAGAATCAAGCAATTTGTAAGGTAAATGGTGAATTTTGATCTTTTCTATAATTTCTCAATGCTTCTCTCTTCTCAACCCCTCTCAAGATTGAGAAGCTTAATTGGAATGGTCTTTGAATGCTATTGAAGTTAATTGATGAATGGTACTGAAGAGTTACATAATTTGATGAATACTATTGAAGTTAATTGGTTAATGATAGTAAAGAATTACATAAATCTCCATTTATGCTTAATTCTAATGGTTTTTATGTAATTTCTCTCTCTCACTCAAGAAATGGTCATACTCATGACCCATTCTCAATCCAAATGAAGCTTTTCATAAAGCTTTTCCTTAATCCAAGATTAATCTATGCTTGAGGCCAAATTAATGGCTTTTTTCTATGCTTTTAGTTTATGTATTTCATGAATATTGATGATTCAATCCATTATTGGGTTAACGATCCAATTAGGGATCATTCTAATCATTCTCTTAATGATAAGCTTTATCCTTCAAAATAAATTGAGATTTATCAGTCATAGTCACGGAGCTATGGCAAAATTTTTATAAAAATTACACATAAAATAATTTCATTCAAAGCATGAAAAGAGAACTTCCTACCATATTCTAGGAATTATCATCCTAGATTATTTGAAATAATTTTATTGTAATCATGGAGAAATTGATTTTTATGTTATGCATAATTGATGATTATTTTATTATAAAAGTGTTACTTTTATCATATTTGAATTTCATGCATAGAGGTATGCATAAAAGATTATTATTTTAATATAAAAGTGTTTCTTTTATCATATTTGAATTTCATGCATAGAGGTATGCATAAAAATTGATTATTTTATTATAAAAGTGTTACTTTTATCATATTTGGATTTCATGCATAGAGGTATGCATAAAAGTTGATTAATTTAATATAAAAGTGTTTCTTTTATCATATTTGAATTTCATGCATAGAGGTATGCATAAAAGTTGATTATTTTATTATAAAAGTGTTACTTTTATCATATTTGGATTTCATGCATAGAGGTATGCATAAAAATTGATTATTTTATTATAAAAGTGTTACTTTTATCATATTTGGATTTCATGCATAGAGGTATGCATAAAAATTGATTATTTTATTATAAAAGTGTAACTTTTATTATATTTGGATTTCATGCATAGAGGTATGCATAAAAGTTGATTATTTTATTATAAAAGTGTGACTTTTATCATATTTGAATTTCATGCATAGAGGTATGCATAAAAATTGATTATTTTATTATAAAAGTGTGACTTTTTGAATTTCATGCATAGAGGTATGCATAAAAGTTGATTATTTTATTATAAAAGTCTGACTTTTATCATATTGGATTTCATGCATAGAGGTATGCATAAAAGTTGATTATTTTATTGTAAAAGTGTTACTTTTATGATATTGGATTTCATGTATAGAGGTATGCATAAAAGATATTCTTTTTATGATAAAAGTGTTACTTTTATCATATTGGATTTCATGTATAGAGGTATGCATAAAAGATATTCTTTTTATACTAAAAGTGTGATTTTCATCATAAATGGGTTTTATGCATAACTTAGATGCATAAGAGAAATTCTTTTATTCTAAAAGTGTAATTCCTACCAAATTGAATTTATGCATAAGAAGATGCATAAAAGATTGATTTTTAATTCAAAGTGTCATTCTCATCTAAATTGAATTTATACATAGGAAGATGCATAAAAGAATGGAATTTCAATTCAAAAGTGTTATTCTCATCCAAATTAAATTTATGCATAGGAAGATGCATAAAAGATGGATTTTTAATCCAAAAGTGTCAATTCTCATCTAAATTGAGTTTATGCATAGGAAGATGCATAAAAGATTGAATTTTAATTCAAAAGTGTCATTTTTATTTAAAATGAATTTATGCATAGGAAGATGCATAAAAGATTGATTTTTATTTCGAAAGTGTTAGTCTCCTTAAATGGAATTTATGCATAAATAAATGTGTAGAGAAATCTTATATCAAATATAAGAATTCTCTTGTATTCTATAAAAAGATATGAAATGTGATAAGATGTGATAAGAGGTGTATGAGATGTGATAATATGTGATAAGATGCGTATGGGAAGTGATAGGATGTGATAAGAGGTGTATGAGATGTGATAAGATGTGATAAGATGCATATGGGAAGTGATAGGATGTGATAAGAGGTGTATGAGATGTGAAAAGATGTGTATGAGCTGTGATAGGATATGATAAGAGGTGTATGAGATGTGATAGAATGTGTTAAGATAAGTTAGGATGTATTAAGATGTGTATGGGATGAGGTAGAGAGTGTATCTAATGGGATAAGATGTATATGGGATGTGTTAGGGCGAGAATGGATGTAATATGGATGTATGAATGTAGATATGGATGTATGAATGTGAATATGGATGTGTGGATGTGGAAATGGAAGTGTGGATGTATGAATGTGGATGTGGATGTATGCATGTAGATGTGTATTTATATCATATTTGGATTTCATGCATAGAGGTATGCATAAAAATTGATTATTTTATTATAAAAGTGTTACTTTTATCATATTTGGATTTCATGCATAGAGGTATGCATAAAAGTTGATTAATTTAATATAAAAGTGTTTCTTTTATCATATTTGAATTTCATGCATAGAGGTATGCATAAAAGTTGATTATTTTATTATAAAAGTGTTACTTTTATCATATTTAGATTTCATGCATAGAGGTATGCATAAAAATTGATTATTTTATTATAAAAGTGTTACTTTTATCATATTTGGATTTCATGCATAGAGGTATGCATAAAAATTGATTATTTTATTATAAAAGTGTTACTTTTATCATATTTGGATTTCATGCATAGAGGTATGCATAAAAGTTGATTATTTTATTATAAAAGTGTGACTTTTATCATATTTGGATTTCATGCATAGAGGTATGCATAAAAATTGATTATTTTATTATTAAAGTGTGACTTTTTGAATTTCATGCATAGAGGTATGCATAAAAGTTGATTATTTTATTATAAAAGTGTGACTTTTATCATCTTTGAATTTCATGCATAGAGGTATGCATAAAATTTGATTATTTTATTATAAAAGTGTGACTTTTATCATATTGGATTTCATGCATAGAGGTATGCATAAAAGTTGATTATTTTATTGTAAAAGTGTTACTTTTATCATATTGGATTTCATGTATAGAGGTATGCATAAAAGATATTCTTTTTATACTAAAAGTGTGATTTTCATCATAAATGGATTTTATGCATAACTTAGATGCATAAGAGAAATTCTTTTATTCTAAAAGTGTAATTCCTACCAAATTGAATTTATGCATAAGAAGATGCATAAAAGATTGATTTTTAATTCAAAGTGTCATTCTCATCTAAATTGAATTTATACATAGGAAGATGCATAAAAGAATGGAATTTCAATTCAAAAGTGTTATTCTCATCCAAATTGAATTTATGCATAGGAAGATGCATAAAAGATGGATTTTTAATTCAAAAGTGTCAATTCTCATCTAAATTGAGTTTATGCATAGGAAGATGCATAAAAGATTGAATTTTAATTCAAAAGTGTCATTTTCATTTAAAATGAATTTATGCATAGGAAAATGCATAAAAGATTGATTTTTATTTTGAAAGTGTTAGTCTCCTTAAATGGAATTTATGCATAAATAAATGTGTAGAGAAATCTTATATCAAATATAAGAATTCTCTTGTATTCTATAAAAAGATATGAAATGTGATAAGATGTGATAAGAGGTGTATGAGATGTGATAATATGTGATAAGATGCGTATGGGAAGTGATAGGATGTGATAAGAGGTGTATGAGATGTGATAAGATGTGATAAGATGCATATGGGAAGTGATAGGATGTGATAAGAGGTGTATGAGATGTGAAAAGATGTGATAAGATGTGTATGAGATGTGATAGGATATGATAAGAGGTGTATGAGATGTGATAGAATGTGTTAAGATGAGTTAGGATGTGTTAAGATGTGTATGGGATGAGGTAGAGAGTGTATCTGATGGGATAAGATGTATATGGGATGTGTTAGGGCGAGAATGGATGTAATATGGATGTATGAATGTAGATATGGATGTATGAATGTGAATATGGATGTGTGGATGTGGAAATGGAAGTGTGGATGTATGAATGTGGATGTGGATGTATGCATGTAGATGTGTATGTATGAATGTGAATGAAGATGTGGATGTGGATGTATGGATGTACATACGGGTGTGGATGTATGTATGTGAATGTGGATGTACGAATGAGGATGTGAAAATGGATGTATGCATGTGAATGTGGATGTATGAATGTGAATGTGGATGTGTGGAAGTGGAAATGGAAGTATGGATGTATGAATGTGGATGTGGATGTATGCATGTAGATGCGTATGTATGAATGTGAAATTGGAAGTATGATGTGGACGTACGAACATGGATATGTATGTAGAATAATGAATGTGAAGGTGTATGTGAAATAATGTGTAGTCTTTATGAGTGAATGGATGAGAATGAGTACACATTGAATGGAATACGGAATAAGTAATGTGATCTGAGAGTGGATAATGTGAAAAGACGAGAGTTCGTTATAGAAACTTTATTTTGTGGTTGTTTGTAAATGACTGTTTTATGTCAAGAATGCTGGGGAAGCATTTTGATCGTCTTGAGGATTAAGGTCATGAAGACCGAACTGATAAAGTTGCAACTGCTGAGACGGAAAGTCAATGGAGGACGTCTCGCGTAGCAAGGTCGATCGAGGTCTTGACCAGCCTCGGTTCGATTTAAATGGTGAGCTTCCGGTACGGTGGATGAAGAGGGACCAAGGAAGTGGCCTATGAGTGAAGCGCTAGGTCACCTGCGAAGGATCCTAGAGGGTGCTGACCATACGGTGCTCGGGCTCTGGGTCGCCGAATATACCCACACGTGCGTTGTGGAAGATATTGGAACAAGGAGTAAGAGTTGTTTTCTTAAATCGGGCATGGATCTGGTTGATTGACCTTGCTGGTCCTCAACGGATGAGTCCATGGCTCTTTTATATGGATCTGTGGGTTGATCTTGCTGATCTTCCACGGAGATTCCATTCTGTTATATGAATATATTGCCGGTTACTATGAGCTAGGAACTATGGAAAAGGCCCCTAAGTGAACAGGTGGTGAGCGTTTTGGTTGCCAATGATGCCATAAGTACACCAACGAATGAATGATGGGAAATAAGGATTCAACCAGAGACTTCGAGGATTGTCATCAGTGACATAATAGTTTCATTAAAGGATTGTTTGAAAGTTAGTTGATGCTGAGAAAAAGGCAATTTCATATTGGGTGTGTAAGTGGTGTGACTAGTTTTATGTTTACATGAACTTCCGACTAGGGGGCCTAGGAACTCTTTTCCCTGGTACCCGGGACAAAACCTAACCAAATTCCTAATTGGATCCCATCACTACAGTGGTTGGGAGGTTGGCTAACCCATGGGACTGGATGGGGTTAGGCTGGACTGATGAATCCGTAAATCGAGATTTAATTTCTATTATTACGATAGATGAAGTAAATCCCGGATAGTAATTGTTCTATGGATAGGAATCAACGGCTGTGCCTCTTGATGGGGAAAAAAGCATTGATCCCGGATAGTAATTGTTCTATGGATAGGAATCAACGGCTGTGCCTCTTGATGGGGAAAAAAGCGTTGATCCCAATGATCCAAGTGCAAGTTTTTTCCTTGATCTGACCAAGTACCGTTAGAGGTGCAGTCGGATCGGTTTGATCAGTAAAATGATCTTGACTACGTTAGAGTAAAGAGTTATCCTGGTGGAATCGCCCGTGCTTTCCAGGTAAAGGAAGTTTTTTTGGTTTCGGTTTTGGATAAACCGACGGATTAGTCTCTTGTCCGGATATCCGTGGGTGATGCCCCGAGTGTGGGACCCCTGCCCCACGCACGATGTGCTACTTCCGCGTACCCCGAATCCGTTGCGTGGTGGAGACCGGGATCTCACAGTTGGTATCAGAGTGAATTGGCTAATAAAGATCAACTGAGAAGATAAATATGTCAAAAATTTATCAAGAAACACAAAAAGGTTGTAATTGTGTGATATAATTCATACAAATTGATATTCAAACTGAAAATTTGTGAATTAGTAATTAGGTCTTCAAATGGAAGTACCGCAATTGTATGGAACCCTGACTTGCTTGAGGCTTAGACATGATGGTATTTACCTTATAATTCCAAGTATCATGACTAACCGTATATACCAAGGGTATAACTGCAGCTCTTTACCAGCAGTATATACGAGTAAATCTAAGACTTGAAATTATAAGCATTAATACTATCCAGTTGATAAATTCGAATGTGGTTGATATGATTTTTAATCCTGTTTGCGAGCTGATGAATTGATTGGGATTCTGATTGAAAAATGATGACCCCTGAAAATGGGTTGAAATGTAATAAACTGAGCAAAACCACAATGAAGATGAATGGGACGAGTCCCTGTGATGATAAATGATGATAATGATTTCAGCAAATCACTATGAGATTAGTGGATTGTGCTGTCAAATTGCTACTGTTAACACTTGACACGGATGATCAAATTAAGGGATGTCAAATTGAGAACTTAACTGAAATTCCCGTGGAGGAATGTTCAGAAGGAAATTTTTCGGTCTAATGGACCGTTATCGTGTTAAAGATATGAATGATATGATGTGAATGAATTGTTATTTAATGATGAGTTCTATATAAGGGATATTTATCCGCGTATTCTGTTGGGTTGACCAGAATATAAGGAACCCCAGAATAAATTGGATCTTAAGAAAATGAGTTGTCCTCTACTTTGCGAGATGAGGACATCTCGCACTTTTTAAGTGGGGTAGAATGTAAGATTCCTCTCCCACAGCCTTCGAGGTATGCAGGAGTAAGAATCTCCCTTTCTGATCTTATAATTATTCCCTCTCTAAAAAAAAAAGAAAGGTTCTGTTTAAAAAGGGAAGACACTTTCCCCAGAAAACTTTCTCAGGAGCCCACCTGTTTTAAGGATTCAGAACGATGAGTTCAGAAGTGGGAACCGGTGTTTTGGATGCCAAGGTTTTGGTCATCAGTTAAAAGACTACCCGACTCTCCTGCCATGACAAGGGCACAGGGAAGTCAAGAACCCAAATTCAGAGACCAATTCCTTCATACCAATCTAATTAGGGTCCGTCTCTCTCGGACAAGATTGCTTAACTCCATTAACTAGGTCCGACCCATTGATTAGGGTCGAGATAACCAGTCAAATGCTTGACGACATAGAGCAATAGATGCAAGCAATTCATAAAGATATAAAGCTGCCCAGGATCGACAGAAACAGTATACAGATAAGAAGAGGACAGTCAGAGAATTCAAAGAAGCAGATATAGACTTCATTTGAGTACGGACCAAAAGAAGTTCTTTATCTCTTGGAGAGTATAAGTAGTTATCCCCCAAATATTATGGACCAAAGAAAGTAGGTGACTTAGCCTACGAACTTCTTTTATCTCCTCATCTCAATGTTCTTAATGCCTTCTATAAAAATTTGTGCCAAACCCAAATCATGGAGAGACGGTAAAACTTCAGTGGCAAGATACCCCGGTGGCTTCTAGGTTACGCTAGTTCCTTCTTTATATAAGTCGTAACTCTTACTTGTCGCTCGCAGTAATCTTACTTCCATCGATCTCCTTTCTTTCTTAATCTCCTTTATGGCTTGGCAACAGGAATTGGTTTTATCCATGATGATTTCTCACCTTCAAGACGCAAGTGAGTCTATGAAGAAGGATTTTATAAAACTGTATGAGCGCTCACTTTTCCCTCACTTGGGAACTTCTGTAGCTCAGACCAAATGGCGGACCTATCAAGACATAACTAGGGTAACACCGTGGGGTCAACAGCAGTTTCGTAACAATGTTCGCTTGGCTATGGTTATTGAAGCTTTGGGTTTGGGTCCCCGATACTATTGCGTGATGAGATCAAGACATGTTGGGTTTTCTGAGCGGGTCTTCTTACTGGCGTGTTTTCTTCCTCATCAGAAGATATGCCTTTATCCCATTTTTGGCTTGCCTCTCAGAGGTCCTTTTAATAGGTCACCTCATACCAGTGAGATAGGTGCTGTAATAACCGGCCGAATTATTCCCATAGATGAATTACCTTATACGTGTGCAGCTTGTGAGTGCTGCTTTTGTGACCATATGATGGACGGGCTTATGGAAGTGTAAAAAGTTCTTCTATCTTTACTGTATATGTTCCAAGACTGAATAAAGTTGAAATCTTTATTCTTGTCTTGAGTCTTGCTCTCTTTGAAACTTTTTCTTGGTGGTTAATCTTAATTAAAATTTTCTCTTAGTCTCATATTCGTGCATCTTGCGAAATTACCCCCAGTTTGCGAGATGAGGGCATCTCGCATTTTTCAAGTGGGAGAGAATGTAAGATTCCTCCCCAGCCTCTCAAGATGTCCAGCATCTTCCCTTGTAATCAATCCCCTCTTCAGAAATATAAAAGATCTTGTCTCTGCCTATTTTGACATAGAGAGAGAAAATATTCTAGAGAGAGAATTTTCAGATTTTGAATATTTTTAGATAGAAAAATTTCTCATATTATTAAAATGAGTTCCCCTGAAACAGAAATTCAAAAAGAACTTTCCAATGTGCAGTTGAAATTTATTGAAAATGGGTATAAAGGACCTTAGCCTAAGGGTCTAGATTTTTAGAAATTTTTGTATTATGGTCCAATTAAGGTTCCTATGGGCCAATAGCATCAATCCATGTGTAGGGAGGAGATAAATCCAATTTGTAAAAGAAGATACCCAAAAATGAGTAAATGCTCACATAAGATGAAGAGTTGACTATGTACAAGGTTTATTAGTAAGAAACTATGAGTAATATCAAAAATATGAGATATTTTGGGTATAATGATTCCATTTTGACACATATGTAAGGAAGGGGAGTCCATTAAAGGAGGTGCATATTTCACATGCTTGAATGAGATTAAAACTCAAAAATAATGTGATATTTTTATCTCTCCTCTCTCTTGAATCAAACCAAATCAAAATGGAACCAAACCGAATAAAAAAGGAACCAAACTAGATCCAAATCTAGTCCAAATTCAACCAAATTGAATCTGGAAAATTCTAGAATTCAGTTAGCTTTGGTTAGAGCTTCCCTCTCCTATAAATAGAACATGAGTCCTTTGAAAAAAATAGGAGAATTTTACTATACTAAAGTTATGCTGAAATAATGCTAATTTCTACTATTCTCTAAAATTCTCTCCAAATTGGGAAAATTGGAGCTTCTCTCTTTCTTCAATCTCCATTGGTGGCTCCATCAACATACTTAACCAATTGATTGGTTGGGGGCCTCTACCGTGAACAAAGAATCAAGCAATTTGTAAGGTAAATGGTGAATTTTGATCTTTTCTTTAATTTCTCAATGCTTCTCTCTTCTCAATCCCTCTCAAGATTGAGAAGCTTAATTGGAATGGTCTTTGAATGCTATTGAAGTTAATTGATGAATGGTAGTGAAGAGTTACATAATTTGATGAATACTATTGAAGTTCATTGGTTAATGATAGTAAAGAATTACATAAATCTCCATTTATGCTTAATTCTAATGGTTTTTATGTAATTTCTCTCTCTCACTCAAGAAGTGGTCATACTCATGACCCATTCTCAATCCAAATGAAGCTTTTCATAAAGCTTTTCCTTAATCCAAGATTAATCTATGCTTGAGGCCAAATTAATGGCTTTTTTCTATGCTTTTAGTTTATGTATTTCATGAATATTGATGATTCAATCCATTATTGGGTTAATGATCCAATTAGAGATCATTCTAATCATTCTCTTAATGATAAGCTTTATCCTTCAAAATAAATTGAGATTTATCAATCATAGTCGCGGAGCTATGGCAAAATTTTTATAAAAATTACACATAAAATAATTTCATTCAAAGCATGAAAAGAGAACTTCCTACCATATTCTAGGAATTATCATCCTAGATTAATTGAAATAATTTTATTGTAATCATGGAGAAATTGATTTTTATGTTATGCATAATTGATGATTATTTTATAATAAAAGTGTTACTTTTATCATATTGGGATTTCATGCATAGAGGTATGCATAAAAGATTATTATTTTAATATAAAAGTGTTTCTTTTATCATATTTGGATTTCATGCATAGAGGTATGCATAAAAATTGATTATTTTGTTATAAAAGTGTTACTTTTATCATATTTGGATTTCATGCATAGAGGTATGCATAAAAGTTGATTATTTTATCATATTTAAATTTCATGCATGGAGGTATGCATAAAAGTTGATTATTTTATTATAAAAGTGTTACTTTTATCATATTTAGATTTCATGCATAGAGGTATGCATAAAAATTGATTATTTTATTATAAAAGTGTTACTTTTATCATATTTGGATTTCATGTATAGAGGTATGCATAAAAATTAATTATTTTATTATAAAAGTGTGACTTTTATTATATTTGGATTTCATGCATAGAGGTATGCATAAGAGTTGATTATTTTATTATAAAAGTGTGACTTTTATCATATTTGGATTTCATGCATAGAGGTATGCATAAAAATTGATTATTTTATTATAAAAGTGTGACTTTTTGAATTTCATGCATAGAGGTATGCATAAAAGTTGATTATTTTATTATAAAAGTGTGACTTTTATCATCTTTGAATTTCATGCATAAAGGTATGCATAAAATTTGATTATTTTATTAAAAAAGTGTGACTTTTATCATATTGGATTTCATGCATAGAGGTATGCATAAAAGTTGATTATTTTATTGTAAAAGTGTTACTTTTATGATATTGGATTTCATGTATAGAGGTATGCATAAAAGATATTCTTTTTATGATAAAAGTGTTACTTTTATCATATTGGATTTCATGTATAGAGGTATGCATAAAAGATATTCTTTTTATACTAAAAGTGTGATTTTCATCATAAATGGATTTTATGCATAACTTAGATGCATAAGAGAAATTCTTTTATTCTAAAAGTGTAATTCCTACCAAATTGAATTTATGCATAAGAAGATGCATAAAAGATTGATTTTTAATTCAAAGTGTCATTCTCATCTAAATTGAATTTATACATAGGAAGATGCATAAAAGAATGGAATTTCAATTCAAAAGTGTTATTCTCCTCCAAATTGAATTTATGCATAGGAAGATGCATAAAAGATGGATTTTTAATTCAAAAGTGTCAATTCTCATCTAAATTGAGTTTATGCATAGGAAGATGCATAAAAGATTGAATTTTAATTCAAAAGTGTCATTTTCATTTAAAATGAATTTATGCATAGGAAGATGTATAAAAGATTGATTTTTATTTCGAAAGTGTTAGTCTCCTTAAATGGAATTTATGCATAAATAAATGTGTAGAGAAATCTTATATCTAATATAAGAATTCTCTTGTATTTTATAAAAAGATATGAAATGTGATAAGATGTGATAAGAGGTGTATGAGATGTGATAATATGTGATAAGATGCGTATGGGAAGTGATAGGATGTGATAAGAGGTGTATGAGATGTGATAAGATGCATATGAGAAGTGATAGGATGTGATAAGAGGTGTATGAGATGTGAAAAGATGTGATAAGATGTGTATGAGATGTGATAGGATATGATAAGAGGTGTATGAGATGTGATAGAATGTGTTAAGATGAGTTAGGATGTGTTAAGATGTGTATGGGATGAGGTAGAGAGTGTATCTGATGGGATAAGATGTATATGGGATGTGTTAGGGCGAGAATGGATGTAATATGGATGTATGAATGTAGATATGGATGTATGAATGTGAATATGGATGTGTGGATGTGGAAATGGAAGTGTTGATGTATGAATGTGGATGTGGATGTATGCATGTAGATGTGTATGTATGAATGTGAATGAAGATGTGGATGTGGATGTATGGATGTAGATGCGGGTGTGGATGTATGTATGTGAATGTGGATGTATGAATGAGGATGTGAAAATGGATGTATGCATGTGAATGTGGATGTATGAATGTGAATGTGGATGTGTGGAAGTGGAAATGGAAGTATGGATGTATGAATGTGGATGTGGATGTATGCATGTAGATGCGTATGTATGAATGTGAAATTGGAAGTATGATGTGGACGTATGAACATGGATATGTATGTAGAATAATGAATGTGAAGGTGTATGTGAAATAATGTGTAGTCTTTATGAGTGAATGGATGAGAATGAGTACACATTGAATGGAGTACGGAATAAGTAATGTGATCTGAGAGTGGATAATGTGGAAAGACGAGAGTTCGTTATAGAAACTGTATTTTGTGACTGCTTGGTGCTGAAGAGGCCATGGGAAATCTAGGCCTTCCCCATACCATCGTACCCAAACATGCTCCGATGGGAGCCAAACTTTACAAGTATGTCGGGGGGACCCACCCTCACATGCTTGCAAAGTTTGGTCACAATCAGAGCATGTTTGGATTGGTAATTAGCACCCAATGCGAATTTTTCAAGTCTCTTGGTGCTTAAGAGGCCATGGAAAATCCGGGCCTTCCCCATACCATCGTACCCAAACATGCTCCGATGGGGACCAAACTTTACAAGCATGTGGGGGGGACCACCCCCACATGCTTGCAAAGTTTGGTCATGATCAGAGCATGTTTAGATTGGTCGTCCAGTGCAGATTTTTCAAGTCTCTTGGTGCTTAAGAGGCCATGGAAAATCTGGGCCTTCCCCATACCATCGTACCCGAAAATGCTCCGATGATGACCAAACTTTACAAGCATGTGAGGGGGACCCACCCCCACATGCTTGCAAAGTTTGGTCATGATCGGAGCATGTTTGGATTAGTAATTAGAGCCCAATGCAGATTTTTCAAGTCCCTTGGTGCTTAAGAGGCCATGGAAAATCCAGGCCTTCCCCATACAATTGTATGCAAACATGCTCCGATGGGGACTAAACTTTGGGAGCATGTGGGGGTATAATGAAAATGAGCTACCCGAGCTATTCTGAGGTTAGTCACTCCCAAAAAATCTAAGTACAATGTAAATGAGCTAACCCAGCTAGTCTGAGTTTAGTCACAATCAAAATAGAGATCTAGTTAGCAGCACCCTCTCTAGCTTGCTCTAGAATGCTCTCATGGTCATCCACTTGAAGCCAAAAATGAGGGCGAGAACTGTGTTTTTGGCTCTATACTCCATCAAGAGTGAGCCTAGTAGCAACCACTAGATGAGAGAACTGAAATGCCTCTAACTCCCACTTCCACTGCTGGAACTCAAGACGCCCCTGATGAAGTCGAATTTGTTGGTAGAACTAGCCTGCCACAATCATGCTATTGGCATCAAAAGAAAACCGATGATCATCCCCTCTATCCTGGTCAAGGATGCACTTTGGCCTAGTGCAACTCATCAGATAGTAGTCCTCCGCTCCCTCGCTATTGCCCTCACCGGCAATAACAACAAATACATCACCCTCCTGTAGCAAATATGTCAAGTCATCATAGCTCGCCATGAATGTAGGACCTGTGTGCTCATCGGACAACACTAGATGTGAAGGATGCTTAGGGGAGAGGAATGTCTTTATCCATGCATCTGCCCATCCTCTGAAGGCACAATGTGACCAATCGCCATCCATACATGCTCCACAGAAGCATGCAAACCGTCGTGTGTAAATCATGGGGGCCGCCATGCACGTGCTCCTGATGATGGAATGTAAGCCCAAGGTGCCAGGCACTGTGTGACAATCATGGGAGGCTCTACGGTCAATCATGCCACCATCCACATGCCAAAAAAATCTCCTGACAATTTGAGCATCACGTTTGGGATATGATGATGCTGCACTCCCACACAAATGTTGGGAGCACCACTCGACTACGTGGCCCGCATCTCTGAACCGCTCAGCATCCTGCCGCCGCAGCTGATGACGCCTCAGGACACGTTTCACACACGTGCCCACACCATCATGCTCTCCCTTTCCGTGACCAGTCTCAAAGAATGACCAAATCACTAGGATACTAGACTACACATGCCACCTATAAATCCATAAAACAAAGTCTTAATTATTGTTTTCTTTAAGATGTTCTAGTGAATTTAATTTAATTTGCGAATATAAGAGAGCCATAAGTACTACCTGTAGAGCCAATAGAATTGTCGTGGGTGACGACTTGAACTGTGCGCCACAACCATCTGACCAAACCCATCGCTAGCCACGTATGATCCCACAATCTCGTAAAAAATCGTAATGGAGGCGAAAACAGTGTTGCACAAAATGTGCATCATGTGAACGATCATCACACTGATATAGAAATGATACTCTTGAATAATGATACAGGTCTTGGGGGTACTTGCTATCCCATCTACATGGGCCTCTACATGTCGATAGCTAATCTGGACCATAATAGCAACCTGGTGAGGTAAGCAATAGAGACGATTAGGACACAAAAAATCAAATAAGTAATATAGCTCAAACGCGAAACAAATATTATGAAATATAACCATTACCTTCTCTGAGAAGTAATACTCAGATTGTATCTCTTGAAAAGGTGTGAAGGTGTAGTTCTCTGCAAAATCAATCATAGAGACGACCACACCAATAGGAAACTCTACCACCACGCATGCTCAGAACTGACGATCCTGCCACTTGGCACAATGACTGTGCCGTATATAGGGGTAGATCTAGTCCCTAAATGTGACTGTGAAGTGACAACGTGGTGTATGTTTGTCCACGAGCTGCAACTTCCTGGACTGTCCACGCTGGTGTGTCACATACTCATAACATTGCCATGGAACTATGTCTTGGTCACTTGCATCAAGATCTACCAACTGTAGATGTGCAAGTGAACCACATGATGTGCAATTGCTCTCCACACAAGGCATCCTATGGAACTGGGCATCCTTCGTGCGTGCACAAAAAAGAGAGTGGATGAAATCACGAGGACTACGAGGCAACTCTCTATGCCCACTAAGAGAATGGAACACATCATAAATGTAAGATTCCTCCCCAGCCCCTCAAGATGTCTAGTTTCTTCCCCTCTAATCAATCCCCTTTTCAAAATTAATAAAAGATCTTGTTTCTACATGTTTTGAGCCTAGAGAGAGAAAATATTCTAGAGAGAGATAACTGAGTTTTTAGATATCTTTGGATGGAAAAATATCCTTTCTTATTAAACTAAATTTTCCTAAAACAGAAGTTTAAAAAGAGTTTCCTAAGGTGCATTAGAAATAAATTATAATCTGCTCAAAAGGCCTTAGCCTAAGGGTCCAGATTTTTAAAAAATTTTAGATTAAGGTTCTGAGGGACCAATTAGATTAATCCAAATGTAGAGAGGAGATAAATTGAAGAAATAAAGAAAACCCCTCCAAAAAATGAGTAAATACTCACATAAGATGAAGAGTGGACTAAGGACCAAGGAAAATAGTTAAAAAATTGATTTTTGATACCTCAAAATGGGGATTCTCCCTCATGAAGGAGGCACCTTTTTTCTCATCATTACTCCCCATTTTAAATCAATAAAATGAGATATTTCATCTCTCCTCTCTCCTAATTCAAGTCTAGTTCCAAAAAGTAAGTTGAACTGACCCAAAAATACTAAAAATTGACCAAACTGATCTGAAAAATTCTAGAATCAATTTTCTTGGTTTGAGGCTCACTTTTTCCTATAAATAGAATCCCCCCTTTTGTAAAAGCTTAATAGTGTTTACGCACTATTACTCTAGTCCTCCCAAAGCCAAAAACATTGAATTCACTTCATAATTCACTTGTTTTTTACAAATTCCTCTACAAAGAATTGGTGGCCACTCTTGATCCAAACAAGGGTAGAATCCTAAAACCCTCAAGCGAAATGAAAGCTCATAAAACTCCATGTAAGTTATTAATTCTACTTTTTTTAATTCTAATCTATGGTTTTTTGAATTCTTTGCTTTTTAATGTGATTATGGATTATAAGCCTTGATGAAAAGGCTTTCCCCTTCTCTTCATTAACATTTTCAGCCTTTCTTTATCCTAAAATGAGTAACAATTAAATTGAGTTAAACTTTTCCTATTCATTACTCTTTAGAAGTGAAACTTTGATTAGATTAGAGTGCTTTATTTCATCTTGGGATAAATTTTACAGTAAATTTAGAATGTAAAAATTGAGAAATGGTCAGCCATATAAAGGAGGTTATGGCAAAATTTTCTTAAATTTTGTGGAAATAAGTTTTATCTTTATGTTATTCAAAAAGAATAATCCCCACCGTTTATGCATTCTAAAAGAAATTCTTTTTATTTTAAAAGTGTTATTTCTATTTTATGCATAAATAGATGTATAAAAGGATTTTCTTTTATTTTAAAAGTATTATTTTCATTAGATTCTATTTCTATGCATATTGGATATTCTTTTATTATAAAAGTGTCATTTTCATTAGATTCAATTTCTATGCATAGAAAGATGCATATTGGATATTTTTTTATTATAAAAGTGTTATTTTCATTAGATTCAATTTCTATGCACATAGAAAGATGCATATTGGATATTTTTTATTATAAAAGTGTTATTTTCATTAGATTCAATTTCTATGCATAGAAAGATTTATCATAAAAGTGTTATTTTAATTAGATTCAATTTCTATACATAGAAAGATGCATATTGGATATTTTTTTATTATACAAGTGTTATTTTCATTAGATTCAATTTCTATGCATAGAAAGATGCATATTGGATATTCTTTTATTATAAAAGTGTTATTTTCATTAGATTCAATTTCTATGCATAGGAAGATGCATATTGGAAATTTTTTTACTATAAAAGTGTTATTTTCAATAGATTCAATTTCTATGCATAGAAAGATGCATATTGGATTTTTTTAATTATAAAAGTGTTATTTTCATTAGATTTAAGTTCTATGCATAGAAAGATGCATATTGGAAATCTTTTTATTTTAAAAGTGTTGTTCCTATTAAATTGATTTTATGCATAAAGAATTTTTATATCAAAATTAGATTCTCTTTAATTTTATGTTTAATTTTCATGAATATTTGATAAATGAATAAGTAAATACTCTGAGAGGGAAAATTCTATCGTTTCATATTCACTCGGTTTGTAAAGAGAAATTTCAAGAAATCTATCGAAGTCGAAATATTCAGATAAATGATTAATTTATTCCTCATCGAAATTTGTGATTAATATAGAAATCAATTAAGTGAATATTCAATGAATGAAATTCAATAAATTAGTAATTGAAATATCACCCCCTTTTCGAGAAAGATATTTCAGGAAGAAAAAGAGATGTGAGGTAAATAGATGTGAAGAGATGTGTGATGAGAATCCGATAGATGTGAATGAAGGGATGAATAGATGTGATGTGAATAGAGGTGATGAGATGTGAGGTAAATAGATGTGAAGAGATGTGTGATGAGAATCAAATAGATGTAAATGAAGGGATGAATAGATGTGTTTTGAATAGAGGTGATGAGATGTGAGGTAAATAGATGTGATGAGATGTGTGATGTGAATCAGATAGATATGAATGAAGGGATGGATAGATGTGATGAGATGTGAGGTGAATAGATGGGATGAGATGTGTGATGTGAATAGGGAAGAAGATATGTGAGGTGAATAGATGTGATGAGATGTGATGTCATGTGAATCAGGATGTAAATGAATGATATGGGATGTGAATCACGATGTAAATGAATGATGAGATGTGATGTCATGTGAATCAGGATGTAAATGAATGATATGGGATGTGAATCACGATGTAAATGAATGATATGGGATGTGAATGTATGTAAAAGAATGTGATGTGAATGTGTATGCGAAGGAATGTGATGTGATGAAAAATGATGTGATGTGACATCAATATATGTGGATGTGAAGTGATAGATATGAATGTATGAATAGATGTGGGTAGTCGAACAGGTGAACGATTGGATGGATGTGTATGAATGAGATATGGTGTGGACAGAAGTGATGTGATATAATGTGGATAGAATGTATGTGATGGGATGGTTATGAGAATGTATGTAGTGGTATGAATGAACGAATGTGATGGATATGAATGAATGAGATGTGATGGGTGTAAATGGATGTGATGTAATTGAATGTGATGGACGAGAATTGATGTGGTGTCATGTGAATTGTGATGTGAATGATTGTGATGTGATGAGAAAGGGAATACAGATGAAATAAATGAGGAATGATGTGGAACAATGTGGAAAGACGAGAGTTTGCTTTAGAAACTGTATTTATGATCTCTCTTTTTTTTAATGACTGTTTTATGTCAAGAATGCTGGGGAAGCATTTTGACCGTCTTGTGAATGAGGTTGTGGTGGAGACCTAATCTGATAAAGTTGCAATAGTTGACGGAGAGTCAATGGAGGACGTCTCGTGTAGCAAGGTCGGCCAAAGTCTTGACCAGCCTCAGTTCGATTAAAATGGTGAGCTTCCGGTACAGTGGATGAGGGACTAAGGAAGCGGCCTATGAGTGAAACGCTAGGTGACCTGCGAAGGATCCTAGAGGGTGCTGACCATACGGTGCTCGGGCTCTGGGTCACCGAAGATACCCACATGTGCGTTGTGGAAGATATTGGAACAAGGAATACGAGTTGTTTTCTGAATTTGTGCATAGATCTGGTTGATTGACCTTGCTGGTCCCAAACGGATGAGTCCATGGTGCTTTTATATGGATCTGTTGGTTGATCTTGCTGATCTTCAACGAAGATTCCATTTTGATATGTGAATATTGCCGAGTACTATGAGCTAGGAACCATCGAAAAAACCCCTGTGAGTGGACACGTGGTGAGCGTTCTGGTTGCCAATGATGCCATAGGTACACTGAGGAAGGAATGATGGCAATTAGAATTCAACCGAAAATTTTTGGAGGATTATGATCAGTGACTATGATTTCATTAAATGATTGTTTTAAAGACAGCTGAATCTGTGAAAAAGGCAAATTTATATTGGGTGTGTAAGTGGTGTGACTAGTTTTAAGTTTGCATGAATGTCTGGCTAGGGGGCCTGGGAACTCTTTTCCCTAGTACGTGGGACAAAACCTAACCAAATTCTTAATTGGATCACATCACTACAGTGTTTGGGTGCAATTGGGTAGCCCATGGAACTGGATGAGGTTAGGCTGGATTGATGGATCCCTAAATGGAGACTCAATTCTGTTATGGTATGCTAGATGAAGTAAATCCGTGACAAAAATTATTTTATGGAAAAGAATCAATGGCTGTGCCTCTCAAAATGAGGAAAAAAGCGTTGGTCTCTATGATCCAAGTGCAATCTTTCCCTAATCTGACTATGGGGACTTACGGGTTCGGTCAAAACAGTTGAGTTAGTTAAGACTTTTTGACTACGTTAGAGGAAAATTATCTTGGAGGAATCGCCCGTGCTTTCTAAGCAATGGGAAGTTTTTTCAGGTTTAGTTTTGGAAGAACCAATGGATTAGTCTCTTGTCCGAATATCCATGGGTGAGGCCCCGAGTGAGGGACCCTAGCCCATGCAAGAAGTGCTACTTCCACTGCTAGCCGCCCTGAATTCATTGCACAGTGGGAACAAGGACCCTATAGCTAGTATCAGAGCAAATTTGGCTAAAGTAGATCAACTGAGAAGCCAAAAATGTTAAAAATTGATAAAGTAGTTGTAAAAGGTTGAAATTGTGTGATAAATTCATACAAATTGTTATTCAGACTGAAATTCATAAATTGGTAATTAGGTCTTTAGATGGAAGTACCACAATTATACGGAAAAGGAATGTGATGTGACATGAATATATGTGGATGTGAAGTGATAGATATGAATGTATGAATAGATGTGGGTAGTCGTACATGTAAACGATTAGATGGATGTGTATGAATGAGATATGGTGTGGATAGAAGTGATGTAATATAATGTGGATAGAATGTATGTGATGGGATGGTTATGAGAATGTATGTGGTGGTATGAATGAACGAATGTGATGGATATGAATGAATTAGATGTGATGGGTGTAAATGGATGTGATGTAATTGAATGTGATGGGGACAAGAATTGAATGTGATGTAATTGAATGTGATGGGTGTAAATGGATGTGATGTAATTGAATGTGATGGACAAGAATTGATGTGGTGTCATGTGAATTGTGATGTGAATGATTATGATATGATGAGAAAGGGAATACAGACGAAATAATGAGGAATGATGTGGAACAATGTGGAAAGACGAGAGTTCACTTTAGAAACTGTATTTATGATCTCTTTTTTTTTTTAAAATGACTGTTTTATGTCAAGAATGCTGGGGAAGCATTTTGATCGTCTTGTGAATGAGGTCGTGGAGACCTAATATGATAAAGTTGCAATAGCTGATAGAGAGTGAATGGAGGACGTCTTGCGTAGCAAGGTCGGCCAAGGTCTTGACTAGCCTCGATTCGATTAAAATGGTGAGCTTCCGGTATGGTGGATGAGGGACTAAGGAAGCGGCCTATGAGTGAAGCACTAGGTGATGTGCAAAGGATCCTAGAGGGTGCCAACCATACGGTGCTCGGGCTCTGGGTCGCCGAAGATACCCACACGTGCGTTGTGGAAGATATTGGAACCAGGAATAAGAGTTGTTTTCTGAATTTGTGCATGGATCTGGTTGATTGACCTGGCTGGTCCTCAACGGATGAGTCCATGGTGCTTTTATATGGATCTGTTGGTTGATCTTGCTGATCTTCAACGAAGATTCTATTTTGATATGTGAATATTGCCGAGTACTATGAGCTAGGAACCATCGAAAAGACCCCTGAGTGGACAGGTGGTGAGCGTTCTGGTTGCTGTTAACCCATGGCGGACATGGCGACGTACTATATTTTACGTCATTAATTTAAATATTCTGAGTCATGGGCCGGGCTTGTCGGCACCATATGTTAAGGATGAAGGGATTGGGTGATCGCCGATGAGAGGCGCACCTTGGATATCAGTAGGATAAGGGTTAGGGTCGGCCGGCCATGTATGGGCGCCCAAGTGTGAACGGCCAAGTCACCTATATGAGTCAAATGTAACCCTAAAATCCTCATTCTCATGTGTTGTGAATAGAAGAGTGCTCTTGCCTTATCTCCTTGTTTTCCTTCTTCTGCGTGTGTGAGAGAGAGAGAGAGAGAGAGAGTGAGAGAGCGATCGAGCGCACTGTGTAGCGGCACGGCGAGACGGCGGAGAGGCGGTAGAGCGGCGACGGCGGCTCCTCCTTCACGGCTGCGACGCGGGAATCCTTCAAGGCAGCAGTTAAGCGGTGAGTGACACACCCTTTGGCATTCTGTTTGAGCTTCCTTCCCTGGTTGTATCCTTGTAGCCATTCGTGGCTCGCATACGGTGTCTGGCAAGTCCCCAGCTACGACCTGTGCGGCAAAAGCGCACATTTTTGGCGCCGCTGCCGGGGAGTTGCCCTGCACCAAGCTCCAGTTTGCAGCTCGGCTACTGCGTGAAGTTTAATCTACACTATAGGAAAGACGTCTGTGTTGCTGTTGAGGTGTTTCTGTGGTTTTCAATCTCTGTTTCTGCAATTTGTCTTCTGTATTCCTGTTGCTTTTGTTATATTTTCGCTCCGCGTGTGGGCGTACGTTCTGTTATCTGGTTTCTGCGTGTGAGAGGGATTTCTGAATCCCCAGATCTGTGCTGTGTGTGCGAACTGCGCCGCGGCCAAGGTTGAACCGTAAGGAAACCCTAGAAAACTTATCCCACAAAAAAAAAAACAGAAAATAAAAAATAAGAAAATTATAAAAAAGAAAAAATTAAATTTTATTTTCAAAGAAAGAACCAACCGTGTGGAGAGGAAAGCTCTTCTAATTGGAGAAAAAAAATTTTTGAAAAGAAAGAACCCCAATCGACCCACGACCCACGACCCACGACCCCGGCCCCGGCCCCGGCCTCGGTCTCGGTCTTTTGATATATATATATAGGAGAGTGAGCCTCCATAGCTTTCTCTCAAGTGAGAGCTTATGGGAAGTCGTGCCCTATATGTAGCCCACTCCCCAAGGAGTAAAGTGAGCATGTGGGATAAAGCCCTCACCCTTTCCTCCACAAGCAAATAGGCTTTTGCCCCTTTCCCCCAAAGGAAACGGACTGTTTTGAGGACTACAAGAGCTCTGGATAGGCAAACACGGTGCTGTAAAGCACACTAGGACCCTTTAAACGATACGCTCGTTTCGAGCTATCACACGCCCTAGTCCAAGTTCGACCGTAAGTAAGGGGGTCAAAAACGGGTTAAAAACAACACAAAAACAAGTAAAAACGGGGTGCGAAACACCTAAGAAACCACTTGTGTGAGTTTCAAGGGTAGTTACCAACGCACGTAGGGTACCCACGTCACATGCATCTACGCTCTGGTCGGGTGCTAGAGCCTGAACCACTAGAAAGCGTTTCAGTCTACGCAGGCTCACACCATCCCTCCACGTTGGCATCTTGGCCTTCGGCTGGAACCCAAGGGAGTGCAACCCAAGATCCACGACTAGTGGATAGTGACTCGTCTTCTGACTCAGAAGCCATGGAAGGACACCCTACCAAGAACCCTGAGGAGACAAGCCAAAACATGCCAGTGTGGGCCCCACAACCCGGATCTAGCATGTTTAGTCGTCTAATAGAGACCTTTAGTAGAGCTACACACTCTGAACATGCGACAAGCGAAGTAAATGAGGAAGGAGGGGTAGTAGATTCGCCATTCACATATGATGTAGACCCTACCCTCCCAAAGAGTGTCCATGTGGATATTCTACCCACTTCGTTCAATGAGGGCCCTACTGAGCTACCACATTCCGATGCTCCTCCTAAAGTAGAGGTCCCTAGGAGCCAATCCATAAGAAGTGACATTGCGTCCACTTCAAGAGAACCGTTTGGCACACCAAGTCTGGATGGGATATTTCTCAATGAAAATTGGGAATATGATCTACACACAGAGACTCTAACGGACCTATACACGGGTTACACATATCATGTAGGTTGGTTAGAAGTCCTACGATCTACATCTAGCGCCACTAATCTAGAGGAGCAACAACACATGATATGTGAGGTGATTCATAGAATTATCCAAATTGAGAGGCAAAATAGGGGAGTGAACTTAGTTTCCACTGGCCCTATGAGATTTTTGGATACGGGCAAGGCAAAACAACCAACCCTATCACAATTGGAGACTCCCTCGGTGAGTCCCATAGACCCTTCATATGTTGTTTCGCCTGGAGTCTCAATGCAGGTTGAGCCCACGAGCAGTAACTTTAGCTTTCCAACCTTGGCTCAACTTTCCATTAGGGAATCTGCAATGCCTACCCCAATGATGAGCATAGCTGAAAGTGCACCTGTTGCCGCTGTAGTTAGTACGACACCGCTACCTAGTGGAACAGTACCTACAACAGTGCGTGCCAGTGCCTATCGGCCTTATGTACCTATTGTTACTCATGCTCATGTAGCTCCTACGCCTCCTAGTATGCCAATGGCGTATGCTCCAAGACCGCCTTATCATAACCATTATCCAAGGGGAGCTAGGCCTAGTCACATATCATATCCTACGTCATTTGCCAACCTACTCAGACCAACGCCAACTCCTATCAGCCAGGCTATCCCAGAAGTGCCTCCACCAACTATGCCTGCTCACCTAGGTGATCTCGCAGCGTTTGCTCAGACGATCGGACGATCTATTGCGGAAAACATGCGGGGTATGCCTGAGAGAGAACCTAGAAGCAAGGCAGTACAAGTGGCTAAGCTCACTCAAAACTTCAGTGGTAACGAGGATGTTAGGAAGCACATTGAAGTCTTTGAGCACGTGTGTGATTCCTTGGAAGAACACAATGAGCTGCATAAGTGTAAAGCCTTAGGCTTAACCTTGAGTGGAAAGGCCGGAGATTGGTATCGAACCTTAAGGGTTGAAGAGCGCACTCACTACCCCACTCTCAAGAGATTGTTCTTGAAAGAATACATACGTGAGGGTGTGCTTTGGGGGGTAGCATCTCAACTCCAAAAAGCTGAACGCGAGGAAGGGGAGTCAGTGAGAGACTTTATAAGTCGATTGAAGCATCTAAATTCTCGCTGCACTCCCGATGAACGCTTCAATAACAACCAACTCCTCGATAGATTCATCCGAGGATTGCGCCACGAGGACATTTACAATGGCCTAGTCATTAGAGGTCTTACAACGTGGGAAGCAGTCACTGCCAATGCAATCCAGTTAGAAGACAACTTGATGATTGCAGGTAAAAAGGTGTCTTCAGAAACAAAATCCGTTAGTTCGCAAGTATCTGGGCACGAGCCAATGACGGTAAAACCTATTGCCAAGGAGCCCAAGATATCTGAAATGTCTGTGACCGACCTTACTAAGGCTCTCCAAGAATACTTTAGGGGTAATCGAGCTCCTCAGAATAGCCATATGTACCCAAGGAGAGAGCAACAATGGTGCTCGGTGTGCTTAGGACCACATAGCACGAGTGAATGTCCCACATTTAGAGTCAAATTCAATGGAAATTGCAATGCATGTGGTAAGTATGGCCATCAATCTAAAGATTACCTAACACTTAAGCGAATGTTGGCAAACCAGGCACCACTAGCTTGGTCAAACACACCTCAAGTACCCGCGCTAATGCCTGCACAACCTATCGAGCAACCGTCACAGCACATAGTTCCAAGGAATCCGAATGTAGTCCAGTCTGTGCCGTTACCACCGCCAGTGCTAGGACCACAACCTCCACATCCAAGGATTACCCCAATAAACCAGATGGGTTGTGAGTCACATAGTGCATGTGGGGATTATGAAGAGGAGATAGACCCTACCGCTCCATATGGGATTGATACGTTTGAAATGATTCCCCAGTACTACATGGAGGATCATTTCGGGCAAGTCAAGCCTGTATATCAAGCGGCTGCTCTTGCCACAAGAGGGCAAAACCTTAATACCTTGGCAAGGAGACCACCTCTTCAATGTTACGAGTGTGGTGGACCGCATCGTGTAGCAGAGTGCCCTAATAGGCTACAGAAGATCTCTACTCAGATGCAACCAAATCAAGCGAGCACATCGGGAATGCCGGTACTTACATGCAATCGTTGTGGCATAGATCATTTGATCGCACAATGTCCACATAATCCTAATGCACCCAAGATTACGCCATTGAATTTGGTTGAGGTCACCAACCAAGCACGAAGAACCACACCCGTTGTACCTGCGAATGTAGTTACACGGTCAATGCTTCAAAATCAAAACTACATTCTTGAAGAGAGGGATACTGCATCAATCGCTCAGGCAAAGAAAAAGAAAACACGGCGAAAGAGATCGCTTAATGCCACAAGCTCCAAGCCCAGTTCAAAGACTAACATAGGGACAGGAGACGACCCCGTGTATATGAATGATCCTGAAGACGATTCTGATTCAATAGAAACCATGGGGACCAAAGCCACTACCTTAAGGGAGGAACCCACACGGGAGCTCAATGAAGGGGAATCAAGCGAGTACATAAATAAGGGAAAACAGAAGGAAACTTCCTCGGCCCCACAACCAAGTCAGTTAATGCCCTCTCGACCACCCAAACTGACTGAGACTCCCCAAGACAAGCCACGTGGGCCAAAAACCCTCAAGAAAAAGATTGGAACTTACCCAAACCCAGTTGAGGAGATTGAACAAGTACAACACTTAAGGGGTTTGGTGGAAGAAACACAAAGAGAACTAGAGCCAAACCCGAGAAAAGTCAAAATTTCAGACACAGTGTTTCCTACGCAAGTTCAGCCTCATCGGAACCATAAACCGTTAGCTATACCGAGTATCATTCGGGAAGAAAGTGAGGATAGGACATCCGGAAGTGGGCAAACACCCTTCTTGCTGGAAAGAATGTTTAGTGAGGGAATGCCTGACCCCATCGAAGAGGAAGTGATTCCATCTTCACCAGTCCCTAGTCAAGGGGCGATGTCTCGAAAAGTACCGTTGAATGTGTCCAAGCTAATGGATTTCATGTCCTCTGAGATCAGAACCACGATCATATCCAAATTATACGGAGATCCTGAGCTATTCTTAGCTCTTCGGGCATTTCTCAATGGAGAACTAAAGGCGGGACTACCACAATTTGCAAATATGGATAGACCCGACACGCTTCAAGATGAAGGAGAACATTGGGATCTACAACCCAACTTTGATGAAGATTCGGTCGTGGAAATACCTGTGAACAAGTTGGGACAGTACTTTGAAGGTGACGAATCTAATGCCACCCTCCCCATTACTACCAAGGGATTAACTCTAAAGGGAATCCTTGATGGTGGTGCTGGAGTGAGCATTGTGACTAAAAACTGTTGGGAATCTATGGGAAGGCCTCACCTCGAAGTCACAAACATAGTGGTTAAGATGGCAAACGGAACCATAGCCAAACCTATTGGAATGTTAAGGGACCTCAAGATCAAGGTCCTGGGATACAAGGTAAAACATACCTTCATTGTAATGGATTTCTCCAAGCATCCTATGTCATATCAAATGATCTTAGGACGTCCTTTCATGAGGGAAGCACAAATGGTGCATGACTGGTCAAAAAACCATGTCTATCTACAATTCCAGGACTCTGTCATTCGAGTTGATCTTGAGAATGGTCGTGCGCATCCTTTAGGAAGCAAGGTTATCATTGATAATCGATCAGATACCACTATTCACTCCGCCCCATTAAGGTATTGCTATACATGCAAAAAAGAGACTGATGATGGAAAAGATTCTCCTTACATGGATGTCCTACCGGGTATGACTGAGTCGGATAACGTGGATTGGGTACACCTAGCGGCAACCATAGACACATGGGGAAATAGAGGTACAAGTTGGGTAACACCTGAGGGGCAAGATATGCCACCGTTAGTGCCAATAAACATGATAGGTGTTATGCACTTGACTCCTGATGGCGAGAACGTGGCAAACTCCACCGACACTGAAAGTAGCGAAGACTCTGACCAATGCAACTCTGAGTATGAATCTCAAGAAGAAACTGACCCTGAGCCTGATGGGGAAAATGAATCAAATATTCACCCAAAGGTGGAAGCAAGGTGCTCAAGGCCTAGGACAGTGACCTCTTGCAGTTCATCCGAAAGTGAAGATCGACCAAGTGAGTTCGAATCTGATAGAAACAAAAATCAAAAACTTGGTAAGAAGAAAACGAGACATAAGCGCCAACGCTATCGAGCTAAGGTACGAACTGCAATAAACAAGGAGCGATCCACTGCAGAATGGCTTAGTTATGTAGGAGCCATTGATGCTCATCGGAAGATAGCGGATAATTGGGGACAATACCTCCAAAGTGTCATGTGGTGTATTCCGCAACCTCATGACGTCGCCCAATTAGAAATCGAAGAGAAGCCAAAACTAAGTCGTACTGCAAGAAGGCGACAAAACCAAGAGTTGGCTCAGCAGCAAAAGGAAGCGGAATTGAAAGAAAAAAGTCTGGCACAACAGGAGCCAGTAGACTTACACCCCGCACCCGAGCATTTCAAATCATTCACCACAGGGGAACGTAAAGTAGTCTACACAAAAGCCCAACGAACGCCTACCAATGGGAGTAGCGGTGTCTACGATGGCCCTGCGGTAGTTAAGGAGATAGACTTAGCAGATCCGGGTGAGGAGTCTAAACCAGTTTATATTGCTCAAGACCTCACCAAGGCGGAAGAAGCTGCACTTACGAAGCTTCTTAAAGAATTCAAGGACATATTTGCTTGGACATATCATGATATGAAGGGTGTTCCACCCTCGGTGGTGCATCACACGATTCCAATGATTAGCACTGCTAAACCAGTCCAGCAACGTCCCTACCCAATGAATCCTAAGTATGCAAAGATTGTACAAGAGGAAATTGAAAAGCTGGTAAAATGTGAATTCATATATCCTATTGAGCACTCAGAATGGGTTTCTCCGATAGTCATCGTACCAAAGAAGAATGGGAAACTCAGAGTGTGCGTTGATCTCAAAAAGGTTAATGCAGCCACCAGAAGGGATCATTACCCCTTGCCGTATTCTGAACATGTGCTTGAAAGAGTGGCCGGCAAGGAGGCATATAGCTTTTTAGATGGGTACTCGGGTTACAATCAGATCACAATTGCAGTCGAGGACCAAGCTAAAACAGCATTTATCACGGAGTTTGGAGTGTTTGCCTTTCGCGTCATGGCTTTTGGCTTGACCAATGCACCTGCAACATTCCAACGATTGATAAACACGGCCTTTAAGGAATATCTAAGGGACTTCTGTGAAGCTTTCTTAGATGATCTTTGTGTTCATTCCTCTTGGGACGAGCACTTGATGTGTTTACGAAAAATATTTGAAAGGTGTAGATTATATCGCATCTCCTTGAATCCTTTCAAATGCCAATTCTGGGTTAAACACGGAGTTATCTTAGGGCATATAGTGTCCAAAAATGGGATTTCCACTGACGAGAGTAAAATCAAGGTCATTCTGGAATTACCCCCACCCACCAACTACAAGGGAGTCCAACGCTTTATGGGCCACGTTGGTTATTATCGAAGGTTTATTCTCTTCTTCGCCGAGATAGCTCGACCATTGTATAAGCTTCTCATCGAGTTTATTTGGACCGAAGAATGTGACCGTGCCTATGAGCTGTTAAAGAAGGCCTTGGCGAGTGCTCCAATCTTGAGAATGCCTAACTGGGATTTACTCTTCCATGTGCATATTGATGCATCAAACTTTGCTATTGGGTGTGTGTTAACTCAACCTGGAGAACACAAGCTAGACTACCCCATTAGCTTTGCCAGTCGCCAGTTGAACGATGCTGAGATGAACTACACCACTACGGAGCGAGAAGGGTTGGCAATGATATATGCAGTAAGGAAATTTCGTTATTACCTCCTTGCCACCAAGTTTGTTTTCTATGTGGATCATCAAGCATTGTTGTATCTGGTAAACAAACCATGCTCCACAGGAAGAATCACACGATGGCTATTGATTCTTCTTGAATTTGATTTCACGGTTGTTGTGAGACCTGGCAAGAAACATGTTATGGCTGATCATTTGTCTCGCATACCTAATGGTGAAGCTCCTACGGGGGTTGATGATGACTTACCGGACACTTCCTTGTTTATGGTGGAGACAATGCCTGAATGGAGTGAGAAGATTGTTAACTTTTTGGTTAATGGCTTTCCACCCAAGGAGCTTCGTAAAGATCTAGCTCGAAAGCTAATCAAAGAATGCGAACCCTATTGCCTGATAGCAGGGACTCTTTATAAAAGAGGAAAGGATGACGTTCTTAGGCGTTGTGCCCGAGAGGATGAATATCTATACATTTTGCAAGAGGCACATATGGGCGTAGCCGGTGGTCACTTCTCAGGAGACTTAACTGCGCGAAAGATCTTACAATCAGGGTATTGGTGGCCCACTATGTTCCAAGATGCATCACTCTTTGTGAAGGGTTGCGATGAATGCCAACGATATAAGAAACCCCAGAGGAAAGATCAGATGCCCCTACATCCGATCAAAGTAAACCAACCATTTGAAAAGTGGGGTTTAGACTTTGTAGGTCCAATTAGTCCAGCGGCCCGAAACACACAATCTCGCTATATTATTGTGGCCACTGACTATATGACCAAATGGGCTGAAGCGAAAGCAACACGTAAGGCAGATGCGAGGACAATAGCCAAGTTCCTCTTTGAAAATATAATCACACGATTCGGTTGTCCTTTTGAACTTGTGAGCGACAATGGTACGCATTTTATAAATGAAGTGATTAAGGAGCTCACAACAAATTTCATGATATCCCATCATAAATCTACTCCTTACTATCCGCAAGCGAATGGCCAAGCCGAGAGTACCAACAAGACTTTAATCTCTATTTTGACAAAGACAGTTGAAGCTCATCGCACGGATTGGGATCTAAAGCTTACGACAGCTTTATGGGCCTATCGTACTGCGTACAAAGTGGCTATTAATTGCACACCATTCAAAATGGTATATGGCCAAGAAGCAGTCATGCCGTGGGAATTTGTCATTCCTAGTCTTCGTGTTGCTACTCAAGAGGGATGGGATGGTAATCCTTTAGCAGAGCGTCTGTATATCCTTGAGCGGCTAAACGAAGAAAGACAATTGGCTGTATACAATGCCCTTGTGGAGAAGGATAGAAGGAAAAAATGGTTTGATCGCCATTTAAAGGACAAGGACATCAAGGTTGGGGATAAAGTCCTGATGTATGGAGTGCGAAACGAAAAGAAGAAGCTCAAATATGCTGGTAAGGGACCGTATAGAGTATGTGAAATTACACCGCAAGGTACCATCAGAGTGGAGACTCTCGACGGAGTTGAAACCATTGGATTCCTTAATGGGAGTAAATTCAAAAGATACTATGACCCCCTGAGCCAGGAGGAGTTACACGCAATCCATCAAAAGAAGGCAGCTAAAGAACATGCTGAGCTTAAAAAGATACAAGCAAGAGTCGAAGCCAAAGAACGTCAAACAGCGTGCTAGGAGACAACGAGAAGCCAACTTGGGAATTACGCAAGTATTTTTCGAGGAAGTAGAGGAGGATGCACTGGAATCTGACCCACCTCTAAGATACCCAATTGAGTTACAGAGTCCTTACGGGGAGGTGCTGTATAATGCATTATTGGATACAGGAGCTCAACACAATTTGCTATCATATGGCGTGTGGTGTCAACTGGGAAAACCACCTTTAACCAAGAGTTCTATCCAAGTCCAAGGAATCAACAAGAAGAAAACCCCTGTCTCAGGAATTCTGCACACTCCGGTTGCTTATGACAAGGGAACCATAATTCAAAGCTTTTTGGTTATGCCTGCTGGCACCATGGAAGGGACTGTAATCTTAGGGCGCAAATGGATGATGGTCACCAAGTGCAATATCGATTGGGCAACCAGACAAGTCACAACGCAAGAACCAACACTAGGTCTGACCGCTCAAAATCCCGCACCTAAGTCATCCACTCAAATATTAGATAATGAAAAATCACAAAGTCCAGTGGCAAAACCATCTTCGATTGTAGGCCACCCCTCTAACGCTTCAACGCCAAGAGTGAAAACAGGCAAGGCGGTCCATAAAGCTTCGCTTACTATGCCAAAGAGTACATACAAATGGGTCCCCAAAGCTTCGTTAACAGCTACTTCCCCTGCTCAATCTCGTTCAGCCACCAAGAAGCCTCGTAAAAGGAAAGCAGCTACCCACCCGAGAAAGGGCAATGTAACATCGCGATGGATCCCTAAAAAATTATTAGTAGCCCAAGGGTACTATGAGGGAAATGACCAGATTTGGGTCCCTAAACATAAGCTGAATCCCTCTACATCACCTATAAAACCTTGCAAACCAATTGTTGCCACCCCAACGATAATTCAAAATCGTGGTAAGGGAAAGGTAACAGAGTGCTCCACACCACTTCTTCCAGAGTTAGTTTGGATTCCCAAACGATATCGATCATTACCATCTAGATCAGGAAGGGGGGAGCCACATGAAGCTTCTAGCTCCTCATGCCAGGCACACGCTGATATAGAAGTTTCTACATGCTCTACACCTACTCTTGTCAACACCCAACAAAAAACTGATGAGTCTACGTCTCCCCTTGTAATAGTATCTTCGGAAACCATTTCCTCCATTCGTCAATGGGAGCGTACACTACCATCTCTACAATTGGATGTGGCCACAAGGGTCATAAAAAGCTATCTGCCCACATCACAACCTATGACCCGCTGGACAAATTGGTTCCAAGAGGCTGCAACATCATTGCAAATAATATGATCTACCCAAGGAAAGGGGGAGCATGTACTCATGCTCGACATTCTAATGCTTCCTCCTTAACCTTCTCCCCTGACCATGTAATTGCCAAATTCAAGGGGATGTATATATATAGCTTCATACATTTTTAAAAAATAAAAAAAAAACAAAAACAAAGAAAAAAAAAACAAAAAATAGTAAAAAGAGCAAGAGCACAAAAAGAGGATAAATATCTGTATACAATCAAGAACTAGATTGACCTGTCTCACAAACCTACTGATGCTATATCTGTGTTTGCAGATATGGCAGATGCACGATCATCATACACTTCATCCACTCCCGCCTTTGATGAGAGGTATCATCTGTACCTTTCTCAGATATTTCACATGTGCTATCCTGTTATTGAAACTGAATGGGATCATATAGATGTACTGGCCAGAGAGGAAAATGTTGAAGAATTAGAATGGCTAATTTGCCTATTGACCATGACTGACCCCTACTCCGTAGAGGAAATATCCCGGATAGCCCAATGCTTTCCTTTTCCACAAGATGACTATCCTCGCATGGTTATATTCTTGATGAGTTTATGTGGATGGGAAAATGAAAAGGAAATATCTGACAATGATGAATGGACGGATGAAACTCATGGCACTACTGAGGTTGACTTTATTTGTTTGGATGATGCGGATAGAGGCTTAGCCTTAGGGCTAGAGCCAGGACTCTACAACATCCTCTTACCGTATTCTCAGTAGTAGTGTGGTGACTGGTAGGTAGGTTAGTGTTTTCAAGTTTTTTCTAGTTTAGATTCCTTAAACGAGTCTTGAAATTTTCACACTGATGTGCCTCTCAAGGTATAGTGCTTGTTAGTTGATTGTACAGGTTAAAAAGTTTGAGGTGGGTTCGCTTCCATATCTTGAGACTGCCGCAACGATCATCAAAATATATCTACATCACATTGCAAGCTGTCTCATCAAATCAAGGAGATCTCCAATTTCAGGTGTAATTCTTCCATACCCACTCTCTTTCGTTTTTTCTGTTCAATTAATTTCATAAACTATACGGCATGACCACATGGAAATTGTCATTGTACTACTTAGTTTTTGAAGTTGCTTGCATGCTAGTGTAAAACATTAATGAGCTTAACTTTATTGGAAATATTCCTAGGCAGCATGATGTCTTTAGTTAACCTTGGAATACGATTGTCTTAGGTCTAGGGTCAAACCATCTTAATGTTTGACACCTGGCCATGTGTGTGTTGACCTCTAGGACATAGCTTTTACCCCTTGTCGAAAGGATGTAAGAACACATTTTAGTTCAGGAGCAAAGATCAAAAGAAATAGATTAAAAAAAAAAAGCCTACAATAAATGGCAATACAAGGGTTAGTGTGCTTTAATGTTGGCCTATCGCCTTATTGATACTTGGTAGGCGAGGAGTATTCTACTCCAGACCGATGCCTTGGTTGGTAGGGGGTAGCCTTGCCTAAAGTGAGCTAATAGATTCCTGGGTAATGCCTTGTGTTAAACATGGTACCAGGATCGATGTTAGTTTTGCCTTAGGAAGGTCGCCATTGTGTGTAAAAATTGTCACGTGCATTAAAAAAAAAAAAAAAAAAAAGAGGCAAAAGGCTCCTGTAACTGTGATGTTTCTTGTGTCCCTAGACGTGTGGTATTAACTTGTTCTTAGAGTAGACACAGTGTGGTCATCTGTTTATTTATTAAGCTTGGTTATTTTCCTTGACTTAGGCCAGTTATAAACCTTGATTAACCTGTGACACCTTGCTAACTCTTGAATTCCTTTCAATAATTTTAAACTCCTATTAATTTGCTACACTAGCTCACTCATGTGACTTTTAAACTAAGTTCTCATAGCAACATCCATTGTGGTCTCACATGCTTGAATTTATACACTTTATATCTTTTGAATTCTAGCATACCTTCACTCTACTTCCCTGTTTTGCAGACGGTCTACCACAACAACCCTCTTGAGCTTACCATACCATAGCTTCCGAGGACGGAATCTACATCAGGAAGGGGGGCATGTTAACCCATGCCGGACATGGCGACGTACTATATTTTACGTCATTAATTTAAATATTCTGAGTCATGGGCCGGGCTTGTCGGCACCATATGTTAAGGATGAAGGGATTGGGTGATCGCCGATGAGAGGCGCACCTTGGATATCAGTAGGATAAGGGTTAGGGTCGGCCGGCCATGTATGGGCGCCCAAGTGTGAACGGCCAAGTCACCTATATGAGTCAAATGTAACCCTAAAATCCTCATTCTCATGTGTTGTGAATAGAAGAGTGCTCTTGCCTTATCTCCTTGTTTTCCTTCTCCTGCGTGTGTGAGAGAGAGAGAGAGAGAGAGAGTGAGAGAGCGATCGAGCGCACTGTGTAGCGGCACGGCGAGACGGCGGAGAGGCGGTAGAGCGGCGACGGCGGCTCCTCCTTCACGGCTGCGACGCAGGAATCCTTCAAGGCAGCAGTTAAGCGGTGAGTGACACACCCTTTGGCATTCTGTTTGAGCTTCCTTCCCTGGTTGTATGCTTGTAGCCATTCGTGGCTCGCATACGGTGTCTGGCAAGTCCCCAGCTACGACCTGTGCAGCAAAAGTGCACAGTTGCCAATGATGCCATAGGTACAGTGAGGAAGGAATGATGGAAATTAGAATTCAACCAGAAATTTTTGGAGGATTATGATCAGTGAATATGATTTCATTAAATGATTGTTTTAAAGACAGCTGAATCTGTGAAAAAGGCAATTTCATATTGGGTGTGTAAGTGGTGTGACTAGTTTTAAGTTTGCATGAATATCTGGCTAGGGGACTTGGGAACTCTTTTCCCTCATACCCGCAGGACAAAACCTAACCAAATTCCTAACTGGATCCCATCACTAGAATGGTTGGGTGGTTGGCTAACCAATGGGACTAGATAGGGTTAGGCTGGACTGATGGATCCCTAAATTGAGAATCAATTCTATTATGGTATGCTAGATGAAGTAAATCCCTGACAAAAATTATTCTATGGAAAAGAATCAATGGATGTGCCTCTCAATGAGGAAAAAAGCATTGGTCTCTAATGATCCAAGTGCAATCTTTCCCTGATCTGACTATGGGACTTACGGGTTCGGTCAGATCAGTTCAGTTAGTTAAGACTTTCTGACTACGTTAGAGAAAAATTATCTTGGAGGAATCGCCCGTGCTTTCCGGGCAATGGGAAGTTTTTTTGGGTTCGATTTTGGAAGAACCGATGGATTAGTCTTTTGTCCGGATATCCGTGGGGTGAGGCCCCGAGTGAGGTACCCTGGCCCATGCAAGAAGTGCTACTTTTGCTACTCGTTGCACGGTGGGGATAGGGACCCTACAATAGAAAAGTTTGAACTCAATATGGTAGTGACAACAACATGTGTCACGCTGATGTGAGTACCTCTGAAAGATCCCTACCCCCTCTGCGCAACAAAATTGGGGGTGCTAGCAGTGGAGGTAGCACTTCTTGCGCAAGGCAGAGCCTCTCACTCAGGGCCTCACCCAAAGATATCCGGATAAGAGACTAATCCTTCGGTTCTTCCAAAACTGAACCCAGAAAAACTTCCCTCGCCTAGAAAGCAAGGGCGATTCCTCCAGGATGTTTTTATTCTAACATAGTCAAGAGCCTTAACTAACCAAACTGATCCGACCAAACGTGTAAGTCACATGATCAGATCAAGGAAGAGACTTGCACTTGTATCATAGAGAGCAACGCTTTTTTCCTCATCAAGAGGCACAGCCGTTGATTCGTTTCCATAGAATAAGGACTATCTGGGATTTACTTCATCTATCGTACCATAACAGAATTGAGTCTCATTTTAGGGATCCATCAGCCCAGCAGCCTAACCCCATCCAGTCCCATGGGTTAGCCAACCACCCAACCACTGTAGTGATAGGATCCATTTAGGAATTTGGTTATGTTTTGTCCTTGTTACCAGGGAAAAGAGTTCCCAGGTCCCCTAGCCGGCGCTTCGAGCAAAATTCAAGAAGATAGTCACACCACTTACACACCCAATATGAAATTTTCTGTTTCACAGATTGAAGTATCTTTAAAACAATATTTTAATGAAACCATAGTATCATTGATCATAATCCTCCAAAATATCTAGGTTGAATTCTAATTTCCAATCATTCTTTCATCGGTATACCTATGGCATCATTGGCAACCAGAATGCTCACCACCTGTTCACTCAACGGCCTTTTCAATAGTTCCTAGCTCATAGTACCCGAAAATATATTCACTTATAAAAATCCAGATGGACTCTCCATTGAAGATCAGCAAGATCAACCAGCAGATCCATATAAACGAGCCATGGACTCATCCATCGAGGACCAACAAGGACAATCAACCACATCCATGCCCGAGTTCAGAAAACAACTCTAACTCCTTGTTTCATTTTGGACCCACGTGTGGGTATCTTCGGCGACCCAGAGCTCAAGCACCGTATGGTCATCACCCTCTAGGATCCTTCGCAGGTCACCTAGCGCTTCACTCATAGGCCGCTTCCTTGGTCCCTCATCCACTGTACTGAAAGCTCACCATTTAAATTGAACCGAGGCTGGTCAAGACTATCAGATGGAAGTACCACAATTATATGGAAAAGGAATGTGATGTGACATGAATATATGTGGATGTGAAGTGATAGATATGAATGTATGAATAGATGTGGGTAGTCGTACATGTGAACGATTAGATGGATGTGTATGAATGAGATATGGTGTGGATAGAAGTGATGTAATATAATGTGGATAGAATGTATGTGATGGGATGGTTATGAGAATGTATGTGGTGGTATGAATGAACGAATGTGATGGATATGAATGAATTAGATGTGATGGGTGTAAATGGATGTGATGTAATTGAATGTGATGGGGACAAGAATTGAATGTGATGTAATTGAATGTGATGGGTGTAAATGGATGTGATGTAAGGGAATGTGATGGACAAGAATTGATGTGGTGTCATGTGAACTGTGATGTGAATGATTATGATGTGATGAGAAAGGGAATACAGACGAAATAATGAGGAATGATGTGGAACAATGTGGAAAGACGAGAGTTCACTTTAGAAACTGTATTTATGATCTCTTTTTTTTTTTTAATGACTGTTTTATGTCAAGAATGCTGGGGAAGCATTTTGATCGTCTTGTGAATGAGGTCGTGGAGACCTAATATGATAAAGTTGCAATAGCTGATAGAGAGTGAATGGAGGACGTCTCGCGTAGCAAGGTCGGCCAAGGTCTTGACTAGCCTCGATTCGATTAAAATGGTGAGCTTCCGGTATGGTGGATGAGGGACTAAGGAAGCGGCCTATGAGTGAAGCACTAGGTGATGTGCAAAGGATCCTAGAGGGTGCCAACCATACGGTGCTCGGGCTCTGGGTCGCCGAAGATACCCACACGTGCGTTGTGGAAGATATTGGAACAAGGAATAAGAGTTGTTTTCTGAATTTGTGCATGGATCTGGTTGATTGACCTGGCTGGTCCACAATGGATGAGTCCATCATGCTTTTATATGGATCTGTTGGTTGATCTTGCTGATCTTCAACGAAGATTCTATTTTGATATGTGAATATTGCCGAGTACTATGAGCTAGGAACCATCGAAAAGACCCCTGTGAGTGGACAGGTGGTGAGCGCTCTGGTTTCCAATGATGCCATAGGTACAGTGAGGAAGGAATGATGGAAATTAGAATTCAACCAGAAATTTTTGGAGGATTATGATCAGTGACTATGATTTCATTAAATGATTGTTTTAAAGACAGCTGAATTTGTGAAAAAGGCAATTTCATATTGGGTGTGTAAGTGGTGTGACTAGTTTTAAGTTTGCATGAATATCCGGCTAGGGGGCTTGGGAACTCTTTTCCCTCATACCCGCAGGACAAAACCTAACCAAATTCCTAACTGGATCCCATCACTGCAGTGGTTGGGTGGTTGGCTAACCAATGGGACTAGGGTTAGGCTGGACTGATGGATCCCTAAATTGAGAATCAATTCTATTATGGTACGCTAGATGAAGTAAATCCCTGACAAAAATTATTCTATGGAAAAGAATCAATGGATGTGCCTCTCAATGAGGAAAAAAGCATTGGTCTCTAATGATCCAAGTGCAATCTTTCCCTGATCTGACTATGGGACTTACGGGTTCGGTGAGATCAGTTCAGTTAGTTAAGACTTTCTGACTACATTAGAGAAAAATTATCCTGGAGGAATCGCCCGTGCTTTCCGGGCAATGGGAAGTTTTTTCGGGTTCGGTTTTGGAAGAACCGATGGATTAGTCTTTTGTCCGGATATCCGTGGGGTGAGGCCCCAAGTGAGGTACCCTGATCCATGCAAGAAGTGCTACTTTCGCTGCTAGCGGCCTTGAATTTGTTGCACGGTGGGGATAAGGACCCTATAATAAAAAAGTTTGAACTCAATATGGTAGCGACAACAACATGTGTCACGCTGATGTGAGTACCTGTGAAAGATCCCTACCCCCTTTGCGCAACAAAATTGGGGGTTCTAGCAGTGGAGGTAGCACTTCTTGTGCAAGGCAGAGCCTCTCACTTAGGGCCTCACCCAAAGATATCCGGATAAGAGACTAATCCTTCGGTTCTTCCAAAACTGAACCCAGAAAAACTTCCCTCGCCTAGAAAGCAAGGGCGATTCCTCCAGGATGTTTTTATTCTAACATAGTCAAGAGCCTTAACTAACCAAACTGATCCAACCAAACGCGTAAGTCACATGATTAGATCAAGGAAGAGACTTGCACTTGTATCATAGAGAGCAACGCTTTTTTCCTCATCAAGAGGCACAACCGTTGATTCGTTTCCATAGAATAAGGACTATCTGGGATTTACTTCATCTATCGTACCATAACAGAATTGAGTCTCATTTTAGGGATCCATCAGCCCAGCAGCCTAACCCCATCCAGTCCCATGGGTTAGCCAACCACCCAACCACTGTAGTGATAGGATCCATTTAGGAATTTGGTTATGTTTTGTCCCGGTTACCAGGGAAAAGAGTTCCCAGGTCCCCTAGCCGGCGCTTCGAGCAAAATTCAAGATAGTCACACCACTTACACACCCAATATGAAATTGCCTGTTTCACAGATTCAAGTATCTTTAAAACAATATTTTAATGAAACCATAGTATCATTGATCATAATCCTCCAAAATATCTAGGTTGAATTCTAATTTCTAATCATTCTTTCATCGATATACCTATGGCATCATTGGCAACCAGAATGCTCACCACCTGTTCACTCAGGGGCCTTTTCAATAGTTCCTAGCTCATAGTACCCGGAAATATATTCACTTATAAAAATCCAGATGGACTCTCCATTGAAGATCAGCAAGATCAACCAACAGATCCATATAAAAGAGCCATGGACTCATCCATCGAGGACCAAGGACAATCAACCACATCCATGCCCGAGTTCAGAAAACAACTCTAACTCCTTGTTCCATTTTGGACCCACGTGTGGGTATCTTCGGCAACCCAGAGCTCAAGCACCGTATGGTCAGCACCCTCTAGGATCCTTTGCAGGTCACCTAGCGCTTCACTCATAGGTCGCCCCTCATCCACTGTACTGAAAGCTCACCATTTAAATTGAACCGAGGCTGGTCAAGACCTCGGTCGACCTTGCTATGCGAGACGTCCTCCGTTGACTCTTCGTCACAGCTGTTGCAACTTTATCACTTAGGTCTCCATGACCTCATTCACAAGATGGTCAAAATGCTTCCCCAGCATTCTTAACATAAAATAGTCATTTAAAAATAGGTCATAAATACAGTTTTGACATAAAATAGTCATTTAAAAACAAGTCATAAATACAGTTTCTAATGAATTGTCATCTTTCCACATTGTTCCACATCATTTCGAGTTATTCCACGTTTTTCTACATCAATTCACATTGCTTAATCCACATCCAATCATATGTATTCCCATTGTCCTTCATCCATTCTCATCTACTCACATCATATTACATCTCATCAAATCTATCCTCATCACATCTACCCATATCCATATCACATCACATCACATCACATTCACATCTACCTATATCCATATCACATCACATCCATTCACATTGCATCGCATCCATTCACATCTATCCCGATTCACATCACATCCATTTCACATCACATCTCATCCATTCACATCTATCTCGATTCACATCACATCACATCTCATTCATTCACATTATCTCGATTCACATCACATCACATCTCATCCATTCACATCTATCCATATCCATATCACATTACATCACATCCATTCACATTGCATCTCATCCATTCACATCTATCTCGATTCACATCACATCACATCACATCCATTTCACATCACACCACATCCATTCACATCTATTTACATCACATCACATTCACATCCATTCACATTTATTTACATCACATCACATGTCATCCATTCACATCTCATCGCATCCATCCACATCCATCTCATTCATTATATCCACATCACATCTCATCCACATTACATCACGTCCACATCTCATTCTCATCCATTTATATCACATCACTTCCTTTCACATATCATCACATCTCAATCTCATCTCATCACATTCACATCCACATCCATTTACATCACATCACATCCCATCCACATCTCTTCACATCCATATCCACATCCATTTACATCACATCACATCCTATTCATATCCATATCCATATCCACATCCATTTACATCACATCACATCCTATCCACATCCATTTACATCACATCACATCCCTTCCACATCGACATCCACATCCATTTGCATCACACCCCATCCACATCCATTTACATCACATTCACATCTTATCACATCCACTCACATCCTATCACATTGCATTCACATCTTATCACATCGTATTCACATTGCATTCACATCTTATCATATCGTATTCACATCGTATTTACATCTATTCACATCGTATTCTCATCTTATTCACATCTTATCACATTGTATTCACATTTATTCACATCATATTCACATCTATTCACATTTAGTAACATTTTCTACTTTCGATACCGATAGGACTTTTTCTAAATTTCTGCTAATGGCTTGGCCTAGTTAAAGGTACTTTTTCTCGATGGATATTTTCATATTCTTTCTCAAATTTCTCAAGTGAAATATATTCAATATTCTTCTTTTGAGTAAAAGATTCATGGGATTTATAAAAATCAAATCTATCCATATTTCACAATAATGCTCAAAATTTCACTTTTGATAAATACTCATAATTTGAATTATGCTAAAAATTTCTCTTTTTCCATTTAATTTCTTAGATCTCAAATATCATGGGAATTCCTCTTTTTGCATTTAAACAATTGAATTCCAAATGTCATGGGAATTCCTCTTTTATCATAAAATAAATTTATCTAAAATTTCTCTTTTCTTTAATAAAAATATCCATTATTTCAAATATGCCAAGAATTCCACTTTTACCATTTAAATGATTGAATTCCAACTGTCATGGGAATTCCTCTTTTATCATTTAAATTTTCTCATACATAAAATAAATTTATCTAAAAATTCTCTTTAAATTAAATATTCATTATTTTAATATACCAAAATTTCTCTTTTTCCATTTAACTACATGGATCTCCATTATCATGGGAATTTCTCTTTTTTCATAAGAATAAAAATACCAAAAATTTCTCTTTTCTTTAATTAATTATTTATGCATAAATACTAAAAATTAGTTTCCCATGAATTTGATGAAAAACATTCTTTTAGCATAGGATATCCAATCCTAGAATATGGTAGGAAGTCCTCTTTTCACATTATGCATAAAAATGAGCTATGTATTAATTTTTAAAATTTTTGCTGATAATTTTTTATATTTCTAGAAAGAATAATACTCTATAATACAATTATGATAGAATACTATCCTTAGCCTTAAATCATAAGTTTACCATAATTTTATTAGCATAAAAGCATAAAAAAGCCATTTTCTTAATCTCTAGCTTAACAAGCTTAGAGATTGATTTTGAATTAAGAATTTATCAATGAGAAGCATTCGTTTGCTAAAGAATTAGTCATAGGAATGACTATTCTTTTGGGGAGAGAGAGATATACATAAAAAGCATCCTAATAAAGCATAAAAACTAATTTTTGGATTAATCATTAGAATTCTTATAGAAAGCTTGATTTACATTGAAAATAATTAATTTGAAACTTCTCAAGCTTGAGAGGGGTTGAGAAGTGAAATATTTTGAGAATATTAATGAAAACCATGAAATTACTTCTTGCCTCTAGATTTGGCTTCTTGCTTCTTTATCTTAAAAGAAAGCCCCCAACCAATCAATTGGTTTAGTATGTTGAGAAGAAGCTCCAAGGATTGTTGAAGAGAGAGAGAAGCTCCAATCTCTCCAAAAGTAGAGGATTTTTAAGGAATAATAGAAAATATCATTATTTTAATGTAATACTGGCATGGTATAGTTTACAGATTTTTTTACAAAAGACTAAGGATCTATATATAGGTGAGGGAGGCCATAGAATTCTCCAGGCTCAACGATTCAATTTGGACCACTTTGGCTCCCTTTTTGATTTGGTTTGATCTAGGAGAGAGGAGAGATAAAAATATCACAATTTTTTTGAATTAAAAACTCATCCACATGTGTGAATTAGGCTCCTACCTCAAGAGTCTCCCTCTCCTTACCAAGGTGTCAAAAATGCATCATTATTCCAAAATATCTCATTTTTTAGTAATATCTCATAGTTTTTAACTAATAAACCTTGTACTCAGTCAACTCTTCATCTTATGTGAGAATTTACTCATTTTTGGATATTTTATTTTATTCTTTGGATTTATCTCATCCCAACACTTGGATTAATTCTATTGGCCCATAGGAACCTTAATTGGACCATAATCTAGAAATTTTTAAAAATCTAGACCCTTAGGCTAAGGTCCCTTATATCATTTTTAATTGATTCCTAATGCACATTGGAAAGTTCATTTTAAACTTTTGTTTCAGGGGAAACCATTTTAGACACTAGGAGGATTTTTATATCCAAAGATATCTCAATTTTAGATTATCTCTCTCTAGATATTTTCTCTCTCTAGGCCAAAACAAAGTAAAACAAGATCTTTCTTCTATTTCAGAGAGGAAAATAATTACAAGAACAGAAGGGAAGGTTCTTACACCTTTACACCTTGGGAGGAATCTTACAACCTCACAAACCACCAAGGCTTACACCTCAAAATTTGGAGGGAGGAATCTTAAACCCTCAAAAATCAAGGCTTACACCTCTCAAATGACCTTTGCCCAATTTTAAGCTCTGGATACGACGCCACAAACTGAGAATACAACTCTATTTGTGTCATTTCAAGAAAGCAAGCACCATGCTCAATGAACACTCCTCTTATCACTCTCTTACGCAAAGCTTTCTTTAAAACTGGTGAGGCACGATAGTTCTCCTCCCAAAAACTTTCTATCAAGGCTCTAGTGGTTTCATCTAGTAGGCGATCATGCCTAGATACACGACCACTACTCGCCCACAAAGCACCAACCTCATTGGCATCTAAACATTGCCATCTAATAGACCCAACTCTAAGTGCGTGTGGTGCTATGGAAAGGATGTGAGATGTGGCACTCACCTTACCCTTCATTTGGGAGCTACTTATGGCTGGCACAATAGCCCATCGAGCAGCCAAAGCGTCCGCAGAGTTCCTCTTCTTGTTAACTGTATAGGAACGATGACACTTTGTAGCACCCCTCTCTCTTCGACCTCCAATGTCGAAAAGTGCCCTGTAGTTGGCCATGTTGGGCAGATCGATCAAAGCATCAAGCACACATGCCTGTGATGAAGGTGTGAGGTCTTTGAAATAGGAATGGAAGATTGCATGGGCACGACAATGTGCCCCTGACTTTGATAGTTATTTTCTATCCACACGATGGGCGCCGAAAGGAGGGGGGTGGGTTCTTGTGAAAGAAAAGGGGGCTCAAGAAGGGCGGGTTCACGTGGATTATTTAAACTAAGGGGTAGTGGGGGGGAAGAGGGCGGAGGGAGAGGAAGTGGAAGAGGAGGAGCAAAGCTTGGACCATCGCCAAGGTGTTGCTCGTTGACGTGCTCTTCACTCTCTCTTTCTCTCACAAGCTACCCTTTTCCTCTCCTCCTCTTGAACTTGGTTGGATAGGGGGGAAGTCTAGTCCTATCACGTTCTCGACTCCTACGACTTTGAGAACCCATTCTCAAGGAAGCTAAGAGGATCATCGCCAACGGAAGGTGTTGCTCATTGACAGCTCTCCACTCTCTCTTTCTCTCACGAGCTACCCTTTTCCTCTCCTCCTCTCGAACTTGGTGGACGGGGGGAAGTCTAGTCCTATCACGTTTTCGACTCCTACGACTTTGAGAACCCATTCTCAAGGAAGCTAAGAGAGTAAAAATTATGAAGGCATGATGGGATAGTACTAGAGATAAGTGTGGGATAGTACTAGAGATGTGTGATTATATAGGAAAAACAGGTTATCCACTTCACATCTCATTGGATTTCCTATCTAAGATTGATTGCATAATAAAGATAAACATAAAGATAATTAAAGATAAACTAATATCTACTTAAAAATTAATATTATTAAGAATATTTATTAACAAGTCTAAATATTTATCATTACTAGATATATAAATATATCTTTTATTTTATAATTATGTAACTGCATTTTCTTTTATGATGTATTTTTTTAAAATTTTATTCAAAGTTTTATCCTACACAAAATATTTTTAAGAAATATTAAATTTAAAAATTTATTTTTTAAAATTGAATAACATGAAATTTAAAAATTCTATATTCTATTTCTCTAAATTACTAAATTAACTTTTTCAAAAATATGTTTTTGAAAAAAAAGGGGGAGGTGGGAAGGAGGTGCCACATGTCACATGTGTGCATGACACTTGGCATTCTCTTAACATGTGGCACTATTATGGCTGATGTGGCAATTTCATGATGTGGCATGCCATGTCATCAAGTGCGAGGTGGCATGTAAAGGTGGCAAGAAGATGTGGCATCATTAATGATGACTCGGATGATAAGGTAGGGAGTCAACTAGGTTGACCATGTTGACATGGAGGATAGAGGTGGCAAGGTGAGGTGGCAAGCTGCTTATGTGAATCCTCTCGAAGCTGATGTGGACATAAAGTGGCATGCATATACAAGATTTGTGCCTACCCAAGCCTCACACAACATGGAATGATATCTAGGCTTTCAATTTTACCAAGCCTAGATTTCCAAACCTAGCTAGGATTGGTTTTAGACTTGAAAAGGGGAGAGTGGACACAATATGGAAATTTTCACTTGGGAAGATTGAAAATGGACCTTCCCATACTCAAATTAAGCCACATTTTTTTAAATAAATTCATGGCAACAAGCATATTGATCCCTAGAGTTTTTAGATTGAAAGATTCAATATTTGATTTTCTAGAATTAAATTACAATTGATTTAATGGGCCTCTTACAATCATCACAAATTTTTCAAAGTAAGTCTACAAAAATCCAACCGTTAGATTTGTAATTTTACCTTATACCCACATTCTACTAATCTTCCCCACATTCTACTAATCTTTCCCAATCTAATCATCACTAGATCCATATAATTTGAGCATTTTAAATGGTAGATGTGGTGGGAGGACAAAATAGTATGTTTTTAAACAATTCTAATGCATTTTAAATAATATAGAAAATAGTAGAACACATCAAAAATTACTCGATAAATCAAGTTAAGCTCTATGTTATTTGTATTTGTGATATGCAAAGTGGGAACATCATATGAGTAATAATGTAAAAGTTATAGGCAATTTACTCACATTCACTGTACGTGTCTAAACCTCTTACAGGGCCTGTATACAATTTTGGTTCCCAAAGAAAAAGGGATTTGCAATTATTGGTTATTTGATCACATTATAGTTTTAGGTGCCCAACTTAGCCCTTCCTTTGGGAATCAAACTAATGCAAAAGAATTTCACTAATGGATGCTGCCCTAGATGTAAAATTGCTATTAAGGATGGAAAACATGCATTTTGGGGTTGTCTTGCTATTAGAGGTCCCTCGTCCAAAATATGTAGATGGGTTTACAGTTGTAGTGGGATTCATGGATTATGGGAGGATTGGTTACAGTTGTAGTGGGATTCATGGATTATGGGAGGACTACTGCTAATGAGGAATGTGTTGAGTGTGTGTTTAACATAATCAGATTTTTTTGTCTTTGGGAAACTTGGAACACTAAGAATTGTATTGTCTTTCAAAAAGCTGTTGATAGTGGATTGGATACAATAAGACTGATGTATAAATGTGTATATCTGTGTTGGTCTATTCATGTGGTAAATAAGTTGAACAAGGATATGATGGTGCAAAGGATTCACTCTTTGCAGGCAGCCATTTCTTGATCTCACTTATGAAAAGGGGAACCCTTAGGCATACTAAGCTGAGCCTAACTGTTGTTTGTTGGTGCACTTAGATTTGTACAAAGTTAAGACAAGGAAGAGACCAGTGAAGTATGCTCCAAGAACGAAGAGATGGTACAAGAAAGTTAAGCAAATTGACTACACCTTTGTGGCATTTAATAAGAACCAATATGTACTAGGCCAGTAGTTAAAATTTGGTCCAAGAAGGGTAAGGTATTGGAGCAGCAATTACCTAAAGGATATACAACTGAAAGTCTCATGGAAGCATGTATGCAGCTGGGGCATCAGATCTCATGGGAGGAATCCTCCTTTGTTTTTGAGGATGAGAGATGGGCATTGATTAATGATCTACTGAATAGGATCTAATTGCATAAATAGATGTAAAGCTCTCTGGATATTTTTTTGTAAAGGGTTTTTGATTAATATATATATAACTATTGATCCAAAAAAAGAGAGAATAACACTTATGCATCAAAGGCCTTTACACCAAATATGAAATTTATTGGTACACTTATATCTATCTTTGCTTTTAGCAAGGCAAGGTGTACAACTTTTCAAGTGATGCATTTGATGATTGGAATGGTACATAGATAATTGGGTTAATGGTACAATTACTACAATTGCTAAGTGATAATTTCTGATAGGCATTACAATCATCAGTCATGGTATTCTAGAATTCCTAGCACGTTGGGATTCGTCGTCTAGTTTGATAATAATGCATGCCTCAAATGCGGTTCCATGTCAAGTGATGAGGCTTAGGAGTCGTTCGAACGCGTGCGCATCGCAGATAAGCCTGAGAGCGCCCGCTTGAGAATAGCCAAACTCCTGGGCAGACCTTTGCAGAGGCTCCTCGAGGAGGGGGTGCCCGAGGAGGGAGACCCTAATCATATACAAGCAACTGCAACTGCAATTGCAGAGTTCCTCTCCTACCAACAAGACAGGCAAAAAACCCTTGGGCACCTTAAAGGCCGGAGGTCCATGGCCCTTATTACGTGCCTCCTCCCCCTCCGCGTGATCACCATTAATCAGCTTCGCATAGTGGCATTCAGTACAATTGGAGGAGCTAATCTCCGGCAGAGGAGTAATTAGGGCTGATCGTGCAGCGACCTTTTGGAACTTTCTGAGCAATTTGCCCATGATTGAGGGGAGGGGAGGGGAGGGGAGGGGAGGGGAGGGGAAGAAGAAAACTCAGAAACTTAACGAAGGACTCCCTTCTCCGGAGTCCAGTAGACAATACAATTTAACAAGTAATCTATCAAATTATGCACGACTGAGGGGGCTCAGACTACAGAACGACCCTCCCTTTGGCCCGCCCGGTCCAGCCTCCACCTGGTACATGATTAGTGCTACATGATTCGAAGCCGTGATTCTCACGGCAACAATCATAGCTTCCCATGTGCGCCAGAATCATCATATACAGACAATTTTTTTATTTTGCGCATGCTCTCTTTTCACAATCAAACCCAAAAGTTCGTAGTCGCAGCATGCTCAAATGACGAGGACTTGCAGTCACTTACTTGAGAAAAACAAGCTCAAAAAGCTCGTAGTGTGAGCATGCTCAAATGACCAGGACTCACAGCCACGTGATTTGAGCATGCTCCAGGACCAGGACATTGTAGAGCTCAAAGCCACGCAACACAAGACATTGTAGAGCACGCAAGCCATTGTAGAACTCACAGCCACGCCAGCTGCTCAATGTCACCACCATGAGCATTCGACCATCAAACGTGGTGAGTCGTCACTTGAAGTTTGAACTCTAGACACAAAGCATCAAATCTCTGACATCTAGCGTATTTTTTCGCACATTCTCAACATACCTTAAAGACATTCTATCAAAAAGGTGTTTACACTTTTCAATTAAAAAATTAAAATAGGAAAGCTTGGAAAATATGATAACTTTCTTTGGCAAAGTTTCCCTTTTTATGCAGCCTAGTATGGGATAAAGATCCCCTCTACAAGAGGAACATACAGAACTCATTATCAGAGAATAATTCATTCATTTTCTTAACGCAATTATGGTCCATCAGACTAGAATTTCCATCTTAACATTCTCCATAGGAATTTCAGCTATGCAAATTCTCAAATCATCATTCGTTAATTAGATCCACTGGGTTAAAGGTCAACAGTAACAATCTATCAGCACAATCCACTAATCTCATAGTGATCTGCTGAAGGTCATAATCCTCTTCCAGTTACAAACATCATCACTGGGGTTCTCCCCATCGACCATCCTCATTGTGGCTTTGTTCAACTTATCTTCTTTCAACCAGAATTCAAAAATCATCATCTTTAAATCAAAATCCAAATCAATTCATCAATTCTCAACCAAAATAAAAAATCATATCAACCAGCTGCATTCGAATTCATCATCAGGATAACATTTTTGCTTATAACTTCAAGGTCTTAGCTTTACTCGTATATATTGTCAGTAAAGAGCTACAGATATACCCATATGGTATATACGGGTGGTCATGGTCCTTGGAGCTATAAGGTAAATACCATCATATCTAGGTCTCAAGCAAGTCAGGGATTCCACACAATTGCGGTACTTCCATCTCAAGACCCAATTTCCAATTTATGAATCTTCATTCTGAATAATTCGTATGAATTTCATCACACCATTACAATCTTTTACTGGTACTTCATAAATGTTTGACATTTCTTGCTTCTTCGTTGATCCACTTTAGCCAATTTGCTTTGATATCAGCTAAAAGATCCCTGCCCCCTCTGCACAATGGATTCAGGGACACTAGAGCAGAAGTAGCACTTCTTGCATAGGGCACAACCTCTCACTCGGGGCATCGCGCGGATATCCGGACAAGAGACTAATCCCTCGATTCTTCCAAAACCAAACCTGGAAGAACTTTCCTCGCCTAGAAAGCATGGGCAATTACTTCATGGAAAATTTATTCTAACGTAGTCAAGAGCCTTAACTAACCAAACTGATCCGACCGAACCTGTAAGTCACATGGTTAGATCAGGGAAGATATCTGCACTTGGATCATAGATACCAACGCTCTTTTCGTCATCATCAAGAGGCACAATTGTTGATTCATTTCCATAGAACAAGGGTTATCCGAGATTTTACTTCAACTATCGTAATTTAACTGAATTGGGTCTCATTTTACGGATCCATCAATCAAGCCTAACCCCATCCAATACCATGGGTTAGCCAACCGCCCAACCACTGTTAGTGATAGGATCCATTTATAAATTCGGTTATGTTATGCCTCAGGTACCAGGGACAAGAGTTCCCAAGCCCCCTAGCCCGCGCTCTAACCAAACTTCAAGATAATCATACCACTTACACACTAAATATTAAATTGCCTGTTTCACAGATTCAGTTGTCTTTAAAACAATCTTTTAATGAAACCATAGTATCACTGATCATAATCCTCCAAAATATCTAGCTTGAATTCTAATTTCCAATCATTCCTTCATCAGTGTACCTATGGCATCATTGGCAACCAGAACGCTCACCACCCGTTCACTTAGGCGCCTTTTGAATAGTTCCTAGCTCATAGTACCTGGTAATATAATCACATAAAAAAATCGAGATGGACTCTCTATTGAAGATCACCAAGATCAACCAACAGATCCATATAAAAGAGCCATGGACTCATCTGTTGAGGACCAACAAGGCCAATCAACCAGATCCATGCCCAAGTTCTGAAAACAACTCCAACTCCTTGTTCCATTTTCTTCCCTGACACAAGCGTGGGTATCTTGGCGACCCAAAGCCCGAGCACCATATGGTCAGCACCCTCTAGGCTCCTTTTCGCAGGTCACCTAGCGCTTCACTCTTAGGCCGCTTCCTTGGTCCCTCATGCACCCTGCCGGAAGCTCACCATTTAAATCGAATCGACGCTAGTCAAGACCTCGACTGACCTTGCTACTCGAGACGTCCTCCATTAACTCCCCATCAACTGTTACAACTTTTTCACTTAGGTCTCTATGACCTCATTCACAAGATGGTCAAAATGCTTCCCCAGCATTCTTGACATAAAACAGTCTTTTAAAAACAGGTTTCATAAATAGAGTTTCTAACAAACTCTCATCTTTCCACATCGCTCCACATCATTTCTCGTTATTCCACATTCTTCTACATCAATTCACATTGCTTATTCTATATCCAGTCATATGTATTCCCATCGTCCTTCATCCATTCTCATCCAATCACATCATAATACATCTCATCACATCTATCCACTTCTATCCTCATCACATCACGTCACATCTCATCACATCACGTCACATCCATCCATATCACATCTCATCCATTCACATCTATCCAGGTCCACATCACATTACATCACATCTATCCATGTCACAACATATCCACATCACATCTCATCCATTCATATCACATCACATCCATCTACATTCATTCAAATCCACATCACATCCACATATCATCACATAACGTTCACAGTTATTTACATCACTTCACATCCATTCACATCTACCCAGATCCTCATCACATCACATCTCATCTATCCACATCATATCTCATCCATTCATATCTAACCACATCCACATCACATCACATCCATTCACATCTCATTACATCACATTCACATCTCACCACATCGATTCACATTTCATCACATCAACATCACATTGACATCTCACCGCATCCACCACATCCATTGACATATTATCACATCACATTCACATCTCATCACATCAATTCACATCTCATCACACCCATTCACATCACATTTCATCACATCCATTCACATCACATTGACATCTCACCGCATCCACCACATCCATTGACATATTATCACATCACATTCACATCTCATCACATCAATTCACATCTCATCACACCCATTCACATCTCATCACATCTCATCACACCCATTCACATCCATCACACCCATTCACATCCCACATTCATTCACATCTCATCACATCTATCCTCTTCTTGTCACATCTTGTTCACATCCATCCACATCACATCACATTCATTCCATCTCATCACATCTATCCTCTTCTTGTCACATCTTGTTCACATCCATCCACATCACATCACATTCATTCCATCCACATTACATCACATTCACATCTATCCACATAACATCTCATTCATTCCATCCACAGTACATCCATCCACATCTATCCATATCTCATCACATTCATCCACATCCATCCATTCATTCACATTCACATCTATCCACATCCATCCATTCATTCACATTCACACCTATCCACATCCATCCATCCATTCACATTCACATCTATCCACATCCATCCATTCAAGGAGTTGTTGGAGAGAGAGAGAGAAGCTCCAAGCTCCCAAGAGAGTAAAATTTAAGGGATAATAGAAAATATGATTATTTTAATATAATATTGGCATAGTATTACTCCAATATGAAAATACAAAGGAATGAGGGTCTATTTATAGGTGAGGGAGGCACTAACCAAGTCTAACTAGGTTCTAAAATTTTTCAGCTTCAGTTTGACTCAATTTGGACAAGATTTGGACCAGTTTGGTCCCCTTTTTTATTTGGTTTGATCTAGGAGAGAGGAGAGATAAAAATATCACATTTTTTTGACTTTAAAAACCCTTCCAATCATGTGAAAAAGGTGCCTACCTCAAAGGTCCACCTCTCCTTACCAAGGTGTCAAAAATGCATCATTTCTCCAAAATATCTAATTTTTTTAGTAATATCTCTTAATTTTAACTAATAAACCTTGTTACTCAGTCAAGTCTTCATCTTATGTGAGCATTTACTAATTTTTGGGTATTTTCTTTTATTCTTTGGATTTATCTCATCACAACACTTGGATTAATCCAATTGGCCCAATGGAACCTTAATTGGATCATAATCCATTTTTTTAAAAAATGTAGAACCTTAGGCTAAGGTCCCTTATACCATTTTCAATTAATTCCTAATGCACATTGGAAAGTTCGTTTTGAACTTCTAATTTGGGAGAATCCATTTTAGATATTAGGAGGATTTTAATATCCAAAGATATCTGAATTTTGGATTATCTCTCTCTAGATATTTTCTCTCTCTAGGCCAAAACAGGGTAGAACAAGATCTTTCTTCTATTTCAGAGAGGGAAATAATTATAAGAACAAAAGGGAAGGTTCTTATACCTTTACTTCTCAGAAGCTAAAGGGAGGAATCTTACATCCTACCCCACTTTAAAAAACGAGAGATGTCCCCATCTCGCACAGCTGGAGAATAATCTCGCAGCTGGAGGATAATCTCTTTCACCTTAAGATCCAACTGATTCTGGGGTTCCTTATAGTATGGTAAACCCTCTTAGAATCCTGGGATAAAGATCCCTTCTATAAGAAGAACATACAGAACTCATTATCAGAGAATAATTCATTTATTTTCTTAGCACAATAATGGTCCATCAGACTCGAATTTCCATCTGAACATTTCCACGGGAATTTCAGTTATGGAGATTCTCAATTTGTCATTCCTTAATTAGATCCACTAGGTTAAAGGTCAACAGTAACATGTCAGCACAATCCACTAATCTCATAGAGTGATCTGCTAAAGGTCATAATCGTCTTCTAGTTACTAGCATCATCACTGGTGTTCTCCCCATTCATACTTAATCATATTAACCAGCATTCGAATTCATCATCTGGATAGCATTTTTGCTTATAACTTCAAGGTCTTAGATTTACTCGTATATATTATTAGTAAAGAGCTATAGATATACCGATGGTATATACGAGTAGTCATGGTCCTTGGAGCTATAAGGTAAATACCATCATATCTAGGCCTCAAGCAAGTCAGGGATTCCACACAATTGCGGTACTTCCATCTGAAGACCCAATTTTCAATTTATGAATCCTCATTCTGAATATCAATTTGTATGAATTTCATCACACAATTACAATCTTTTACTGCTACTTCATAAATTTTTGACCTTTCTTGCTTCTAGGTTGATCCACTTTAGCCAGTTTGCTCTGATACTAGCTGAAAGATCCCTGCCCCCTCCGCACAATGAATTTGGCGATGCTAGCAGCGGAAGTAGCACTTCTTGCGCAGGGCAGAGCCTCCCACTCGCGGCTTCACCCAACGGATATTCGAACAAGACACTAATCCCTCAGTTCTTCCAAAACCAAACTAGAAAAACTTCCCTTGCCCAGAAAGCACAGGCGATTACTCCAGTCAAAATTTATTCTAACGTAGTCAAGAGCCTTAACTAACCAAACTGATCCGACCGAACCTGTAAGTCACATGGTCAGATCAAGGAAGAGACTTGCACTTGGATCATAGAGACCAATGCTTTTTTCCTCATCAAGAGGCACAGCCGTTGATTCTTTTCCATAGAACAAGGGTTATCCGAGATTTTACTTCAACTATCGTAATTTAACAGACTTGCGTCTCATTTTAGGGATCCATCAGTCCAGCCTATCCCATGGGTAAGCCAACCGCCCAACCACTGTAGTGATAGGATTCATTTAGAAATTTGGTTATGTTTTGCCCCGGGTACGAGGGAAAAGAGTTCCTAGGCCTCCTAGTCGGCGCTTCAAGCAAACTTCAAGATAGTCACACCACTTACACACCCAATATGAAATTGCCTGTTTCACAGATTCAGCTGTCTTTAAAACAATCTTTTAATGAAACCATAGTATCATTGTTCATAATCCTCCAAAATATCTAGCTTGAATTCTGATTTCCAATCATTCCTTCATCGATATACCTATGGCATCATTGGCAACCACAACGCTCACCACCCATTCACTCAGGGGCCTTTTCAATAGGTCCTAGCTCATAGTACCCGAAAATATAATCACATAAAAAAATCCAGATGGACTTTCTGTTGAAGATCAACAAGATCAACCAACATATCCATATAAAAGAGCCATGGACTCATCTGTTGAGGACCAGCAAAACCAATCAACCAGATCCATGCTCGAGTTCAGAAAACAACTCTAACACCTTGTTCCATTTTCTTCCTTGATGCAATCGTGGTGGGTATCTTAGCGACCCAGAGCCTGAGCACCGTATGGTCAGCACCCTCTAAGCTCCTTCATAGGTCACCTAGTGCTTCACTCATAGGCCGCTTCCTTGGTCCCTCCTCCACCATACCAAAATCTCACCATTTAAATCAAACCGAGGTTGGTCAAGACCTCGGCTGACCTTGCTACGCGAGATGTCCTCCATTAACTCTCCGTCAGCTGTTGCAACTTTTTTACTCAACCTAATGCACAAGATGGTCAAAATGCTTCCCCAGCATTCTTGACATAAAACAGTCTTTTAAAAATAGGTTTCATAAATAGAGTTTCTAACAAACTCTCATCTTTCCACATTGTTCCACATCATTTCTTGTTATTCCACATTCTTCTACATCAATTCACATTGCTTATCCCACATCGCGTCATATGTATTCCCATTGTCCTTCATCCATTCTCATCCAATCACATCATAATACATCTCATCACATCTATCACATCTATCCTCATCACATCACGTCATATACATCCACATCACATCGTAATACATCTCATCACATCTATCCACATCTATCCTCATCACATCACGTCACATACATCCACATCACATCTCATCCATTCACATCTATCCAGATCCACATCACATTACATCACATCTATCCATGTCACAGCATATCCACACATCTCATCCATTCATATCACATCACATCCATCTACATTCATTCAGATCCACATCACATCCACATATCATCACATCACCTTCACATCTATTTACATCACTTCACATCCATTCACATCTACCCAGATCCTCATCACATCACATCTCATCTATCCATATCATATCTCATCCATTCATATCTAACCACATCCACATCACATCACCTCCATTCACATCTCATTACATCACATTCACATCTCACGACATCTCACCACATCCATTCAGATATTATCACATCACATTCACGTCCATTCATATCCATTTAGATATCATCACATCACATTCACGTCCATTCACATCCATTCAGATATCATCACATCACATTCACGTCCATTCACATCTCATCACATCCATTCACATCTCATCACACCCGTTCACATCATCCATCACACCCATTCACATCTCATCACATCCACTCAGATGTCATCACATCCACTCATATCTCATCACATCCATTCACATCTCATCACACCCATTCACATCCATCACACCCATTTACATCCCACATTCATTCACATCTCACATCTTGTCACATCCATCCTCTTCTTGTCACATTTTGTTCACATCCATCCACATCACATCACATTCATTCCATCCACATTACATCACATCCACATCTATCCACCTCACATCGCATTCATTCCATCCACATTACATCACATCCACATCTATCTATATCTTATCACATTCATCCACATCCATCCATTCATTCACATTCACATCTATCCACATCCATCCATTCATCCATTCATTCACATTCACATCTATCCACATCCATCCATCCATTCACATTCACATCTATCCACATCCATCCATTCATTCACATGCACATCTATCACATCTCATTCTCATCCATTTACATCACATCACACCCATTCACATATCATCACATCTTATCACATTCACATCCACATCCATTTACATCACATTCCACTCATATCTCCTCACATCACATTCACATCTTATCACATCACATTCACATCTTCTCTTATCACATTCACATCTCATCTAATCACATTGCATCCATTTACATCCCATCACATTCATTTACATTCATTCAGATCCACATCACATCACATCGTGAACATCTCATCTAATCACATTGCATCCATTTACATCCCATCACATTCATTTACATTCATTCAGATCCACATCACATCTTATCACATTCACATCTCCTCTTATCACATTCACATCTCATCTAATCACATCGCATCCATTTACATCCCATCACATGCATTTAAATTCATTCAGATCCACATCACATCTTATCACGTCCACTTTTAGTACCATTTTCTACTTTCGATATGAATAGGGCTTTTCTAAGTTTCTGCCAATTGCTTGGCCTAGTTAAATGTACTTTTTCTCGATCCCATTGGATTTACGTATCAGAGTGTTGTTGAAGGTTTAAAAAGGGAAAATAAACCTTATCAAAATTGAATAGTAAAAACTCAGAACGAGCATTTACATATTGTATTTTCATTCCTTAAGCTTCATTAAAATGAGAACTAATTCTAAACTTTCATTTACTCATTGGATCCTCGATCCTCCTAGGGATTCCAGATTCTCTTTTCTAAATAAGAATTATCCGGGTTTTCTCGATGCATATTTTCACATTCTTTCTCAAATTTCTCAAGTAAGATATATTCAATATTCTTCTTTTTGAATAAAATATTCATGGGATTTACAAAAATCAATTCTACCCATATTTTCCAATAAAAATAATAGTACTCAAAATTATACTTTTGATAAATACTCATAATTTAAAATATGTCAAAAAAATCATCTTTTAACATTTAATTATTTGGATCTCAAATATCATGGAAATTTCTCTTTTTGCATAAAAATAAATTTACCAAAAATTACTCTTTTCTCATAATCAATTAATTATGCATAATCACAAAAGAAAATATTTTCCATAAATTTGATGAAAATCATTCTTTTTGCATAAGATGTCTAATCCTAGAAGATGGTAGGAAGTCCTCTTTTAGCATTATGCATAAAAATAAGATATGTATTGTTTTCTGAAAAATTTACCATAGCTTCGCTGCTATTATTGATAATTCTCAAATTTTTCTAAAAGAATAAAAGCTTGTAATGAAAATATGATAGTAGTTTCTCTTTTATGCTTAAAATCAAACTATGAATTTAAATCATAATTTTAACCATAATTATAAACAAAACTATGATTATCTCACTAGATTAAGCTAATTTCAACATTCCTCTTTTCCCAAATTGTTAGGATAATCCATTTCTCATTTAGAATGAGTAAAAGTAATCTTTATTTACTTATAAAAAATCTAAAAAAGGATTAATCATTATTTTCACTAATCCACAATCATGGAAATATCAATTCTTATCCTCTAGCTCATCGAGCCTAGAGTTTAGATTTAAATTAAGAGACTAATATTGACAAGCATCCTTTTCCAAGAGATGTAGCCATAAAGATGGCTACTCTTTTTAGAGAGAGAGATTTACTTAAATAAAGTATTACAAATAAGCATAAAGATTAACTTTCTATTAATTAAACATTAAGATTCTTAGGGAAAGCTTGATTTGAATTAAAACAACCATTTTGAAAGATTCTCAAGCTTGCGAGGGGTTGAGAAGAAGAAATTTAATGAGATAATTTAAAAAAACCATATAAATCAATTTTACATTTTACCTCCAAGTTTGGCTTGATTCTTTGATAGCAATGAAGCCCCTGACTAATCAATTGGTCCACCAAGAGGAGAAGAGCAACTCGAAGAGTTGTTGGAGAGAGAGAGAAGCTCCAAGCTCCCAAGAGAGAGGAAAATTTAAGGGATAATACAAAATATGATTATTTTAATATAATACGGGCATGATATAGCTCCAATATGAAAATACAAAGGAATGAGGGTCTATTTATAGATGAGGGAGGCCACTAACCAAGTCCAACTAGGCTCTAGAATTTTCCAGCTTCAGTTTGACTCAATTTGGATAAGATTTGGACCAGTTTGGCTCCCTTTTTTATTTGGTTTGATAAGGTGTCAAAAATGCATCATTTCTCCAAACTATCTCATTTTTTTAGTAATATCTCTTAGTTTTTAACTAATAAATCTTGTACTTAGTCAACTCTTCATCTTATGTGAGCATTTACTCATTTTTGGGTATTTTCTTTTATTCTTTGGATTTATCTCATCCGAACACTTGGATTAATCCAATTGGCCAATTGAAACCTTAATTGGATCATAATCCAAAAATTTCTGAAAATGTACCATTTTTAATTAATTTCTAATGCACATTGGAAAGCTCACGTTAAACTTTTGATTCAGGGAAAACCATTTTAGACAGGAGGATTTTTATATCCAAAGATATCTCAATTTTGGATTATCTCTCTCTAGATATTTTCTCTCTCTAGGCCAAAACAGGGTAAAATAAGATCTTTCTTCTATTTCAAAGAGGAAAATAATATAAGAATAGAAGGGGAGGTTCTTATACCTTTACTCCTCAAGCTGGAGGGAGGAATCTTATAGAAGGAGAATCTCTCTCATAATCATATTCGGTGGTAACTTAGGCTTGTTGTTTCCAAAAGAGGTAGTTAGCTTAAGCATTAGGATGATGGTAGACTCGGAGAGTGGTGGAAGGAGTTCTCAAGTGCAAACCCCCTTATTTTAATAAAGATATCTGCAATGTTTTGATTCGTCCACTTGCCTACGATGCAGACTCTAAGATCATGCAATAAACAAGTTCATCATAATAGTTTATCAAACATGAACGAAGAAAATTAATTCATCGAGGAGTCTGGTGGAGTTTGGTGCTTATCTAGTAATATAGGATTTTAAGTAATAGGATGAAATCCTTATAAGGTTCATTAAATTCCCACCCGACCCCCATTTGAGTACATATTATGTATCCACTTGTAAGGAAACATTTTAATCATTTAAACTTTATTAAAAAAGATCATAACTTTTACTTTATTCCTCCCTAGGATTTTAACACACTTTGGATTGAAATTTGGATTCAAGACAAGTTTTACACACCTTTTAATAGTCTAAAAGAATTTTACAAACGCATTTATGAAAAAATATACTTTTAAAGTCTTCTAATGATCAAAAATAATTTTACAAAAGAGATCTATGAGAACCCAACGGTTGAGTTCTACTAACCTTTCCCTATCTTCCATAATATTGAGCATTTCAAGTGGTGGACCTTAATGTGTACAAAAAAATAATGTAATTTTAAACAATTTCAATGCTTTAAAATATTTTCTAAAAATAGAAAAACATGTAAAAAATCCTCGATGAGATGAATCAAGTTAAGCTCTATGTTATGTGAATTTGTGTTGTTCAAAGTGGGAAGTTCACATGAGTTAAGATGTAAAATTCACATGAGTTAGATATAAAACATATAAAAGTAATTAGTATTTTAAGAGCATAATGTTGAGCAATCTAAATCCATGTTAGGACATATACACAAACTCTCTACACAAGGAAATAAGGACTTGTAATTATCTTATATTCAAAAGGATTACATCATTCATACTCAACTTTGCACGTGACGTGTCATTAGAAGAGCTTGGAATGCAATTCCTTGGCAACCTTGAAGAGATTGGCTAGTAAAGGTGGAAAAATGTCTTTTCTCATTCTGAATTTTGAGGGTGCCCAAGTAGCCAAATGTAGGCACCCTGAATATTCTACCTTACTCCAAATAATAAAGGGGGGAAATGAGGGTTGACATTCTACTAGCCCTCATCATTCTTATGCACACATAGATGCAGTGGATCATGTCGTCAATTGTTCAAGTGGCACTACATGGGACGAGGGTATTGGCTCATCTAAAGCAGTAGAAGCAAACATTTGAAAAGGAATGGGACTCTTTGAGCATCATAGCGATGAGATGGACATGTGCAAGATAGTCCTGCATCGAGACCTGTGTAGACATCACAATGACTAAGTGACGAGGTGAAACATGCACAAGATAATCCTTCATGAGTACCTCTTGTAGTTTATGTAGACATCCCAATGACTTAAGTGCATGTGTGTGCAGAGATATGCACGGTTTTGCAAGAAAATAAGCATCGAAAAAATGAAATGACCAGGGAGTTCTTTATTCAGTGTGATCAAAACAAGAAAATTTAATCTCTCTAAGTCTATATATTATAGATAGACTTGAAAGAAAGAAAAAAGCCCTCTAGAACACCTTGGCGATCATGACATAAAGCTCTCACAAAAGAAAAAAAACGTATAAGCAAATCTTCTAGCGCATAAAAAGGCCGAAAAAACCTTAGAGGCTTTACAAATGAGTGCAAGAGGCCAAATCACAAGGATGGAAGGTAAATGAGATCTCTTCTCCATGGAAGGGTTTTTTGGGGCCAGCTGGGCATGCTGCTCAAGAGCTGTTCGAATGACCGAGGATCGCAGGGCAGCCTCAAAGCGCCCGCGTGCGAGTAGCCGAACTCCTGTGCCGACTCGTGCAGCACGTGCGAGAAGAGAGGGTCGTTGAGGAGTGAAGCCTTGATCACGTAGCATGCGCCGCCCACCACAACAGGCAAAAAACCCTTGGGCACCTTAACTGATCCAGCTCCCTGGAAGACGTGACCCTGGGCATCAAACGATGGATCACTCACCCTCTCGTATAAGTGCGCCTTCGACCCGGAACCCGGCGGCTCTAGCCTCATATAATGCGACCACAGCAACCATGCAAGCTTCTGAAGCTTGTCATGAAGCTTTGGCATCTCGTTTGATGAGGTCAAGCGCACTTACGAGATCGCTAAAACTTGTTTATTTGGACCCCTCGAGAAGGCAAAATCCAACAAAAACTTAGGACCCCAGATGCGTATTAGGACCAGAAATACTTAATTTTCAAAGTTTATGATCCGATTGACGTCGACGTTTAGGTTTTGAATAAATAATTGGTCCCAAAATGTCCATGAAATACTATCAAGCTCCACGTCTCACGTGACGGAAGGATATAATTTAGAGAGTAATCAGATGTTCAATCAAATTTGATATCTACGAATTTCCATAATACTTACTTACCTTCTCATATTTGATGTTATGGACTTCTTGGATAGATGAGGACAAATCATTGCCCATGCATCTATCAGGAAAACGGCCACTATTACAAGTGACATGATATTCTTTCTTTCTCTTTCAACCACGTTGCTCAATTTCCTATTCAAATCCAAAAGTGCTTTGAAAAATATGGACCATGTGAATGATGAAAATGATGCAATGTATGAAGGTCACATACGATGGAACGTGTCATATTCTTTTCTTGGGGTGGGGGCTCACTTAGAAATATGTAAGGTAGTGAGCGAGTTCAATACAATGGATTTTTGTTCGATGGACTTAACATTAAAATAAATATACAAACAAGGCTTCTTAATTGAAAAAGTCAAGCCATAAAGCGGAAAGGGATGTTAATAAAAATTGATAGGTAACCTTGGGGTTCATGAAGCATATGATGGATAGTAGAAAGCCCTAATAATGCTCCTAGGAGGGTATTTGTGAAAAACAATGGGGCTTTTTAGACATACCTTGCTCAAGGTCTTATAGGCTACTACTCTTATTATGAGTGGCCTACACCTGCCTTGGCGGGTTTCTTGCCCTTCTCTCCCTTTTTCTCTATATAAGAATATAGCAAGCATAAAGATAGATAGTAAAACAAAGTGCAATAGATAATACAATAGATAGAGAATTCAAATTCTAAGGCAGCTACAATGTGATGGTGTTGTCCACCCATGCACTCTCAACTAGATTTGAGATGGCAATCTAGATAGACTCTGGATGTAGAAAGTACTAAGTGTAGAGGGTGTGGATACTCACAAGCATTGGATACCTTAGCTTGTGATAACAATGTCCATATATATTGCTACAGGTGGTGTGGTAGATGCATATACAATATGAGCGGTTACACGGCATAGACATGATCACTGCCCTCGAAACACAGCAAACCGACCACCACCAGCTAATAATGAGCCCATACCATTGGGTCGGTGGCTCCTGCCCCCCCTAGACCCCTATGTTGGCTCCCTTGGGGACTCTCTAGCTGGGGCGTTGCCCCAGGCCCCACCGACTTAACACTTACACCCCTAACTATCTCCTAAACATCAATGGTCATAACGACCCCATCTCCTAAACATCAATGGTCATAACAACCCCATCTCGGCAAATGTGCACCAAACATAGATGTAAGATAGATGCTAAGAGAGGTGGGCATTGAGTGTATACTAACACCCCCCCTCAATGTCTACCCTGAAGATAGATTATGTTCTTAGCCCAACGCCAAGTCGATGAAGATGCCAAGTGAGCTGATACTTCCTAAGAGCCTTGGTGAAGATGTCAGCATAGTTATGGTCTATAAAACACTACTCCATCTCAATTATCTTGATGGAGCACTTTAAAAAAATCAGGTAATAGGTAAGCCCTACTCAGTTAAAATAGGTAGGTGCACTTTATCAACAAAGAAGGATCATTATCTTAACTTTACATATTTTAAGCATGTAAGGAAAGTGTAAATGTGTAATATTACATGACATTATCAATTCTTATAATAAATTTGTGTAGGTATACTTGGAAAGAAAATTGCTCTAACAAATATATGATTTGCTCAGTACGTAGTGCAACACCCTTAAAGTCTTCACCCTTGCACTCTAGCAAAGTAAGGGAGATCCCCTTAGTGAAGATTTGCACAGTGGTGTGACGTTTTTGGAAAAGACCATCCATGACCTTGCACCTTCTCAAGTGATGGAAGAATATGGGCCTCTCGATTGGGTGGAAAATCAATGAATTATTGTCTAGCATTACCTACAAAACCAATGTCTAAAATACCTCACAACTCATGTGGTATAAGAATATGGATCCAAATAGGGGCCTGAGTAAAAGACTAAAATTAATTAATTAAATCATTCAATATGACATGTTGGTGTACCAACTACAAAACCAAGGTTTGAAATACATCACAAGCACTATCGCTTTTAGAAACACAACAACCTGTGACATACCACACTCTTTGATTTAGAGCGTAATAAGATAAGATGTTCAATCAAATTTGATTTCTAGGAATTTCCATTATACTTACTTACCTTCTCATATTTGATGTAAAGGACTCTCGGATAGATAGTCAAGGAGCACAAATCATGTCCCATGCATCTATCAGGAAAATGGCTACTACTACAAGTGACATAATATTCCTTCTCTCTCTTTCAACCACGTTAGTTTCCTATTCAAATCCAAAAGTGCTTTGAAAAATATGGACCATGTGAATGATGGAAAATGATGCAATGTATGAAGGTCACACACAATGGAACCTGTCATTCTTTTTTGGGGTGGGGGGTTCACCTAGCAATATGTAAGGTAGTGAGTGACTTCAATAGAATGGATTATTGTTTGATGGACTTAACATTAAAATAAATACACAAACAAGGCTTCTTAATTGAAAAAGTGAAGCCATAAAGTAGGAAGGGATGTTAATAAAAATTGATAGGTAACCTTGGGGTTTATGAAGCATATGACAGATAGAAGCAAGCCTGAATAATACTATTAGGAGGGTATTTGTGAAAAACAATGGGGCTTTTTAGACATACCTTGATCAAGCTCTTACAGGCTACTACTCTTATTATGAGTGGGCCGGACCCACCTTGGTGGGTTACTTTCCCTTCTCTCTCTCTTTCTCTTATAAGAATATAGCAAGCAAAAGGATAGATAGCAAAACAAAGTGCAATAGATAGATAATTTAAAATTCTATGGCAACTACAATGTGACCTTGTTGTCCACGCATGCACTCTCAACTAGATCTTAGATGGTGATCTGGAGAGACTCTGGACGTGGAAAGTACTAAGTGTAGAGGGTGTGGATACTCACAAGCATTGGATACCTTAGCTTGTGAGGATAACAACATCCATATATATTGCTACAGGTGGTGTGGTAGATGCATATATAATACGGGTGGTTACGCAACATAGACATGATCACTCCCCTCGAAACACAGCCAACCGACCACCACTAGCTAATAATGAGACCATTCCATTGGGTCGGGGGCTCCTGCCCCCCCCTAGACCCCTATGTTGGCCCCCCTGGGACACCGTAGCCGGGGCATTGTCCTAGGCCCTAACTTAACACTTACACCCCTAACTATCTCCTAACCATCAATGGTCATAATGACCCCATCTTGGTGTCTAAGCTAGGTTTCCACTAAAGCCACATACACCAATGGATTCTCTTCATAATGGGGGCCTTTACAAATGCGCACCAAACATAGATGTAAGATAGATGCTGATAGGCGGGCATTGAGTGTATACTAATACCCCCCCTCAATGTCTGAAGATAGATTATGCTCTTAGCCCAACACCAAGCCGATGAAGATGCCAAGTGAGCTGATCCTTCCCAAGAGCCTTGGTGAAGATGTCAGCATAGTTATGGGCTATAGAACACTACTCCAGCTCCACTACCCTGATGAGCACCTATAAATAATCGAGCCCTACTCAGTTGAAATAGGTAGGTGCACTTTGTAAAAAAAAGCATTATTGTCTCAACTTTTTCATATTTTAAGCATGTAAGGAAAGTGTAAATGTGTAATGTTACATGACATCATCAAGTCATAATAAATTTATGTAGGTATACTTGGAAAGCAAATTGTTCTAACAAATATATGATTTTCTTAGTACATAGTGCAACACCCTAAAAGACTTCACCCCTGCACTCCAGCAGAGTAAGGGAGATCCACTTAGTGAAGATTTGCAGAGTGGCGTGACATTTTTGGAAAAGACCATCCTTGACCTTATGCCTGCTCTACTGCACAATTGGCACACATGTAGAAGTCTACCTAGCCCACCTTGTTGCAAAATGTCCATAACCCTATGTCCTTGTAGCAATGCTCTAATCACCCTATTTGTGTATTAGAAAACACACATATTGTGTATTTAATGTGTATATATAAGACATATAACTATATATAAAAGATAAATATATACATTGTAGATATATATTATACATGCATGTATATATATAAATATAAATATATACATATTTATGTTGCACACGCACACACACACACACACGCACCTACTACAACTGTAAACCCATCTGCATATTTTGGACGAGGGACCTCTAATAGCAGGACAATCCCAAAATGCATGTTTTCCATTCTTAATAGCAATTTTACATCTAGGGCAGCAAATTCTTTTGCATTAGTTTGACTCCCAAAGGAAGGGCTCCCATATAGACTCTCCACAAAAAGGTTTGGGATTTGACAAGAATATCCAAATCGCAAATGCTCTTCCATCTTTTTCTCCAGCTGCAAGGGCCCCAGCTTGTTTTCCAAATCTTGTTACAATATTCTACATTAGGGTGGTTGATTGTTGCAAGATGGGGTTATCTAGTTTCATGTAGTGGGCACCCTTGGCTTTAGCCTGAAAACAGGCATTTTTTCAAGAAGAATAGCCAATCTCTCCTAGTTAGCCAAGGAGTTTCACTTCAAGGTCTTCTAATGAAACATCATATGCAAAGTTGGGTACCTAAAACTATAATCTGATTGAATATCCAATAATTGCAAGTCCATATATTTATATATCTAGTAATGATAAATATTTAGACTTGAATTATTAATAATATTGATTTTTAAGTTGATAATGGTTTATCTTGAATTATCTTTATGTTTATCTTAATTATCCAATCAATCTTAGATAGGAAATCCAATGAGATTTGAAGTGGATAACCTATTTTTTCTATATAATCACACATCTCTAGTACTATCCCACACTTATCTCTAGTACTATCCCATCATGTCTTCATAATTTCTACTCTCTTAGCTTCCTTGAGAATGGGTTCTCAAAGTCGTAGGAGTCAGAAACCTGACAGGTCTAGACTTTCCCCCGTCCACCAAGTTCAAGAGGAGGAGGGAAAAAGGGTAGCTCGTGAGAGAAAGAGAGAGTGGAGAGCACGTCAACGAGCAACACCTTCTGTTGGCGATGATCCAAGCCTTTCTCCTTCTCTTCCACTTCCTCTCCCTCTGCCCTCTTCCCCCCCACTACCCCTTAGTTTAGATAATCCACGTGAACCTGCCCTTCTTGAGCCCCCTTCTCACCCACCCCCTCCTTTTGGACGCCCATCGTGTGGATAGGAAAGAACTATCAAAGTTAGGGGTGCATCGTCGTGCCCATGCAATCTTCCATTCCTATTTCAAAGACCTCACGCCTTCATCATAGGCATGTGTGCTTGATGCTTTGATCGGTCTACCCAACATGGCCGACTGCAGGGCGCTTTTTGACATTGGAGGTCGAAGAGAGAGGAGAGCTTGCATGACGGTGCTACAAAGTGTTCGTCGTTCCTATATAGTTAACAAGAAGAGGAACTCTGCGGACGCTTTGGCTGCTCGACAACTATTGTGCTAGCCATAAGTAGCTCCCAAATGAAGGGTAAGGTGAGTGCCACATCTCGCATCCTTTCCATAGCACCACACGCACTTAGAGTTGGGTCTATTAGATGGCAAAGTTTAGATGCCAATGAGGTTGGTGCTTTGTGGGCGAGTAGTGGTCGTATAGCTAGGCATGATCGCCTACTAGATGAAACCACTAGAGCCTTGATAGAAAGTTTTTGGGAGGAGAATTGTTGTGCCTCACCAGTTTTCAAGAAAGCTTTGCGTAAGAGAGTGATAAGAGGAGTGTTCATTGAGCACGGTGCTTGCTTTCTTGAAATGACACAAACAGAGTTGTATTCTCCGTTTGTGGCATCGTATCCAGAGCTTAAAATTGGGCAAAGGTCATTTGAGGGATGTAAGCCTTGGTTTGTGAGGTTGTAAGATTCCTCCCTCCAGCTTTTGAGGTGTAAAGGTGTAAGAACCTCCCCTTCTGTTCTTGTAATTATTGTTTGCAGGTTTGCTAAAGCTTAAGGCTGATGGTATGCATAAGGTATGTGAAGCATGCCAACTTGAAGAAGGCCAAACATGCTTTCCCATATGAAAAGCATGTTAGTGCAAGGCCATTGGATGTCATACATTCAGATGTATGGAGATCGACCAAGACTGCAACAATTACAGGTTGTAGGTACCATGTTGCATTCATTGATGACCCCACTAGGAAAGTGTGGGTTTATTTCATGAAGTAGAAAAGTGAGGTGTTTTCTCACTTTTAGAGATTTAAAGCCTTGGTCGAGACGGAAAAAGGCATGCAAATAAAATGCCTAAGATCAGATGGTGGGGGAGAAATTTCTCCAATGAGTTTAGGGATTTCTTGAGAAAGCAAGTAATCAAGAGGCAATTTACGTGCAGGTACACTCCACAACATAATGGTGTTGTAGAAAGCAAAAATAGGCACATTGCAGAAGTGGCACGTGCCTTGCCACATTACTTTTGGGTAGAAGTAGTAGCAAACTGCTATGTACGTTATATGAACAGGACACTCACTGCAGCTGTTCACGGTATGACTCCTGAACAAAAGTTTACAGGCATAAGACTGGATGTGTCTCACTTGAAAGTGTTTGGGTGTATTGCATGCGTACATGTTCTTGATGAAGTGAGAACAAAGTTAGATCCAAAGGCAGAGAAATGCATCTTCATTGGTTATGCTATGGAGAAAAAAGGTTATAGATACTATAACCCTACCACTCATGAGATGTGAGTAAGCAAAGATGTTGTCTTCAATGAGATGAGTAGCTGGTATGTACTAGTAGTAGTGAAGGTAATAAAAGATGTAGATGTTGCACCACCTATAGAGCAGCAATCACAGGTGCTGAGTGGACCTCGGGAGTCCTCAAGCAGTGGCTCCAATGTTAGCCCATGGTCAGTAGCCCATGGTAAGGCAGGTTGAGGAATAATGCAGGTACACATGTATCACAGAAAGGGAAGGAAAAGGTAGATCAACCTTTTTATGCCTGATTTGTCAGTAGGTCACTCATATGTGAATGGGGACTCTAGTGGCACTGAGGAGAGCCTTGATGAGGAGCTTGGCATTCCGTCTGTGGTTACTCCTGGTGTAAGGAGAACCAGGGCTGTTTTGCGAACACCTGGTAGTGATCTAGGTGTACGCAGGTCTACGAGGGTTGGATACTGTCGGGAGGCTGGGAAAAGGAGAAATGCCTCTACAGCTACCTACCCAGCAGCCTTGAAAGACACAATAAACATAAGGGGCACCACCAGCACAATGCTGGAAATAGAAATTTCTCAAAACACCACAGAGAGATACCCAAAAAAGGCAGCTTCAATAGCTCACATATCTCATTATCAAGGCCTTTTATCTGTCGGCAAGGTTAAGCCACTCACATATCATCAACACAAACCCTCACACTCCCTTACTCACACCACTCTTAGTCATACACACATGCTGCCTTTGTAGCTTAGCAATTAACACCCGCAGGTTCTCGCACCACTCCTCTTCTCACTTCTCAACATGCACACTCTTGGTCACATAAAAGCACTGCCCACAACATCTCCTTATAGGACAGAGATCACAACGCCTCCCTTTGCATAGCAGACCCGGGTTCCCCAAACCAATCCCCAGGCTCAACCTACACACGCCCACAGCTAGCCTCACCCGCTAGTTGCATCCAGTCGACACGGCTCTCCCTCTAGCCGGCACCCTTCCACGCGGTGAGATACCAAGGCGACTTCTCTAGCCCACACGTCTGACAGCTGTCTATCGCCCGTACAGTCACCTTTCTTCACCAAGGCGAGCTCCACGTGTTGGCACCTGTTCCCCAGTAGTTGCCCGCAACCACAGTTGACACCTCTGTCGGCTTTCTCTGCTATTCGTCAGTCTCCAGTCGTTGCCCTCCACAAGATGATATCGCCGGCTCCCTGCAGCTCTCTCCCCTGTTAGCACTCAGCACTGTATGCCCTTCCTGAAGAAGCACCCTCCATACCCACATCTACGGCCAACTCCTCCAGGCGGCTCCCATACTTTGGTGCCCCTCTGACTTCACCTGTAGCCAGTGCCTTCCCTCCATGTCGCCCAGCTTCTCAGTCGCCAGCCTCACCAGCCTTCGCCTGCAGCCAGCCTCTCTTCATACAAGTCCAGTCGTCGCCAGCAGCAGCCCTCCTGTCAACCTGTCGCCAGCCTCACCAGCCTTCGCCTGCAGCCAGCCTCTCTTCATACAAGTCCAGTCGTCGCCAGCAGCAGCCCTCCTGTCAACCTGTCGCCAGCCTCACCAGCCTTCGCCTGCAGCCAGCCTCTCTTCATACAAGTCCAGTCGTCGCCAGCAGCAGCCCTCCTGTCAACCTGTCGCCAGCCTCTACTCTTCTACGGCTCTCCCCTTGTACCTGCGGCTGCGCTCCAGCCCCTTGCACCAAGGCAGCCACTCCTTCTCTTTTTTTTCTCTTTCCACACTGTGGTCTCCCGAGTCTCACCAGCCAGGCTCTTCTTTTTTCACAAGGCAGCTCCAGTTCCCTCACACCAACGTCGACGTCCTCTTGAGCTGGCAGCCCAACAAAACCTCCACGTAGCCTTGCCTTTTTAGCCACATCAATATTATTATTTTTTTCGTATTTTCTATGCTTTCACACCAATACTCAAAGCTACGTCCTCCCAAACCTTCTGCAATGTGGAGACATACGGCCATTCCAAACCTGAAAGACCCTCCAAACTCAAGCATAAGAGCAATTTATATTTTGGTGGCGTCCCTTGTAGATTTCAATATTTACAGTCTAAATTGGGCTCTCTCCACATAACCAGCATATGTACATCTATTTCCACCAGAGGTTCATCAAAACCCCATCATTGACACCCTTATGCTCTTCCACCTCTTACTTACACACATCCAAAACACCCTCTTGACAAATGAAAAGCTCATACAAATAAAAATTTCAAGTCTCAAACAGCTGCTCCAAAGAAAAATGCATGCACTAACTCACTCCAAAGCCATTGAATCTGTACACTTGCCAGGGCATTCAGGGCAAAGTTTTATTGCACACCATGCATCCCATATGTACACGGACTCAAAACATCTTTACAGAATTTTTCCTGACATACTTTGCCCAACCCCCAGCCTGCTGAATCATTCATGATCAGCAGTAAAAAGCATTTCAAGACCTAATTCCATATCCAAAAACTGCCCTTCATCTGAAATCATATCTTCAGACACTGCATCCTGCACAATCACCATCAAACGTGCATAATACTTCTTCAGCCTATATCCATTTACCCTGGAAGCATGTAAAGTCCCATCTAAATCTGCCAATTGATAGGTACCATTTGCAAATCCTTGCATCACCAAGAAAGGTCCTTCCCACTTAATTTGGAACTTCTTATGAAAGGAATTATCCAACCTGCTATTATAACGTAATACCAAGTCATCCTTCATAATTCCTTTACTTTTAATTTTCTTGTTGAACTTCTCCAACGTCCTTACCTGCATATCTTCATAATGCTTCAAAGCATTATCCCTGTTAAGCTGTGCTTCTTGTAAATATAACAGCCGCTCTTTAAGGGCATCTTTAGGCTCTTCCAAAAGCTTTTCCAACATTTTAACAGCTGGTATCTCCACCTCAATAGGCAATAAGGCTTCCTTCCCATAAACAAGATGAAATGGAGTGAAACCCGTACCAGTCTTAATTACTGTCTTGTATGCCCACAAGGCAACAAGCGACTCCAGATACCAATTCTTGCCTTGTTGCTCTGTCACCTTAGATAAAATCTTGATCAATTCACCATTGAAACGCTCATTCAGGCCATTACACTGTGGATAGTAAGGTGTGGTAAAACTGACTGATCTTCATCTTTGTACACAAATAATCCATAAGCTCTGCTCTGAAACCTGGACCCTGATCAGAAAGCAATTCCAATGGCGCACCAAATTTACAACAAATATCGTGATATACAAACTTTAGAAAGGTAATCAATTGCAGTCAAGATGTAGCACTTCCCTCAGCTAGTAATAGGCAATGGTCCCACAGCATCAATTTTTCATTTTTCAAAAACATCATAAGCAAGAATTGTCTTCCTCATTTCAGGCCTTAATATCCGTCTACTGTGATCTTGGCATTGTTTGCATAACCTGCACCAGTGATTAACATCCTTATGTACACTTGGCCATACATAACCTTCTTGCAATACCTTATGCAAGGTAATCTTTGAGGCAAAATGTCCAACACATGCTCCTTCATGGTTTTCCTTAAGAATTTTGTAGATTTCTTCCTTCCAAGATACCCGTCGCACTATCAAGTCAATTCCCTTCAAATACAAAGCATCACCAACCATCACATACCTTGCAGCTTTCCTGATGAAACCATATTTTTTTGATCTTTCAATACCATTAGGAATCATCCCTGTTAACAAAAACTCCTCAACATCCTGTAAATTCTCCCTGCCACAATAAAATGATGCATGAGCTTTAAGAACAAAAACTTCACCAATCATTCCCTGGGCTGCTTCATGAGCCTCCTCATTATGGCCTCGATCCACATGCTTAAGACTCCAAGCTTCAAATTCCTTCAACAAACCTTTAATCTTGAAACACATTTCTTTAAGTAACATATTCTTTGACTTCCAAACTCCCAATACGTGTTTTACCACAAGCAATGCATCTCCTCGAATGCGAATCCTATGTACACCATGCTTCAAACATATTTGCAATCCAACTTCCAAAGTCAGATACTCTGCTTCATTGTTGCTATGTGCATCCACCTTAACACCCTTCTTAAAAACAAGGCAACCCTGTGGATCATAAAGCACCAAACCTCCTAAGGCTGCATCATGGCTTTTCCTATAAGAACCATCAAAATATAATAAGTGTGCATTCACTAACTCAGCCGCATCCTCAACTAGCTTCTTGATGGTTTCCTCCTTTATAATAAGAGGACTCTCCTTGTATGTTAATAGATCAGCTAAGGTAGCCCTGGTACTCTCTTCCACCAAGAATGAGAAAGTAAACTCCTGCAACTCAATCACCCACTTCATCATAGCCTTAGATAAATTTGTGCCATTTATCAACTGAGGCAAAAAGGTGTAGCTCGTCAAAAACACAAAGGGGCGAGGCAACAAGTAATGGCGGAACCGCCTACATGCATACATCACACTAACCATAACAAGTTCCACTTCTGATAACAACCTTTCTCTAGCAAGCTTTACTCGGCTAGCACAGTAGACTAGTTGCATATAATGTGATTCCTTCCCCTTCTGTAATAACATAGCTCCAATTGCATCTTCACCTACTGAAGGGTTGACATAAAATACCTGTTTCCAATTAGGTGCCTGCATTGTAGGAATAGTACCCAACACCTCTTTCACTTTTTGGAAAACTACCTCACACTCCTCCGACCAATGCAAAGGATCATGCTTTGCTGCTTGCTGCAAAGGATATAACAAATGTGAAGACAGAGAGATGAACCGAGCCATATACTTCACCTTTTGCACAAAAGTAGCCAGTTGCCTTGTATTCTTTGGTGTAGGAAGAAGAAGAAGAGACTTGACTTTATCAGGATCCGGATCAATACCATTCTCTAAAACAACATGGCCCAAGAGCTTCACCCTCGGTTGAGCCAAAAAACACTTTTTTGGATTTAATCGACCACCACACTCATCACAACGCTGAAAAACTGTAGCCAGCCTATCACAATGCTCTTGCTTGGAGCTATATATACAAAAATCATCAATAAAATCCTTGACAAACTTGTTCAAAAAAGGAGATAATACCCAATTTGCCCTTTTCTGATAGTAGGCTGGCCCATTCATCAATCCAAAAGGAAGAACTTTGTAGCAGAAACACCCCCACAGTGTAATGAAAGTCGTCTTGCGCTGATCTTCTTCTGCAATCTTTAACTGGAAATAGCCTGAAAACCCATCACAAACACTATACCTTTCATATCCAGCTACAGTATCCAAGATCTCATCCAAAAAAGGTAGGGGCTAAGAATCCTTCTTTGTAGCAGCATCCAAAGGCTTGAAATCCACACATATACGCCACCTGCCATCCTTCTTTGGACTCACCATTGTAGGACTTACCCACTCAGCTGTGTCCACTTGTGTAATGAAACCTGCACTCAACAGCTTATCAACTTCCTCTCTCAGGGCCTGCATTTGTTCTCGTCCCATCCTGCGAAGCTTCTGCCTAACTGTTTTTACACCTTTCAATTCAATCCTCAAATCTGGCCGTTTAAATCCTCGAATCTCCTTATAAGAGGTGATGAACAATTCTGGAAAATGAGATAGCATATTAACATATCTAACCTTTTCTCCACTCGAGAGATCCGGACTCAGCATTCCTTCAATCAGCTCCTGCTTCTTCTTCACTTCTATCTTTGACTGCAGTAATTCCTCGATCACTTCATACAACCCCAAAGTGTCTTCTCCCTCAGCACCCACTTCATGCACTTCTTTATCTTCATTACCTTGTTGCTCTGATATTAGGAAAGCCACATCTGCCTCTTCTTCTCACTAGAAGCAGTAGTCGATGAATCCATCTCCGATTTAGAAGTACTGGTGGTAGTTTCCTCTTCACTCGAATCCTGTGGCCTCTCCCACACATCATTCAAAGATCTTCTACTATGCATCTCAAAAGATTTTTTATTACCCCGCTTATTATGCAAAGAAATGGTCCCATATCTCCAGTCTTGTACTGCACCCACCACTCGCAACCAGGGTCGTCCAAGAATAATTGGAAAAGCACCAAGACCCGCAGGCATCACATGAAAATCTACAGTAGCTTTGACATTAAAAGCTTCAATTTCCAACTCCTTTACCATACCAAGACATTTTACCTTTTGATGATTAGCCATTCTAATTCGAAAACCAGAAACCCCAGACACCCTCAAGCCTGACTGCTCCACACATGATTGGGTAATCACAGAGATTTGAGCTCCTCCATCTATATAGGCCTGACCAAGGTTCCTACCTTCACTCCACACCTCCACAATAGGGCAAATATCTGGAAGCTCTTCTAAAGATAGTACTTTGACTGACCTCTTCTCTGACTCCTTTTCCATTGGATTCACCAGTCCCTTCCATTGCCTTCTCAATTTTGGCACCATCTCCACCAACTGCCCAAAGGTGATGTTGGCCTTCCTGTTCACCAAATCAGATTTCAAGTCATAGCTGGTTTGCCCATCCCCCACCAGTGGGAAGTCTGACACCTGGAACCTTCTACGAGGCTTCCGTTTCCTTTTAGCTTTCACATCTTCTCCTTCCTGTTGCTTCCCCTTCTTACGGCTGGGTCCAGCCACCCCTTTTCCTTCTCTTTCATCCATTGTGCGCTTGCCAACGGGCATCACATCCCCTTCTTCTCTCACCTTCAGGAACATTCTCCAGAGTAACAACATTCACGACCTTTGCCTTCCCTTCTCCTCAGCTGTGATTTCACTGGGGCCTGCTTGATCCCTGATATCAATACCATAATCATTTGACCTGTCAGGTAACTGTGAAGATAGTGGGTACATATCACCACCCATTCGCTGAGGCTTATCACAATCTGTACTCAGATGACCAAGCTCACCACAGTTCCAGCCTGTAGGGATGAAACGACGGCCCCTACCGTGACCACGTCCATACCCTGCTTGTCCATCTCCCCCTTCATGATTATTGCCTCTGCCTCTACCACGTCCACCACCTGTACTTCCCATTAAATTTAAGCTCAAATTCTTCATAAGATCAACCATCTGTTTCATATCCTGTCGCAATCCCTCATCAGAACCTGCAGGAACCATAGGTACTCCTTGACTAGCTTGTGGTACCATCTGCATAGCCTGGGGTTCAGTGGGCTTCATCCTCTCAATCACTGCATTCATGGGTGTAGCCTCCACTCTACGAATCTCCGGCTGTGCTACAACTAGAATCATCCCCAGCCGATTCATCCGTTGCAACTTCCAATCCTTTGATTTGGCAATTTCCACCGCATCCTCATAAGACCTGGGCTTCTTCAATTCCACCTTCTAGCGAATACTCCTCTTAAGCCCGGCTACAAACTTGTTTTTCTTCATCATGTCAGGAGGTACCTGGTCTTCCCCTAAAGCCCTGCATAAAGTCTCCCACAGCAAAGAGAATTTCTTCACATAATCATCAATTGATTCCAACTCACCTTGTGTTAGAGCTTGCACCTCATGCCAAACCTTGTCGGGGTCTTCTACCTTCTTGAACCTGTTGCTAAGTGCTGTCTTTAATCCATTCTCAGTCATATTAATACGTGGAACAGCAACCCTCAATGACTCCTCATAAGCTCTGTACCAGGTCCTTGCATCCCCTTTCAAGCAAATGCTCAGTAGCCGCAACACCTGTACCGACTCATTGATGTGGTTGCTTATGCATGCAACCTCCATCCTTTCCAGGAAATCTGCCAAATCCTGGATAAGACATCATTTTAATCCCCAAACTTCACCTCGAAACCCAAGAAAAACACCTTCCTTGAAACTCTCAACTCCTAGGGCATACACCCTGGTAAACTGAAGAAAATAGCAGAGCTATCCTCAGTGGGGGGCGCCAGAAAATTATCGGGAGACTGGGAAAAGGAGAAATGCCTCTACAGCTACCTACCCAGCAGCCTTGGAAGACACAATAAACATAAGGGGCACCACCAGCACAATGCTAGAAACAGAAATTTCTCAAAACACCACACAGAGATACCAAAAAAAGACAGCTTCAATAGCTCACATATCTCATTATCAAGGCCTTTTATCTGTCGGCAAGGTTAAGCCACTCACATATCATCAACACAAACCCTCACACTCTCTTACTCACACCACTCTTAGTCATACACACATGCTGCCTTTGTAGCTTAGCAATCAACACCCACAGGTTCTCGCACCACTCCTCTTCTCACTTCTCAACATGCACACTCTTGGTCACATAAAAGCACTGCCCACAACATCTCCTTATAGGACAGAGATCACAACGCCTCCCTTTGCATAGCAGACCCGGGTTCCCCAAACCAATCCCCAGGCTCAACCTACACACGCCCACAGCTAGCCTCACCCGCTAGTTGCATCCAGTCGACACGGCTCTCCCTCTAGCCGGCACCCTTCCACGCGGTGAGATACCAAGGCGACTTCTCTAGCCCACACGTCTGACAGCTGTCTATCGCCCGTACAGTCACCTTTCTTCACCAAGGCGAGCTCCACGTGTTGGCACCTGTTCCCCAGTAGTTGCCCGCAACCACAGTTGACACCTCTGTCGGCTTTCTCTGCTATTCGTCAGTCTCCAGTCGTTGCCCTCCACAAGATGATATCGCCGGCTCCCTGCAGCTCTCTCCCCTGTTAGCACTCAGCACTGTATGCCCTTCCTGAAGAAGCACCCTCCATACCCACATCTACGGCCAACTCCTCCAGGCGGCTCCCATACTTTGCTGCCCCTCTGACTTCACCTGCAGCCAGTGCCTTCCCTCCACGTCGCCCAGCTTCTTAGTCGCCAGCCTCACCAGCCTTCGCCTGCAGCCAGCCTCTCTTCATACAAGTCCAGTCGTCGCCAGTAGGTAGCAGCCCTCCTGTCAACCTGTCGCCAGCCTCTACTCTTCTACGGTTCTCCCCTTGTACCTGCGGCTGCGCTCCAGCCCCTTGCACCAAGGCGGCCACTCCTTCTCTTTTTTTCCTCTTTCCACACTGTGGTCTCCCTAGTCTCACCAGCCAGGCTCTTCTTTTTTCACAAGGCGGCTCCAGTTCCCTCACACCAGCGTCGACTTTCTCTTTCTCTCCTCGCCAGCTTCTAGACGTTGAGCTGGTGGCCCAACAAAACCTCCACGTAGCCTTGCCTTTTTAGCCACATCATTATATTATTTTTTTCCTATTTTGCCTAAAGGATGGCCACCATTTATGCTTTCACACCAATACTCAAAGCTACGTCCTCCCAAACCTTCTGCAATGTGGAGACATACGGCCATTCCAAACCTGAAAGACCTTCCAAACGCAAGCATAAGAGCAATTTATATTTTGGTGGCGTCCCTTGTAGATTTCAATATTTACAGTCTAAATTGGGCTCTCTCCACATAACCAGCATATGTACATCTATTTCCACCAGAGGTTCATCAAAACCCCATCATTGACACCCTCATGCTCTTCCACCTCTTACTTACACACATCCAAAACACCCTCTTGACAAATGGAAAGCTCATACAAATAAAAACTTCAAGTCTCAAACAGCTGCTCCAAAGAAAAATGCATGCACTAACTCACTCCAAAGCAATTCAGTCTGTACACTTGCCAGGGCATTCAGGGCAAAGTTTTATTGCACACCATGCATCCCATATGTACACGGACTCAAAACACCTTTACAGAATTTTGCCTGACAGATACCCTGTTGACAGGTTGAGATATGATGGATATATAGTCCATCATTATGCTTACATGGTGAAAGCAATATAGGAGGTGAAAGATCCGTTCCGCCACTGTGCATCAAATTCGGGGGTGCTAACAGTGGAAGTAGAACTTCTTGCACAGAGCAGAGTCTCCCACTCAGGGCCTCACCCACAAATATCCAGATAAGAGACTAGTCCCTCGGTTCTTCCAAAACCAAACCTGGAAAAAACTTCCCTCGCCCGAAAGACACGGGTGATTCCACCAGAAAAATCATCTAACATAAGAATTAATCTAACGAGTCAAGGTCTTAACTAATAAAACTGATCCAACTGAACCCGTAAGTCACATGGTCAGATCAAAAAAGAGACTTGCACTTGGATCATAGAGATTAACACTTTTTTCCTCTCATCAAGAGGCATAGCCGTTGATTCTTTTCCATAGAACAAGGATTATCAGCGATTTACTTCAACTATCGTAACTTAACAGAATTTAGTCTTATTTTAGGGGTGATCATCCATCAGTCTAGCCTAACCCCGTCCAATCCCATGGGTTAGCCAACCGCCCACCAACCACTATATTGATAGGATCCATTTAGAAATTTGGTTATATTTTGCCCCGGGTACCCGGGAAAAGAGTTCCCAGGCCCCCTAGCCGGCGCTTCAAGCAAAATTCAAGATAGTCACACCACTTACACACCCAATATTAAATTGCCTTTTTCACAGATTCAATTGTATTTAAAATGATCTTTTAATGAAACCATAGTATCACTGATCATAATCCTCCAAAATATCTAGCTTGAATTCTAATTTCCAATCATTCCGTCATCGGTATACCTATGGCATCATTGGCAACAACGAGAACGCTGACCACCTCAGGGGCCATTTCAATAGTTCCTAGCTCATAGTACCCGAAAATATAATCACATAAGAAAATCCAGATGGACTCATTGGCAAACGAGAACGCTCACCACCTGCTCACTCAGGGACCTTTTCAATAGTTCCTAGCTCATAGTACCCGAAAATATAATCACATAAGAAAATCCAGATGGACTTGCCATTGAAGATCAACAAGATCAACCAATAGATCCATATAAAAGAGCCATGGACTGATCCGTGTGTTGAAGACCAGCAAGGCCAGTCAACCAGATCCATGCCCGTGTTTAGAAAACAACTCCAATTCATTGTTCCATTTTCTTCCTCGATGCACGCATGGGTATGTTCTCCAGAGCTTGAGCACCGTATGGTCAGCACCCTCTAGGCTCCTTTGCAGGTCACCCAACGCTTCACTCATAGGTCGCTTCCTTGGTCCCTCATCCACCGTACTAGAAGCTCACCATTTTAATCGAATCGAATCGAGGTTGGTCAAGACCTCGGTCGACGACCTTGCCACGCGAGATGCCCTCCATTGACTCTCCGTTAGCTATTGCAACTTTCACTTAGGTCATCTCATGACCATAATCGACAAGATAGTCAAAATGCTTCCCAGCTTTATGACAGTCTTTTAAAACTAGGTTTCATAAATACAGTTTCTAACGAACTCTCATCTTTCCACATTATTCCACATCATTTCTTGTTATTCGACATTCTTCTACATTAATTTACATTGCTGAGTCCACACCCATTCATATCTATTCTCATATTCCTTCATCCATTCTCATCCATTCACATCATATTACATCCATTCACATCATATTACATCTCATCCATATCACATCACATTCATCCACATCCGTCTACATCCATTCAAATCCACATCACATTTAATCACATCCATCATCACATCTCATCCGTTAACATCTATCCAGGTTCACATCACATCACATTACATCTATCCACATCACATCTCATCCATTTACATCTACCCAGATCCACATCACATCACATCACATCTCATCACATCTATTCACTTCTCTTCATATCACATTCACATCCATCCACATCTCATCACATCCACTCACATCTCATCACATCACATTCGCATCTATTTGCATCCAGCCACATCTCATCATATCCATTCACATCTCATCACGTCCCATTCATATCTATTTACATCCATCCACATCTCATCACATCCATTCACATCACATCTCATCCATTCACATCTCGTCACATTCATTCTCACATTCACATCTATTTACATCCATCCACATCTCATCATATCCATTTACGAGATGTGAATGTGATGTGATGATATGTGAATGGATGTGATGAGATGTGGATGGATGTAAATAGATGTGAATGTGATGTGAAGATATGTGAGTGGATGTGAATATGATGTGATGAGATGTGAATAGATGTGAATGTGAAGTGATGAGATGTGAATGGATGTGATGAGATATGGGTGGATGTAAATAGATGAGAATGTGATGTGATGAGATATGAATGGATGTGATGAGATGTGGATGGATGTAAATAGATGTGAATGTGATGTGATGAGATGTGAATGTGATGTGATGAGATGTGAATGGATGCGACGAGATGTGAATGGGATGTGATGATATGTGAATGGATGTGATGAGATGTGAATGGATGCTCACATCTCATCCATTCACATCTCGTCACATCCATTCACATATCATCACATGTGAATGGATGTGATGAGATGTGAATGGGATGTGATGATATGTGAATGGATGTGACGAGATGTGTGTGAGCATCCATTCACATCTCATCACATCCATTCACATATCATCACATCACATTCACATCTATTTACATCCATCCACATCTCATCACATCCATTCACATATCATCACATCACATTCACATCCATTCACATTCTTTCTCAAATCTCTCAAAATAAGATATATTCAATATTCTTTTTTTGAATAAACGATTCATGGGATCTACAAAAATCAATTTTACCCATATTTCTCAATAAAAATGATAATACTCAGAATTTAACTTTTGATAAATGCTCATTTTTTGAATTATGCCAAAAACTCCTCTTTTAACATTTAATTATTTGGATCTCGAATATCATGGAAATTCCTCTTTTTATATCAAAATTCTTATGCATAAAAATATATTTATCAAGAGTTCCTCTTTTTTCTTAATTAAATAATTATGCATACATGGTAGAAAGTATTCTTTCATGAATATGATAAAAATCATTCTTTTTACTTACAATTTCTAAACGTAGAATATGGTAGGAAGTCCTCTTTTAACATTATGCATAAAAATAAGATATGTATTTTTTTTTTAAAAATTACCATAGCTTCGCTGCTATAACTGATAATTCTCAATTTTTCTAAAAGAATAAAAGCTTGTAATGAAAATATAATAGAAGCTCTTTTTTAAAGCTTTAAGTTAAACTATGTATACATATCATAATTTTAGCCATAATTATAAGCATAAATATGATTATTCTCCTTGATCAAGCTAAATTAAACATTCCTCCTTTCCAAAATTGCTAGTATAATCCACTTCCTTTTTAGAATGAGTTAAAGTAATTCTTTTCTACTCATAAACAATCTAAAAAGGATTAACAATATTTTTACTAACTCAAAATCATGAAAATATCAATTCTCAATCTCTAGCTCATCAAGCCTAGAGTTTAGTTTTGAAATAAGAGATTATCATTGAGAAACATTCTTTTGCTAAAGATTTAGCCATAAAGATGACTACTCTTTTTAAGAGAGATATTTACTTAAGAAAAGCATTACAATTAATCATAAAGATTAACTTTATTCTAATTAGATATTAAGAATCTTTGGGAAAGCTTGATTTGATTAAAAACTATCATTTTGAAAGCTTCTCAAGCTTGAGAGGGGTTGAGAAGAAGAAAGTCATTGAGATAATTGAAAAAACCATAAAAATTAGTCTTACCACTAAGTTTGGCTTGATTCTTTATTATTAGCAGTGAAGACCCCAACCAATCAATTGGTCACCAAGAGGAGAAAGAGCAAACTTCAAGAGTTGGAGGAGAAAGAGAGAAGCTCCAAGCTCCCAAGAGGAGAGGAAAATTAAGGGATAATAGAAAATATGCTTATTTTAAGATAATACTAGCATGGTATAGCTCAAAGATGAGAATACAAAGGAATGAGAGTCTATTTATAGGTGAGGGAGGCCACTAACCAAGTCCAACTGGGTTCTAAAATTTTCCAGCTTCAGTTTGACTTAATTTGGACAAGATTTGGATCAGTTTGGCTCCCTTTTTTATCTAGTTTGCTCCAAGAGAGAGGAGAGATAAAAATATCACAATTGTTTGAATTAAAAAACCCAACAATGATGATGAAGAAGGTGCCTAGCTCAAGGGGGATTCCCACCTTACTGAGGTGTCAAAAATGCATCATTTCACCTAAATATCTCATTTTTTTACTAGTATACCTTAGTTTTTAACTAATAAACCTTGTACTCAGTCAACTCTTCATCTTATGTGAGCATTTACTCATTTTTGGGATATTTTCTTTTATTCATTGCATTTATCTCATCTCAACACTTGGATTAATCCTATTGGCCCATTGGAACCTCAATTGGACCATAATCCAAAAAATTCTGAAAATGTAGACCCTTAGGCTAAGGTCCCTTATACACATTTTCAATTTATTCCTAATGCCCATTGGAAAAGTTCATTTTGAACTTCTGTTTCAGGGGAATCCATTTTAGACATTAGGAGAATTTTTGTATCCAAAGATATCTTAATTTTGAATTACCTCTCGCTAGACATTTTCTCTCGCTAGGCCAAACAGGGTAAAACAAGATCTTTCTTCGATTTCAGAGAGGGGATGATAACAAGAACATAAGGGGAGGTTCTTACACCTTTACATCTCAAAAGCTAAATGCAACATGGGATTTAGTCCCTTTGCCTAAGGAAAAGAATGCAATTGGGTGTAAGTGGGTGTATAAAGTTAAGCACAATGCTAATGGTTCAGTGAGTAGGCACAAAGCAAGATTGGTTGCCAAGGACTATGCGTAGACTTATGGCATAGACTATGAGGAGACATTCAGCCCGGTTGCAAGAATGGAAACCGTGAGAGATGTCAATGCTAAGGGTTGGTCTTTACATTAAATGGATGTAAAGAGAGCTTTCTTGCATGGTGATTTGTAAGAAGAAGTGTACACGATGCAGCCACCAGGTTATGAGAGTGATACACATCCATATTTTGTGTGCAGGTTATGCAAAGCCTTGTATGGCGTGAAGCAGGCACCCAGAGCATGGTCAAACAAGATCGGGGAGTATCTTGTTACCATTGGATTTCAGATTACCAATGTAGATTTTTCACTATATGTGAAAAAGACAGATAGAGGTATCATGGTATTAGTCATCTATGTGGATGACTGGATTATCACTGGTGATAGTGATGCAAACATACATGATGTCAGGACGCTTTTGAAGCAGAAGTTTGAGATGAAGGATTTAGGTGAGCTGCGGTATTTCTTGGGCATAGAGGTGGTGAGATCACCTCATGGCATTTTGCTATTGCAGAGGAAACATGGCTTGGACATGTTGTCCAAGTATGGTATGACAGGTTGTAAGCCTATTTCAGTGCCATTAGAGCAGAACACAAAGCTTTTTGCCAGATACAAGAGAGCTTTTGGAGGACCCCCTACATACAGGCGCATAGTGGATAGTTTGATCTATATGACCATTACAAGGCTAAACTTGAGCTATGTTGTTGGACGCGTGAGTCAATTTATTCAGGCCCCTAGGAATCCACACTTGGATGCAGCTAGACCGATCCTCAGGTACATAAAGTCCATAGTTGATTATGGACTTTTCTATGAGACTGGTACAGAGATATAGCTACATGGGTACACAGCTGTGCTGATTGGGCTGGTAGTATTGTAGACATGAGATCTACCAATGGTTTTATGTTCTCATTTGGGAGTGCTACTGTGAGTTGGAGCAATAAGAAGCAGCCAACAGTTGCCTTATCGAGTACAGAGGCAGAGTACAGGGGTGCTGCTATGGCATCTTGTGAGGTAGCTTGGTTTCAGAAGTTACTTGGTGATATGGGAGAGCCCGTGGATAGGGTAATTGTCCTATATTGTGACAATATGAGCAGCATATAGTTGGCCAGTAACCCAATATATCATACTAGAACGAAGCACATTGAGGTGCATTATCACTTTGTAAGGGAGAAGGTTCTAACAGGAGATGTAGATCTGGTATATGTTAGCACAGAGGATCAGGTGGCTGACATCTTCACGAAGGCATTGGGCACAGAGAAGCTCCAGAGGTTTAGGAGCTTACTTGGAGTGAATTGTGTGGAGTTGAGCTCGAGGGGGAGTGTTGAGATATCGAGATCAACTAGTGCTATGGCTAACATTGATGACCCGCCTGGGTGATAGCTTCTGCATCTACACCACTGACATGGTTGGTGCGTTTATGGGTGATATGCGGCTAGTGGGATGACAGCCTATTTGACAACCATTTTGGATTACTAGAGACTGGCATAGTTATAGTGCGAGCTCATTCAGTCGGGTTTACATTATGGACCGACCCTTGTATATTATAGTAGTTGAGTACTAACCCATATAGTGTGTACTCTTATCTTTATGTTATGTTGGTTGAGTAGAGAAGACGTGTCTTAGCATGTTGCATTTGAACACATGGTGACTACAATGGTAGAGTCCTAGACTCCCTTACTCGCTCTGCAACTACTGATTAATGATGCACATGGCAATGGATTCGTTCTCTTGGGTGGTGATCTCAAGTGATTTTAGTGTGCTTCTTATGCGAGAGGCTGCACTAGAGGTTACGGAAATGATCTGGAAAGTGGCATGGCTTGCGATGCAGTACTGGATGTAATCACGTGGTCGGGGGCGGGTGCACCATAGCACTACTCTAAAGTCAAGGGGCCTCAACCCTCCATTGCCAATGACCCCCACCAACTACTACTACCTGCTGGGCCGAATTCGATGTCTGCCATGTGGTTGACCAACCAGCGGCCGCGGTTGATAGTTGGCACTAGAGTTGGCCTGATGAGAAAGTGATTGTTTTATGGGTGCTGGAGCACGATTCAAGATGTAGCATCTCTCCTTGGTTGCTTGGTTTTAGAGTGGACTTAGCCAATGGAATAGTAGGACCGGGTGGCATGGCAATCATCTAATTTAAGCCAAACAGAGTAGCGTACCCGATAGAGCAAACGGGCACACGACCACGAGGAGAGGAAAACTAAGCGCGCGCGCGTGCGCTCTCTCTCTCGTTCACTTGCTTTTGCTGGAATGAGGAAATCAAAGCTATGACTGCTTGATTTTAGAAGACGCTTGGCATCAGTTAATTAAAGGCACAATGAGTAGTTAAGCTTATTAGTAACCTATCAATCCATATGAATGGTTAGAACTCGGAGCACCATGATAGAGGCTTTTGGTTCCATCCCACGTGTTGTAGTAGAGACCGCTAAGGGGCTGTTGCAAGATCAGGTTGTCCAGTTTTATCTAGTTTATGCTGGACTGGGACAATCGTTGGAGAGCAAATTTTTGGGGGGAAAGGTACTTAAAATGAGATCAAGTAAATAGTAGAAAATACGCTTGTCCTTAAATGAACCCAATATAACTTAAATTAATATAAATTAGTCTAATTAATCAAAATTAATCAAAAATATGATGAAATGATAAACAAATGATCTTTCCATACTTAGAGTGATCCAATTTATTTTTCCATAGATGTACCATTACAATTACACTAGTCCCTATAGGTTCTAGATGATTCACATCAAAAATGTAATTTTACTAATTAGATTATTAATATTTGCAGGCCTTCTGATATTTTGAAAGAATTTTGAAAAAGAGATCATCAAAAATCCAACCATTGGATTTGTAATTTTTACTAACCACCACATTCTACTAATGTCTCAGTATCTACCCACTCTTTTGATCTACAAGATTGAGGATTTTAAGTGGTAGCTATTGTGGGTACAAAAAGTGGCGTATATTATAACACTTTAAAGAACTTGAAATATTTAAAGAAAATAGACAAATATCTTAAAATTTTCTCAAAAAAACAAGTTAAGCTCCATATTATGTGAAGATCTAAGGTACAAAGTGGGAATCTCATATGAGTTTATATGTAAAAGATATTAGCATTTTATGGAATCAGTTCAAATTTGGGACACGGTGTATACATTGACTTTGTACCAAAGAAAATGAGAACTTTTGACTATCTAATGCTTAATCAAATTATGCAACTATATTTCCAACTTTGAATATGATGTTCCAACAAAAGAACTTGAAACGAAATTCCTTCATTTACTAGGAGAGATTAGCCACTAAAGGTAAACAAATGCCTGTTTTTTTACTGTTTACAAGGTACCTGAGTGGACAAAACTGGGCACCCTGATCTTGCAACTACCCTAAGGCTGTAGTTTTCTTATAGGATGTGTAGACATTGCTGGCAGATTGCGCATGTGCACGACAAGTGCTTACTATAGTTGCACTTTACCTACTCTCACGCTCGAGCTTAATGATTTCTTCTTGACCTATTCGTTTTTCGTCACCCTTTATGCTTCATGGAGAGCTTGGAGTACATCACTAAGAACCATTACGTGAAGAAGTCCTTGTACGTACTTTACACTCTTGACATATGTGTTTGAGTATGATGGGCTTGGGATGTATGGGTCTAGTGTGTTTCTCACACTCGATTATATGAGCTTCTTGCTCTAGTTACTCTGGTATTGGTCTCGTGTAGACATTTGAATTTTTACAATTGAGCATCTACGCAAGCATACATGAGATTGAAGTTTAATATTATGTGCATTTAGCATAGAATTAGAAGCATAGATATGTTTAATTTTTGCATGCTTGCATCAAGTGTACGAAGGATGATTGGTCACATGTTTCAATACAGTTGACTAGTGGGTGTAAGAACACCAGTTAAATTTGTTAATTACTAGTAAAGTGCTAGTGATAATCAATAGTTAATGTTTTTTATGGAGTTAAGGGTGCACTACTGACACAGGACTGGAAAGTTATGGACAAGAAATTTTCCCCTACTCTCTTTATGTATTGTGTCGACAAAGTTCGAACTATTGGAGAGTTCATTTAAGGACTTGTTTTTCAAGTCTTTGATTTATGTCCAAGTAACTCATTTGAGTCATAGTCTACATGTCTTAGGGTGTAGTACCCTTGCTTGTGCACTAAATGAGCTTTTGCATGGTTGAAAAACCAATGCAATTGGGTTTTTCTCGTAAGTTTGCTTATGCTTCCATCACTGTTATGGTTTACTTTGTACACCCACTTGCATCCAATGGCTTTCTTGCCTTCAGGCAATTGCACTAAATCCCAAGTCTCATTTCCATATAGTGCATCCATCTCCTCATCCATAGCTTTCTCCCAACACACATTTTCAAAACAGCCTCATCAATGCATGTGAGCTCTATAACCTGCACAACTTTTGCCATGTATGCATAGTGATGTGCAACATAACCATCATAGGTAAACCTCTAAACAGGAGTCTTCACTCTCCCAGATCTTTGCAGCTTTGCATTCATGGCTTCCATAGCCTTCTTTACACCAGGTGTTCTCATAGCTGGTATCCCAAGATCCTCATCAAGGCTCATCTCTGAGCCACTAGACTCTCCATCAACATGAGAATGCCTTACAGAAATGTCAGACATACTAAGGGGCTCAACCACTTTCTCTTTGCCTTTATGTGATGTACTAATCACATTTGCAGGAGTGGTATTATGACGTAGCCTGCCACTCCATGGTCTATCCACAACTGAACCACTAGATGAGGACTCTCCTGGTCCACTCAAAGATTGTGATTGCTGACTTGCATTCTGTGCAACCACATTTTTGCTCACATCAACCCCAGTAGCTTCTTTTTCAGCAGCATACATGTTGCCATATATATAGGCAGTGATGTGTGTGAACAAACTTAGGACCGTCGAGGCACTATTTCCCTCTTTAGGAGGTTTTTTTCTCCGGCTTGTATATACGCCCATCATTCTAGGACTAACTTGTCTTTTGTACATTGAGATAATCTAATACATTGTGTGTTGTGTGCATTCTTGCTTCTTCTTCTCCAAGCTTGGTGTGCTTTCCTGCAACCCTAATTCCAATAATTGGTATCAGAGCAGGCATCGGCTCTCCGAGGACTACGTTGCCAGCACCCTCCGACTCACGTTCTCCGATTGAGGTGAGCTCTCACGAGCTCTTGTAGGTCCCTATACTCAGCAAATAGAACCGTAGGGCTTTGCATTCTGAGAAATCGCATCTGAGGTCGTTTCGGGATCCGTTTTTGCATTGCAAGTTCTGCACATGTGTTTTCGTCATTTTGAGCAAAAATTTTGACAGTGCAGTTTTCTGCAAAACAGGCATACGTATTCTATTGTGGACCGTGCTACATAGCGCGAGTTGTTTTCTGTTCAGTCTTTGCTTCATTACAGGTAGCTTTTGCATCAGTTTCAGTCAGCGGCCATGGCTGATAATAGCATTTCGCATATTGTCTGCTGATGATGACAAATTGGATGGAGACAGCAACTATCCACTTTGGGCATACATGATGCAGCATGTTTTGGTTGCAAAAGGAGTGTGGAACATTGTGTAGGGTATGGATGTACATCCAAGTTATATGGATGTAGGATCTGTTGAGGATGTTGTAGGTTCTAGCAGCTCGACTGTTGCTGTTGTTTTACCCACTGCTGAACAAGCTCGTTTTGGGATGGTAAAGATGCGCAGGCTCATGCCTTGATTGCACTTTCTGTCAAACGTAACATCACCCCACATATTCGTTCAGCTAAAACAGCAAAACAGGCTTGGGATATTCTAGCTGGTTTGTATGCAGGTCAGAACGAGGCAAAACTCTCTTACCTGCGTAAAGAGCTAGAATCAAAGATTATGCAGGAAGATGATGACATGAATGTTTTTCTTGCTGAGATTAAAGATCTCAAGGAACAGTTGATTTCTACAGGTGAGGTTATTCCTGATCATTGACATCTTGCCAGACACACAAATTTACCAGAAACAGCACTTTGGTTTGTCCTACACAAACTATTGTATTTTCTGGAGTGGTACTGTACTACACTCAAATGTCACAACCAGTGACCTCAATGTGCATACATAAACCCAACGGCAACTGTTGACCTCCTTGCAGCACACACAATGTCTGCACAACCAATCTATCTTCTTGCAGTTCTTAAAATAGACTTCTGCATAGAATCGATGACTTACCCTCCTACAGTGCTCGAAATCGCCTGCTTTCTGAAAAATGGAGGTCCTAACGCGCCCGAAACGCATTTTCGGTACCAAAAACTATGTTTTATCGGACAAAATTTACTCCCGCGACGAAAGCTCCTCAATCAGAGATCATTTGCCGGTGCCTCCCCCGTAGAGCTCTCGACAAGGGTGTAGTTGCCAACATAAATAGGGAAGAGTAGATAAAGCTCTTACCCTCGTACCGCTTCCTGTTCTTCTCTTGCTTGCAGGTTAGCCCTTAGCATGAACCAGGCTGCTCTGATACCATGAAAAGATGCACGGGAGAAGAGAGCTTGAGCTCTTGCAAGCACACACACACTCACAAAACCCTAAAAAACAACACACAAGGTTAGAGGCTGAAAATCCTCTTCTTCTTTACACAACACCACTCAAGACACCATATACAACGAAATACATACTAGGGTTCTCTATAGTGTGAACCCAACTAAATGAGCTGGTGCTATAACTTTGCCAGTCTCTAGAATGGCTGTCACATAGCCTCATCCCACTGGCCCCATAGCACCCATGATCTCACCAACCATGCCAGTGGTGTAAGTGTGGTTCCTATCCCCCCCAGGTGGGTCATCAGTGTCCACCGCCTCACTAGATGAGCTCGATATCTCAACAATTGCCAAGGCAAAGAAAGAAGGTAGGTTATTAAAATTGGATGTAGGTATTCTAGAAGTTGAAATCGGCTATGTTTTCTAAAAGCCGTAATGTGGTCCAAGATATTGAGATATGGCATAAACGTATTGGGCATGTAAACATACACAAGTTGAAGAATATGTTAGCAAGAGGCATAGTTGGTCAGATTCAAATATGATGCGAGTATGCATGTGTGTGATGCTTGCCAGTTTGGAAAGTAAGCAAGGTTGCCATTCCCTAGAGAAGGAAACATGAGCAGCAGGCCACTTGAGATTGCTCACAGCAGTGATGTATGGGGGCCTGTACAAAGCCCATCCATTAGTGGTAGCAGGTAATATATAATCTTCATTGATGATTATAGCAGGATGACTTGGATCTATTGATGATTATAGCAGGATGACTTGGATCTATTTTCTCAAAGGGTAGAGCAAAGTGTTAGAAAAGTTCATGGATTTTAAAGCATTTACAGAAAAGAAATATTGTTGTTGGATCAAATTCTTACAGACAGATGAAGGTGGTGAATACACCTCACATGCATTTGAGGAGTTCTTTAGAAAGAATGGCATTAGAAGGCAACTTTCATGCAAGTACACACCTTTAAAAAATGGTGTTTCTAAGAAGAAAAAAAGGTTTATTTATAATGTGGCCAAGGCAATGCTAAATGAGAAGAGCATGTCAATCTTTCATTAGGTAGAAGCATGTGTCATAGAGGTGTATTTGCTTAATAAGACACCTACAACTGCCATATATGGAAGTACTCCAAAGATACATCTTACTGGATATAGGCTAGACATTGGGCGTCTCAAAGTGTTTGGTAGCATTTCTTATGTGTAGGTTCCATATGAAAAGAGGAAGAAACTTGATTCAAAGGCAGAAAAATGCATCTTTGTTGGGTATGCACAGGATCACAAAGCATACAAATGTTACAATCTAGATACTAGGTAAGTGATAATTTCACGAGATGTGGTCTTTGATGAGCTTGCTAGTTGGTACAAAGTAGGTGAGGCTCTTACCCTTGTATCGCTTCGTGTGCTTCTCCTGCTTTCCGCTCAGCACCTTAGCATGAACTAGGCTTTGATACCATGAAAAGATGTAGCGGGAATGAGAGCTTGTACTTTTGCACACACTCACACAAACCCGAGAAGAGAACACACAAGATGAGAGGCTGAAAATTTGTTGTTCTTCTTCTTCTCAACAAAAGAGGTCTACCCAAGAGATAAGGAAAATACAACATAAGTACTAAATTACTATGTACATGCGGCCCATAATGTGAACACGCTAAGTGAGTGGGATGGCAAGATAAGTATGCAATAACTCAATTGTGAACTAGTAGATGGTATAGTCCAATTGTAGAATCACTAGCCGCAGATCCATCATGTCAGCGAGCGACAACCTACCAAACACGCCAGTGATGTCAGTGGTCACCTAGGCATATATTAAGTGTCAGCTCATGTTGAGCTTGACATCTCAACATCATAGACGTTTCTCCTCACATTAAAAGAATATTTTTCTAAAGGAAGATGTTAAAGATTAGCACACGTTGTGATTCCGATTTGCCCAGTACCATGGACCGGGCGGGCCAAAGCGAGGGTCGTTCTGTAGTCCGAGCCCCCTCAGTCCTGCATAATTTGATAGATTACTTGTTAAATTGTATTGTCTACTGGACTCCGGAGACGGGAGTCCTTCGTTAAGTTTCTGAGTTTTCTTCTTCCCCTCCCCTCCCTTCAATCATGGGCAAATTGCTCAGAAAGTTCCAAAAGGTCGCTGCGCGATCAGCCCTTACTCCTCTGCCGGAGATTAGCTCCTCCAATTGTACTGAATGCCACTATGCGAAGCTGATTAATGGTGATCACGCGAAGGGGGAGGAGGCACGTAATAAGGGCCATGGACCTCTGGCCTTTAAGGTGCCCAAGGGTTTTTTGCCTGTCTTGTTGGTAGGAGAGGAACTCTGCAATTGCAGTTGCAGTTGCTTGTATACGATTAGGGTCTCCCTCCTCGGGCAACCCCTCCTCGAGGAGCCTCTGCAAAGGTCTGCCCAGGAGTTTGGCTATTCTCAAGCGGGCGCTCTCAGGCTTATCTGCGATGCGCACGCGTTCGAACGACTCCTAAGCCTCATCACTTGACATGGAACCCTCTAACTCGCCTTTCTGTGCATTTGAGGCATGCATTATTATCAAACTAGACGACGAATCCCAACGTGCTAGGAATTCTAGAATACCATGACTGATGATTGTAATGCCTATCAGAAATTATCACTTAGCAATTGTAGTAATTGTACCATTAGCCCAATTATCTATGTACCATTCAAATCATCAAATGCATCACTTGAAAAGTTGTACACCTTGCCTTGCTAAAAGCAAAGATACATATAAGTGTACCAATAAATTTCATATTTGGTGTAAAGGCCTTTGATGCTTAAGTGTTATTCTCTCTTTTTTTGGATCAATAGTTATATATATATTAATCAAAAACCCTTCACAAAAAGATATCCAGAGAGCTTTACATCTATTTATACAATTAGATCCTATTCAGTAGATCATTAATCAATGCCCATCTCTCATCCTCAAAAACAAAGGAGGATTCCTCCCATGAGATCTGATGCCCCAGCTGCATACATGCTTCCATGAGACTTTCAATTGTGCATCCTTTAGGTAATTGCTGCTCCAATACCTCACCCTTATTGGACCAAATTTTAACCACCACTGGCCTAGTACATATTGGGTTTTTATTAAATACCACAAAGGTGTAGTCAATTTGCTTAACTCTCTTGTACCATCTCTTGGTTCTTGGCCCATACTTCACTGGTCTCTTCCTTGCCTTAACTCTGTACAAATCTAAGTGCACCAACAAACAACAATTAGTTTGACTCCCAAAGGAAGGGCTCCCATACAGTCTCTCCACAAAAAGGTTTGGGATTTGACAGGAATATCCAGATCGCAAATGCTCTTCCATCTTTTTCTCCAGCTGCAAGGGCCCTAGCTTGTTTTCCAAATCTTGTTATAATATACTACATTAGGGTGGTTGATTGCAAGATAAGGCTATCTAGTTTCATGTAGTGGGCACCCTTGGCTTTAGCCTGAAAACATGCATTTTTTCAAGAAGAATAGCCAATCTCTCCTAGTTAGCCAAGGAGTTTCACTTCAAGGTCTTCTAATGAAACAACATATGCAAAGTTGGGTACCTAAAACTATAATCTGATCGAATATCCAATAATTGCAAGTCCCCTTTTCTTTGGGAACCAAAATTGTATACAAGCTTTGTAAGAGATTTAGACACGCATAGTGAATGTGAGTAAATTGCCTATAACTTTTACATTATTACTCATATGATGTTCCCACTTTGCATATCCCAAATACAAATAACATAAAGCTTAACTTGATTTATCGAGTAATTTCTGATGTGTTCTACTATTTTCTATATTATATAAAAGGTATTAGAATTGTTAAAAAAACATACTATTTTGTCCTCCCACCACATCTACCATTTAAAATGCTCAAATTGTATGGATCTAGTGATGATTAGATTGGAAAAGATTAGTAGAATGTGGGTATAAGGTAAAATTATAAATCTAACGGTTGGATTTTTGTAGTTTATAATGACTGTAAGAGGTCTATTAAATCAATTGTAATTTAATTCTAGAAAATCAAATATTGAATCTTTCAATCTAAAAACACTAGGGATCAATATGCTTGTTGCCATGAATTTATTAAAAAAATTGTGGCTTAATTTGAGTATGGGAAGGTCCATTTTCAATCTTCCCAAGTGAAAATTTTCATATTGTGTCCACTCTCCCCTTTTCAAGTCTAAAACCAATCCTAGTTAGGTTTGAAAATCTAGGCTTGGTAAACTTCAAAGCCTAGATATCATTCCATGTGTGAGGCTTGGTTAGGCACAAATCTTATATATGCATGCCACTTTATGTCCACATCAGCTTCGAGAGGATCCACATAAGAAACTTGCCACCTCCACCCTCCATGTCAACATAGTCAACCTAGTTGACTCCCCACCTCATCATCCTAGTCATCATTAATGCCACATCTTCTTGCCACCTTTGCATGCCACCTCGCACTTGATGACATGGTATGCCTTATCATGGAATTTTCACATTAGCCATAATAGTGCCACATGTCAAAACAATGCCACGTGTCATGCACGCATGTGACATGTGGCACCTCCTTCCCACCTTCCCATTTTTTTTCAAAAACATATTTTTGAAAAAGTTAATTTAGTAATTTAGAGAAATAGAATATAGAATTTTAAATAATAAAATATATATAACTTATTAATAAAAAAGAATTTAAAATCACTAATTTTAAAGGATTATATTTTACAATTAAATTAATAATATTATTTTTAAATTTTATGTTATTCAATTTAAAAAAATAATTTTTTAAATTTAATATTTCTTCAAAATATTTTGTGTAGGATAAACCTTTGAATAAAATTTAAAAAAAATACATCATAAAAGAAAATACAGTTATATAATTATAAAATAAAAGATATATTTATATATCTAGTAATGATATATTTAAAGATATATTTATATATCTGTCCAACATGGTCAATTGCAAGGCGCTTTTCGACATTGGAGGTCGAAGAGAGAGGAGAGCTTGCATGACGGTGCTACAAAGTGTTCGTCGTTCGTATATAGTTAACAAGAAGAGGAACTCTGCGGGCAGACGCTTTGGCTGCTCGACGGGCTATTGTGCTAGCCATAAGTAGCTCCCAAATGAAGGATAAGGTGAGTGCCACATCTCGCATCCTTTCCATAGCACCACACGCACTTAGAGTTGGGTCTATTAGATGGCAAAGTTTAGATGCCAATGAGGTTGGTGCTTTGTGGACGAGTAGTGGTCATATAGCTAGGCATGATCGCCTACTAGATGAAACCACTAGAGCCTTGATAGAAAGTTTTTGGGAGGAGAATTTTCGTGCCTCACCAGTTTTCAAGAAAGCTTTGGATAAGAGAGTGATAAGAGGAGTGTTCCTTGAGCACGCTGCTTGCTTTCTTGAAATAACATAAACAGAGTTGTGTTCTCAGTTTGTGGCATCGTATCCAGAGCTTAAAATTGGGCAAAGGTCATTTGAGGAGTGTAAGCCTTGGTTTGTGAGGTTGTAAGATTCCTCCCTCCAGCTTTTGAGGTGTAAAGGTGTAAGAACCTCCCCTTCTGTTCTTGTAATTATTTTCCCCTCTGAAATAGAAGAAACATCTTGTTTTACCCTAGTTTGGCCTAGAGAGAGAAAATATCTAGAGAGAAGTAATCTAAAATTGAGATATCTTTGGATATAAAAACCCTCCTAGTGTTTAAAATGGTTTCCCTTGAAACAGAAGTTCAAATGAACTTTCCAATGTGCATTAGGAATCAATTAAAAATGATATAAGGGACCTTAGCCTAGGGGTCTAGATTTTCAAAAAAAAAAAGATTATGGACCAATTAAGGTTCCTATGGGCCAATAGGATTAATCCAAGTGTTGGGATGAGATAAATCTAAATAATAAAATAAAATACCCAAAAATGAGTAAATTCTCTTATAAGATGAAGAGTTGACTGAGTACAAGGTTTATTTGCATAAAAATAAAAATACCAAAAATTTCTCTTTTCTTTAATTAATTATTTATGCATAAATATACTAGAAATTAGTTTCCATGAATTTGATGAAAATAATTCTTTTAGCATAGGATATCCAATCGTAGAATATGGTAGGAAGTCCTCTTTTCACATTACGCATTAAAATGAGCTATGTATTAATTTCTAAAAATTTTGCCAAATCTTCGCTGTTACTGATAATTTTTAATATTTCTAGAAAGAATAATACTTTGTAACACAATTATGATAGAATACTATCCTTAGACTTAAATCCAATTTATGGAATTAAATCGTAAGTTTACCATGATTTTATTAGCATAAAAGCATAAAAAAGCCATTTTCTTAACCTCTAGCTTAACAAGCTTAGAGATTGATTTTAATTTAAGAATTTATCAATGAGAAGCATTCATTTGCTAAAGAATTAGTCATAGGAATGACTATTCTTTTGGGGAGAGAGAGATATACATAAAAAGCATCCTAATCAGGGATTTCACTGACGTAAACGAGAACATGTGAACATGTTAATAACATATGTTAATAACATAAAAAATCTTGTGATCACATGTTATATTCACAAAGCTTTCACAAGGGCCCAAAAAAATTATCTTTGTCGGGCATAAAAAATCTTCTTAGGTGGCCACTGACCTGCTATATTATGTGAAGATGGTAACATGAGAAAATGTGAATAGCTTATTCCCATGTGTAGCCAAGCTTTGAAGGGGTTCCCAAATGGCAAGTGACCTGTTATTTTGTGAACAGTAACATGAGAACATGTGAATAACTTGTTCACATGTGTTATTATCACCAAAAATCTTGTGATCACATGAATATTTAATCCCTGATCCTAATAAAGCATAAAAATTAACTTTTTGTGATGAATCATTAGAATTCTTATAGAAAGCTTGATTTGCATTGAAAACAATTAATTTGAAACTTCTCAAGCTTGAGAGGGGTTGAGAAGTGAAATATTTTGAGAATATTAATGAAAACCATGAAATTACTTCTTACCTCTAGATTTGGCTTGCCTCTTTATCTTAGAAAGGAAGCCCCCAACCAATCAATTGGTTTAGTATGTTGAGAATAATCTCCAAGGATTGTTGAAGAGAGAGAGAAGCTCCAATCTCCAAGGATTGTTGAAGAGAGAGAGAAGCTCCAATCTCTCCAAAAGTAGAGGATTTTTAAGGTAGAAAATATCATTATTTTAATGTAATACTGGCATGGTATAGTTTACAAATTTTTTAACAAAAGACTAAGGATCTATTTATAGGTGAGGGAGGCCACTAACCAAGTCCAACTGGGTTCTAGAATTCTCCAGGTTCAGTGATTCAATTTGGACCAGTTTGGCTCCCTTTTTGATTTGGTTTGATCTAGGAGAGAGGAGAGATAAAAATATCATAACTTTTTTGAATTAAAAACTCATCCACATGTGTGAATTAGGCGCCTACCTCAAAAGTCTCCCTCTCCTTATACCAAGGTGTCAAAAATACATCATTATTCCAAAATATCTCATTTTTTAGTAATATCTCATAGTAGAATTTCCATGATAATGGAGATCCATGTAATTAAATGACAAAAGAGAAATTTTGGTATATTAAAATAATGAATATTTAATTTAAAGATAATTTTTAGATAAATTTATTTTATGCATGAGAAAATTTAAATGAAAAAAGAGGAATTCCCATGACAATTGAAAGTCAATCATTTAAATGGTAAAAGTGAAATTCTTGGCATATTTGAAATAATGGATATTTTTATTAAAGAAAGAAGAATTTTAGATAAATTTATTTTATGATAAAGGAGAAATTCCCATGACATTTGGAATTCAATCATTTAAATGCAAAAAGAGAAACTCCCATGATATTTGAGATCCAAGAAATTAAATGAAAAAAGAGAAATTTTTAGCATAATTCAAATTATGAGTATTTATCAAAAGTGGAATTTTGAGCATTATTGTGAAATATGGATAGAAATGATTTTTGTAATCCCATGAATCTTCTACTCAAAAGAAGAATATTGAATATATTTCACTTGAGAAATTTGAGAAAGAACATAAAAAAATCCATCGAGAAAAAGCACCTTTAACTAGGCCAAGCAATTAGCAAAAATTTAGAAAAAGTCCCATCGGTATCGAAAGTAGAAAATGTTACTAAATGTGAATAGATGTGAATAAGATAAGAATGCAATGTGATAGGATGTGAATGCAATTTTACTAAATGTTACTGAATGTGAATAGATGTGAATAAGATGTGATAATATGTGAATGCAATGTGATAGAATGTGATAAGATGTGAATGTGATGTAAATGGATGTGGATGTGAATGTAAATGTGATGTAAATGGATGTGGATGTGAAGAGATGTGGATGGGATGTGATGTGATGTAAATGGATGTGGATGTGAAGAGGTGTGGATGGGATGTGATCTGATGTAAATGGGTGTGGATGTGATGAGATGTGGATGTGATGAAACATGGCTTGGACATGTTGTCCAAGTATGGTATGACAGGCTGTAAGCCTATTTCAGTGCCATTAGAGCAGAACACAAAGCTTTCCGCCAGATACAAGAGAGCTTTTGGAGGACCCCCCTACATACACGCGCATAGTGGATAGTTTGATCTATATGACCATTACAAGGCTAAACTTGAGCTATGTTGTTGGACTTGTGAGTCAATGTGATGAGATGTGGATGTGATGAAACATGGCTTGGACATGTTGTCCAAGTATGGTATGACAGGCTGTAAGCCTATTTCAGTGCCATTAGAGCAGAACACAAAGCTTTCCACCAGATACAAGAGAGCTTTTGGAGGACCCCCCTACATACACGCGCTGGATAGTTTGATCTATATGACCATTACAAGGCTAAACTTGAGCTATGTTGTTGGACTTGTGAGTCAGTTTATTCAGGCCCCACTACAAGGGATCAAGCTCATACCCGCGCTCCTAATCGCTAAAAATGACTTGTGGAAAAATAGTAACGGGCCCGTGTATCAGTGCATGTATCATCGCAGCCAGAGACATGCATGTAAAAGCGCGTGTATAGGAATAGTCAGACGTGCTGATACACGGGCGTATACATGCATTCTGTCAGTTTAGCTGCACTTAGACGCACTGATACGAGGGTGTATACACGTGTTTTGTCAGTTTAGCTGCGCTTATACACGCGTATTTCACAAATTATCCGCGTATATACACGCGACTTTTTCAGAGTTGACGCGTCTATACACGCGCATTTCACAAAGTATCCGCGTATATACACGTGACTTTTTACAGAGTTGACGCGTCTATACATGTGAACATAGAGCAAAAAAAAAATCGAGAGAGTGCTATTTGGTACCTGAATGCTGTTCCAACATTCCAGCACCCAATAACACTCTCTGGATTTTTTTTTTGGGATGCATTAGACCATCCACGAGGAAGATTTAAGACAAGAATGACATGAATGCATACATTGTCAATACACGATTCAAGACAGACATGAATGCAATACTATTGATTCACGATTCAATATTACTATCAAAATTTTATGTGTACACATATATACAAGGGAGTCCATATGTCGAAGTAGCCCATGGCTTCAGTTACAAAAATATATATACAACCACATCCTCAATATGGAATGTGATACTATAAGTCCGAGTACTACTCAGACCCAGATGATGACTCGGTGCTCCCTCCATGATCAGATGAGCTCACATCGGTCGGAATGTCCAATGAGTAGTGCTCACGTCCACCCTCTGCAGTGGCGGCGGCGGGTGGATCATCAGCATCTTGTGCCTGTTCAAGTAATATATAGTATATAAGTATATATATATGTAATTCAATAAACCAAAATCATTCGTTTAGAGTTTTCAAGTACCTGTCGACCGTATGGTCTCATGGCCATCTCAAACTACGCGTCCGTAATACGTCCCTCGGCTCTGAAGATGGCCCACGTGTCATGTCTGCTATGCTAGCGAGCATACCCTGTATCGTGGGCTGTGGGCTTCCTCCCCATAACTCGTCACTGTATCATAATCAACACAATTTGTAAGATTAAAACAATCATAGAATCAATGAATTAATTAAACAATCAAAGAAAGTGGCAAGATACTTACGAACGCTGCCTCCCATGACTCGACGCCGACAGATCCGAAATGCGAAGATCCAATGGTCTCCATCTGGATCCGTCGTGCCTCCACATGCTGCCTGCTCTTCATGCCACCCTCTGCTCGTTTCTTTGCCTCCTTCCACTCGCGTTTGTGCGTAGTGGTAGGTTTCTCGGCAGGATAGCCACCCGCAGCTACATTTAGCCCATCATCGTACGCGAGTTTCTTAAGGTGAGATCTTTTATTACTTAAGATCTCCCTTATTCGCGTCCTTCCCCACACATCCGAGAATGTCCCATGTGGGAGATTGGGGTACTGACTATGTACAGCATCTATCACCTCGCCAACTAATCGGCTATTTTGATCTTTAAATCTAATAAAATAATTTCTATACAAGTTTGATACTACCCCACGCATGTACTCCATTACCTCTTTCCCCCTCGCATCCATCACTATCCTGCCCCTATCCGTCACATCATAGCAGATCACTCCCTCCACCTCTCTCATCTCCTCCTCATCCTCACTGTCTCCTCTAACTCTTCTCCCTCTATCTCCTCTCTCATCGAGTGCCCTACTACCTCCCCCACCAAAGCACCCGCCGCATCCTCCACTCCCACTCTCTACTGCTGCGAGTGGAGTCACGACTGGGGAAATTTCTACGTGACGGTGGCTGTGAGCCCTGACGTGACGGTGGCTCTGAGGGAGTACGTGATGGTGGCTGTGAGCCCTGACGTGACGGTGCCTGGGAGGGTGTGCGTGAGTGTGTTTGGGACGGGGTATGTCTCCTCGGTGGGCGTGGAAGAGGAGAAGCTGCATGCCATCTGGTCGGACTCGTAGGCATAGACGGCAGTGGAGTGACCTGGATACTCGCGGGCGGGGTATAGATACCAGGCATGGAAGGAGGGGAATGGGCATACATGTACTCTATAAGCTCAACTAGACCAGGATGGCACCCAAAATGATTTAGCATCTCCATCAGCCAATTGCTGTACGCAAATGGATCGGATGAAGAACCTGGATCCATAAAGAATCTGCAAAAATAAAAGTATATACATGATTGCATCAAAGCACAAATGCAAGCTAGCACATATGATTTTGTGAAGGCAAGCCATATGCAGATGGGATCATCTCTGTGAAGAACCTGGATAGCAAGCATGGGTGAAACACAGTCGCGTATATAAACCCGTCAAAAAATGCGTATATACACCCGTCAAAAAATGCATGTATATGCTCGTGAAAGTCTGTGCAGATAGCATACACGCAGACATACACGCGTTCCTACACGCGGCCTGCAAAAAAAAAATGAAAGCGACCAACCTCCGACAAATCGTACTTATAAAAAGCTCACTGTCGCCCACTGTCACAATCGTTCACCAGATGGCAACCAGAGAAGGAGAAGGACAAAAACAAACACATAAAGGAAAGAGACTGTCACGTAGGCTGTAATGCCTGTGACGGCGGCAGACCGGATGGCCATGTCCGGGGTTCAGTGGGAGAGGACGCCCATGCGGAGTCATGGACGGCCAGGCTAGTGTGGACGACAGGCCACACACTATATAGCCTGGGGGATGAGGGGCAATCCTCGTTCTTCCTCTATGGCTAGGTGGTGAGCCAGAGGCCGTCCCCTCCTGTGGTAATGCCTGTAGTGGCGTTACGGATATCTAACACTGGTATCAGAGCGTGGTTCCATGGGGTCGTCAGAGTCCGCGTGTGACCGGGGGACCGGAGCGATGGTTTTCAACCATTCATCTTCTCATCCTTATCTCCACAATGGAGTGTGTGGAGGGAGGCGGCCAAGACAGAATGGAAGGGAAGAACTCTCTCTCTCTCTCTCTCTCTCTCTCTCTCTCTCTCTCTCTCTCTCTCTCTCTCTCTCCTTGTCACACACAGCAAGCAAAACGCAAGTAAGCAATTTTCGTTTTTTTTCTTTTCTGCGTTGAAATTTGTTTCATAAACAGAGAAGTCGCCTCTATACTGTGTGTGGGGGAGGTGGGGGGGGCGAAGACCAGCCCCACGGCAATGGCCAGCAAACACTGTGTGTTTTAAGGTGGGCGCGTTGTCCAGTGCTGTCCGGCAGAAAGCGCCCACATGTTTCGACACAAGCGCTGGGAGGCTCCTGTCTAGGTAGAACTGCAGACCCTCCAGCTTAAGCGTGCCTTCAATGATCTTCTCGGAGTCGGGCGCCAGCACCTCGCCCACCCAGTGGATCTCGTACAGCGGCCTCTCCACGTGGAGCTGGGGTAGGGCATCCACAATGACACCCGAGGCACCATCATCGAAGAGGGCGGTGCCTATGAGCTCATAGGGGAACTTCTCGTTGAAAGGGGGGGCGAAGACAGGCCCCACGGCAGCCAGCGCAGCCTTAGGTAGCCGTCCCAGCGGGTGGCCAGCCAAGCGACGATGGCCAGGCTCCCCACGGGCGGGCGAGCGGCCACGCCCAAGCGGCGAGGGCCGGCCCGGCCCGTTATTTTAAAAAAAAACACAAAACAACGGTACACCCCACGAAACAAACCCAACACGGTCGTGGCGCCATGTGGCCGTAGTGCCCGTTTTCCACGAAAGAGATCCACCGCACACGGCCGTAGCGTCGCGTGCTAAGAGAGAGACAAATCCCACGGCCGAGTCCTTCGAGAGAGAGCCGTTCTATGGCCGTTGTGCCTAGTGAACACTTCTATGGCCATAGTGCCTCGAGGGTTGCACATGTGGTGATCACACATTTGGTTCAGAGAGACTAAATTTAAGCTGAGCATAGACTTAGTATTGACCATCAAAGTCACGTAGTTTGGCTATAGTGTAAATCTAAAACTATAGTATTTTATATGGGCTAAGAGGACCGGCAGTGGCGTCAGTTGTGCCCAAATTAGATGAAGTGCTTATCACGAGAAATCAAGGTAAGCCTAATTGAGCCGTAGTGCTCATAACCCTTCACAATCTTTTAACAGTTGCTAGAAGATTGTGATAAACTTTGGCAAATGAGAACCATGTACAAGCGTAGTCTTGATGTGGTTATGCCTTGTGTCCAAACAAGTTGCTTACTGTTTGTAGCAACAAGAGAGCCTTGGCCCGTAGAGGCAAGCTGGCCCTTGTTGGTAGTAACAAAAGAGTGTCACTACTTGGGCCTAGAGAGTAGTGACTAGTTTGATTTAGTCACGTAGATTGCCTTGTAAAAGTAATCCCTAAGGTGTGTATTACTTGGGATAAAGGGGCGAGCAGTGCTGCTAGCAATACTCAATTGAATGGTTTATCTAGGAGTACTAATTTGAGGGATTAGCATACGCCTAGATAATAATAGCAGATTTAGGATTGATTTGTAGAAAACAAAGGTAAATCTGAAGGGGTATAGTCTTGAGATGTAATGTTCAATGCCCTTATAGAAGTTGATCGAAGAGAACTGTTCTTAAACTTACTAGCATGGTTTTCTCTTCTTTTTATTGCCATGCATCGACATCGCACTGCTTGTGGTGATCTTTCGAGGAGGGAAAGAGCCTTTTTATATGTCACATCAATTGGTTTGGTGGTAATTTGATGGTATGGGACATCAAATTCTCACGGAATCGATTGTAGTCTTGGTGGAATGGGACGCCAAGGCTTGTGCATGTAACTTGACTCTTTGGCAGGTCTGTATGTACACTTGGCTGTAGTGATAAAGTGTGCAAGATAATATTTGAACTCTGAAAATTATCAAATATAGCCATAAGTTGGGATAAAACCCAGTTACAGAGTTCGGAGAAGCTCTAGGTAGCAAGACCATGATGGTGTACTAGTGCTAACAGAGTGATTTAGTTCCGGAGTGATCTAAATCTAGAGGTTAGCAGTAAGACTAGTTTGGTTGGACAGTTTCATGCATGGGGGACGCCCTATAGCATTTTGCAAGCGTAGTCTTGCCTATGTTCAACATAAGTGTGCGATTATGAGCACATTTTAGTTGCTACCATATGAATTTGGGAAATATATTACTTTCCCACATAAGCAATTGTAATATTGCATGACAGGCTATTTTGCTTACAAAGTTCATGTGCGTGTAAACCCTATAAATCGTATGACCCCTGGGGAATGAGTGGAGCATTTCTAGGATTTAATAAGGTTTTACATGGCAATAGTGAGTAGTATCTCACTCCAGACGAGCCTGGTTGTTGTTAGTATCGGATCCGACATATGTAGTGTACATAAACTTGGGCTAAGTTAGGATAGGAGGCTAAGTCGGAGAGCTTAGTGGAAAATCCTATTGTATCTGGTGAGTTTTGACTTAACCGGAGTGTTAAGAAGTAAACTCAAAGTCTGGGGCTGAACTGGAGTGTTCAGAGGCAGACATATCTTTTGTTAAATCGGAGAATTTAGCAACAGATGAGCTTGGGGTGAACCATGGTACCCAGGAAAAAAGCTCTTCACACTAAAATAGTGCACAATAATTTTAGGGTGATAAAAATCCATCGCAGGAATGTTTTACAACTTTCCATAGATGATAGATGAAGACCATGTACTTTACGGAGTTAGAGTACATAGGTGGTGACTTCGGCGACACATTTTTTGTAGGAAGTCACCAGTGGTGTGGTTAGGTCAGCCGAGACTCCACAAGACCTATGCACTAGTTTTTAAGTTGACCTCTATGATAAGGATGTCCAAAAATTCGTGTTGTAATGCCAGAGACTGTACTGCAATGTGCAATGGAGGAATCAATTTGTGTAGTCACTACTTAGCAGCAAGTGACTTAAGTATCTTGTTATAGATGGTTGTATATGGTACTCCCACTCGGGGGAGATACGCCATTGGGTACGGAGTTTACTCATAGACTAGTATGGAGCTACTAGTGTGGTGATAGTGGGTACGTATTTACTCACTACTAATACATAGCTGCTAATAAAATTAAGATCCTCGAGTGAAAGATACTCTAGATCAGCATTTTAAATTACCGAACCACAATCCATGAGTATCGAGGTACTCATAAATATGTTAATGTTGCTCAAATCGAGGGACCGATTTGTTCGATGGTATGGAATAAGCAAAGAGAGTGGAGTAACTTAAAAGTTACACATCACTAGTCCTGGTGAGTTGTCAAGGTCATCCATAGTTTGATGATCCCCTCTACCTATGAGACAACATTCAATTTTGCAAGCCCTGGAATTTAATCCGTAGTGATTATGAGTTTGGTGTGAGATATGGTTATGAAGTTCTTACAAGAGTACTCATTTATTTGCTTGTCATCGGTTATAGCTTGGTAGAGATTGCCACCTGTGATGATGACTAGGTAGCTTTGCCGCTATAACGAGGAGGTAGCAAACAATGTTCTCATAGTTATACTTCATACCAACACCAAACAGGGATAGGATGAAATTCCTAAGTTCATCATCACAAAGTACTGTGATGTTTGCATTTATATTGAAGGCATGATGTAATGAGACATTGGGCTTGTGTAATTACCATCAATTATCTAGCAACCTATGGCTTCGCAGCAAGCTCAGTCATTATCTGTGGATTGATAATGTGGTTATTAGTAGTTTGGAATTTTTCTTGATAGATGGCACAACCATGCCACATATGAACGAGTTGTTTGATCAACTCTATGGGTCGAAATATTTCTCTAAGATAGACCTGAGATCTGGGTATCATCAGGCTAGAATTAAGATCGAGGATGTTGTGAAGACAACATTCAGGACACGGTTCGGTCACTTTGAGTTTTTGGTTATGCCGTTTGGGCTAACCAATGCTCCAGCGACTTTTATGACGCTGATGGACAGTGTTTTATGTCCATACTTAGGAAAATTCGTAGTAGTTTTCCTAGATGATATTCTTGTGTACAGCAAAACGTGTAAAGAACACTTGGCACATTTGCGATTAGTGTTCCAGTTATTGCGACAACACAAGCTATTTGCGAAGGAGAGCAAATGTGAATTTTTTGAAAGAGAAATTCACTATTTGGGCCACATTATATCCGCTCATGGTACGCAGATGGAGCCTAAGAAAGTGGAAGCTATTCTCAAGTGGCTAGCCCCAAAAAATCTCGAAGAACTGCAGATTTTTCTTGGCATGTCGGGGTTTTACCGACAGTATGTAAAGGACTACGCAAAGATCGCAGTCCTGTTGATGGATCAATTGCGCACAAAAACAAAGAATATATGTTGGGAGGGAGACCAACAAAAGAAGCTTCGAAAACTTAAGGTAGCCATAACAACTGCACCTGTTTTGACTATAGTTGACCCTACTGAGCCGTTTGTCTTGGAGATAGACACTAGTGGTGAGGCCATCGGAGCCGTGCTTTTGCAAAGGGAACACCCCATTGCATTTGAGAGCAAGTAAATAGATAGGGCTCAGCGTAACTACTCGGCTTACGAGCGGGAGTTACTGGCCATCGTACATGCACTTAAAAAGTGGAGACACTATTTATATGGTGCCACTTTTGAAGTACGTACGGATCACGAAAGCCTGACATGGCTTTCGAGTCAAAACGAGTTGAAAGGTCGGAAAGCTCGGTGGGCGGAGCTCCTACAGGAGTTTGACCTTCAGATTCGCTACCAAAGGGGTAAATATAATGTTGTGGCGGATGCGCTTAGCCGCATGCCAAAAATTAATGAGTTAAGCTTTACGGTTTTCAAGAATGAGTTCTTGGAATCACTCCGTGGCTTGTGTGAGCATGATCCTGTCTTTACAGAGGTCTGGCGCGCTATACGCGTACGCACTTTGTCACAGCCGCGCCCACCTTCCTTGCCGGCACGTAATGCTAGTCCGGAGAGACTGGCCGTAGGTGCGGCAGGTAGCGAGGCGAGAGTTAGTTTGGAGAGGCTAGCCGAGTCTTCGGGGTATAGTTTTGAGCCGGAGAGCTCAGACGTAGGCCCTTCATCACCTTTGTTTTCCGACACGGTTTCAAAGGATGATGCTAAACTTCGTCGGGGGAGAAGTATGCTAACTACTCCATTGACGACGGGTACTTACTCTACAAGGGTAGGGTGTGTGTACCAACTATTGGTGACTTTCGAGCATGCATTTTTAGAGAAAGTCACGATAGTCCAAGTGCTGGTCATCCCAGGATACAAAAGACCTATACACTAGTCAAACAACAATTTTATTGGCCTAGTTTGTTCAAGGACGTCCAGACTTATGTGCTGCAATGCAATAAGTGTCAGGTCAATAAGCATGAAAGGCTAAAGGTTGGGGGCTTGCTCCATCCTTTAAGCATTCCTCAAGGGAAATGGGAAAGCATTTCCATGGATTTCATCACCGGTTTACCCACGACAAGTCGAGGGAATGACTCGGTCTGGGTGGTGGTGGATAGGTTAACCAAGATGGCAAAATTTATTGCCACCAAGAAAACAGTAAAAACGCCAGAGTTGGCAAAACTCTTTATTGAACAATCTCTACAAGCTATATGGCTTGCCCGCAGATATAGTGTCAGATAGAGATAGAAAGTTCAACAGCCACTTTTGGAGGGAAGTCTTCAAAAATCTGGATACTACTCTGAGTATGAGTACGGCGGACCATCCGGAGTCTGATGGTCAAACAAAAAGGGTTAACCAAATACTCGAGGATATGTTGCGTTCTTATGTAAGTAAGAAGCAATCAAATTGGGAAGAATATTCGCCCATATTGAAGTTTACTTATAACAGCTCCAAGCATTCAACAACTGGCTTTACACCATTCATGTTGATGTATGGTTTTCAGCCGAGGTCTCCGTTGGCTGTAGGCCTAGATAAGAAGAAGATTCAATCTGTCAAGGAGTTCCTTGAAGATATGAATGATATGCTCAAAGCTGCACGCGAGAGCATTCGTAGCGTACAAGATCGCGCTAAAACATTTTTCGATAAAGGACGCAGACAAGTGAGCTTTGCAGAAGGTGACTTTGTATTTTTAAAGGTTCCTGCGCAGTCAGCAACCATGAAAACAGGAAAGTGTGATAAACTTTCTCCTAGATGTTGCGGTCCTTTCAAGGTCCTTAAGAAAATTGGGGACATAGCCTACAAACTTGAGTTGTCGGAGAGTTCTCAAGTTCATCTTGTCTTCCATGTTAGTAAACTGAACAAATCAGTTCACGGATTATAGAACGTAGTTTCTCTAGATATTTTGGTGGAATTGATCACTCCACCAAGGATACCACATGAACCGGAAAGGATTCTTGGGTATCGAGATCGACAAAACCCGCCATACACTGTACCCTGAGGTACTAGTTAAATGGAAGGACAGAGACAAGGAATCAGCTACTTGGGAACGCCGTAGTGCAATTTCCAAGCGATTTCCCCCCTGTTTGTTTTCGAGGACGAAAACTCTTCTTAAGGGGGGGTAATGTTACATAGGCTGTAATGCCTATGAGACCGACGGCAGACCGGGATGGCCATGTCCGGGGTTCAGTGGGAGAGGACGCCCATGCGGAGTCATGGGCGGCTAGGCTAGTGTGGACTGCAGGCCACACACTATATAGCCTGGGGGCATTCTTCCTCTATGGCTGAGCCAGAGGAGGCCGTCCCCTCCTATGGTAATGCCCGTAGCGGCGTTACGGATATCTAACAGAGACAATAGCATAAACAAATGGAAGGAAAGAGACAGGACAAAGGACAAACTGACTCACCTCTGAAAAAGTGAGTCTTCTTTTTGGCTGGTTTCCTTCACCCGTGTGTGCTCCTTGTCTGCTCCTTGCACTTAGGTTTAGTGCTCTATTCGAAGAGGCGGCGACGAAGGAGAGCAAATCTTGATTTTGAAAATGTTTATTTAGAGAAGGCGAGTTATTTTTAGATATGGACAGGTCGTCGCGTGTAAAATCGCGTGTATTTTCGCATTCAGAATAAATCGCGTGTATTTTCGCATTCAGAATAAATCAGCCGCGTTTATACACGCGATTTTTAGGATGTAGCCGCGTTTATACACGCGATTTTTAGAATTTAGCCGCGTTTATACACGCGAAAAAGAGGATATAGCCGCGTTGATACACGCGATTTTTAGGATGTAGCCGCGTTGATACACGCAATTTTGAGGATATAGCGGCGTTATTATGCGTGTTTTTTATAGTTTAGCTAAAAATTGATTATGATTTTGTGTTTACTCTTTTGTACATAGGATGTCATCAACCTCTTCAAGCAGTTTTGGTGAGGATGAGACAATGCGTCATCGTAATCGCGATGTGTGGTTGGGACAAAGGATCAAGTGTATATGTAATCGATGTCAAGGATGCATTGTACAAGCGCGTCGAATTACCTTGAATCGCATTCCCATGTATGGAGAATGGAATCAAACAGGTTTAGAGGTGAGTAGATGTAAATTGATAGTATTCAAATGACTCATGGTATCCAAATTAAATTAATGGAGTCGTAATATATATACTCTAATTGAAGCAGGATGCAGTACCACACCCTAACATGGTGCCCTACGCACAGTGAGAGCACGCAAAGCGTCGACGAGATGATGCTGGAGCTTCGCGATCTATTGTCAGAGATGAGTGGGAAAGGGATGACAATAGCCCTACACCCCACGAAGTTGTGGAAGAGGAAGTGTTTGATGATATGGTGCGGTATCTTTTTAGGGATGATCCCAAAGGTATGGACATTAATTACTGCAGTATGTGTATTTGAGTAGGTTATCTATCTGCCAATGGTGCATGACATTAAATGGTGGTACGTCATCCCTATTGCACCACGTTCCAAAGTGATGTATAATACATTCACTGATATGGAGCATATGGAGGATGTAACAAGCCGCAATGAAGATGATGTCGAACATGCCAATGAAGATGTTGTGATCGATGATCAAGAAATAAGAGATGATCATGATAATGAGGATGAGCATGCCATTTCTCATGATCATGAGAATGACCCTACCATTGAGGATGATGTGGTGATGTTGATAAGGATGATCAGGACATCGATACCATTATCAATGGACAGAATATCGATAGTGGAATAAACTTAATCGTAGCCTTACAAATTGATCAAATGGATATTGATGTTGATCGTTTGGCAAGGATGGATCTTACTGAAGATGAGATCGAACCCTAACCAATCCATCACTGTATCGTTCTAAATTGATAACATTTCTATTGTATATGTTGTCTTTTAATTATCTCATGATTTATTTTTGAATATATTTCATTGTTGTAAATGCATGTAGTGGGATTGTGTAAATGATATATACTGTAATGTACTATGAGATGGTTTAAAGAAAATAGTTTTTAATTTTGTAAAGGAATTTAGTTTTTCTAAATAAAGCGTGTATTGATGCGTGTATAATTGCGTGTATATACACACGCTTATACATGCGCTGTTAGACGCGTTACTTAAAGTTCAATACACGCGAATTTAGATGCCAATATACACGCGCCCGATACTATTCAAATACATGCGTGACCATACACGCGCTCGTAACTTATCGTGTGTATGGAACGCGTGTATGGCAGCAGTGTCTTGTAGTGCCCCTAAGAATCCACACTTGGATGCAGCTAGACCAATCCTCAGGTACATAAAGTCCATAGTTGATTATCGACTTTTATATCAGGCTGGTACCGAGATATAGTTGCATGGGTACACAGCTGTGCTGATTGGGCTGGTAGTATTGTAGACATGAGATCTACCAATGGTTTTATGTTCTCATTTGGGAGTGTTGCTGTGAGTTGGAGCAATAAGAAGCAGCCAACAGTTGCCTTGTCGAGTACAGAGGCAGAGTACAGGGGTGCTGCTATGGCATCTTGTGAGGTAGCTTGGTTTCAAAAGTTACTTGGTGACATGGGAGAGCCCGTGGACAGGCTAATTGTCATATATTGTGACAATATGAGCAGCATATAGTTGGCCAATAACCCAGTATATCATACTAGAATGAAGCACATTGAGGTGCATTATCACTTTGTGAGGGAGAAGGTTCTAACAGGAGATGTAGATCTGGTATATGTTAGCACAAAGGATCAGGTGGCTGACATCTTCACGAAGGCATTGGGCACAGAGAAGCTCCAGAGGTTTAGGAGCTTACTTGGAGTGAAGTGTGTGGAGTTGAGCTCAAGGGGGAGTGTTGAGATATCGAGATCAACTAGTGCTATGGCGGATATTGATGACCCGCCTAGGTGATAGCTTCTGCATCTACACCACTGGCATGGTTGGTGCATTTATGGGTGATATGCAGCACTCCCAAATGAGAACATAAAACCATTGGTAGATCTCATGTCTACAATACTACCAGCCCAATCAGCACAGCTGTGTACCCATGTAACTATATCTCTGTACCAGCCTCATAGAAAAGTCCATAATCAACTATGGAGTTTATGTACCTGAGGATCGGTCTAGCTGCATCATCCAAGTGTGGATTCCTAGGGGCCTGAATAAACTGACTCACAAGTCCAACAACATAGCTCAAGTTTAGCCTTGTAATGGTCATATAGATCAAACTATCCACTATGCGCCTATATGTAGGGGTTCCTCCAAAAGCTCTCTTGTATCTGGCAGAAAGCTTTGTGTTCTACTCTAATGGCACTGAAATAGGCTTACAGCCTGTCATACCATACTTGGACAACATGTCCAAGCCATGTTTCCTCTGCAATAGCAGAATGCCATGAGGTGATCTCACCACCTCTATGCCCAAGAAATACCGCAGCTCACCCAAATCCTTCATCTCAAACTTCTGCTTCAAAAGCGTCCTGACATCATGTATGTTTGCATCACTATCACAAGTGTGATAATCCAGTCATCCACATAGATGACTAATAGCATGATACCTCTATCTGTCTTTTTCACATATAGTGAAAAATCTACATTGGATATTTGAAATCCAATGGTAACAAGATACTCCCCGATCTTGTTTAACCATGCTCTGGGTGCTTGCTTCACGCCATACAAGGCTTTGCGTAACTTGCACACAAAATCTGGATGTGTATCACTCTCATAACCTGGTGGCTGCATCTTGTACACTCCTTCTTACAAATCACCATGCAAGAAAGCTCTCTTTACATCCATTTAATGTAAAGACCAACCCTTAGCAATGACATCTCTCACGGTTGCCATTCTTGTAACCGGGCTGAATGTATTGAGATGACCCGCCTGGGTGATAGCTTCTACATCTACAGCATTGGCATGGTTGGTGCGTTTATGGGTGATATACGGCCAGTGGGATAAGAGCCTATTTGACAACCATTTTGGATTACTAGAGACTGGCATAGTTATAGCGCTAGCTCATTTAGTCGGGTTTACATTATGAATCGACCCTTATATATTATAGTAGTTGAGTACTAACCCATATAGTGTGTACTCTTATCTTTATGTTATGTTGGTTGAGTAGAGAAGAAGAAGATAGAAGAAAATTCAGCTATCCATCTCTCTTTTGTGTCTTGCTCTCTTTTGTGTGTGTGTGTTTGCTTGCTAGGGTTTGAAGCTCTCCCTCTCCCCTACATTCTCTTTATATGCAAGGAGAATTACATTAGTATCAGAGCCAAGTTCTTTCTCTTCCATGTTTCCATTGAGCTACTCATTGCTAACTCTAAATTCTACTCCTTAATCTTTTTTCTATTCATTTTCATAACTAATCTCTATATTTCTCAAATCTTCTCCATAAAAAGTATCTCTTGCCTAATAAATTGGGCATACCTCTTACCTAATAAATTGGGCATACCTCTTACCTAATAAATTGGGCATACTTTGGAGATCTACATGGAGAAAGTAGAGTATAAGAAGACCTTGAAGGATATTTGAAGTAAATATCAACAAGGAGGAGTTCTCGGAAATGAATGAATAAAGTTTCAATGGTGATCTCTCTCACGTGTCTTAGCATGTTGCATTTGAACACATGGTGACCACAATGCTAGAGTCCTAGACTCTCTTACTCGCTCTGCAACTACTGATTAATGATGCACATGGCAATGGATTCGTTCTCTTGGGTGGTGATCTCAAGTGATTTTATTGTGCTTCTTATGCGAGAGGCTGCACTAGACGTTACGAAAATGATCTGGAAAGTGGCATGGCTTGCGATGCAGTACTGGATGTAATCACGTGGTCAGGGACGGGTGCACCATAGCACTACTCTAAAGTCGAGGGGCCTCAACCCTCCATTGCCAATGACCCCCACCAACTACTACTGCCTGCTGGGCCGAATTCGATGTCTGCCACATGTGGTTGACCAACCAGCGACCGCGGTTGATAGTTGCCACGTTGGCCTGATGAGAAAGTGATTGTTTTATGGGTGCTGGAGCACGATTCAAGATGTAGCATCTCTTCTTGGTTGCTTGGTTTTAGAGTGGACTTAGCCAATGGAATAGTAGGACCGGGTGGCATGGCAATCATCTAATTTAAGCCAAACAGAGTAGCGTACCCAATAGAGCAAACGGGCACACGACCACGAGGAGAGGAAAACTAAGCGCGCGCGCACGTGCTCTCTCTCTCGTTCACTTGCTTTTGCTGGAATGAGGAAATCAAAGCTATGACTGCTTGATTTTAGAAGACGCTTGGCATCAGTTAAAGGCACGATGAGTAGTTAAGCTTATTAGTAACCTATCAATCCATATGAATGGTTAGAACTTGTAGCACCATGATAGAGGCTTTTGGTTTCATCCCACGTGTTATAGTAGAGACCGCTAAGGCTGTAGTTGGTGAATACACCTCACATGCATTTGAGGAGTTCTTTAGGAAGAATGGCATTAGAAGGTAACTTTCATGCAAGTACACACCTTTAAAAAATGGTGTTTCTAAGAAGAAAAAAAGGTTTATTTATAATGTGGCTAAGGCAATGCTAAATGAGAAGAGCATGTCAATCTTTCATTAGGCAGAAGCATGTGTCATAGAGGTGTATTTGCTTAACAAGACACCTACAACTGCCATACATGGAAGTACTCCAAAGATACATCTTACTGGATATAGGCTAGACATTAGGCATCTCAAAGTGTTTGGTAGCATTTCTTATGTGTAGGTTCCATATGAAAAGAGGAAGAATCTTGATCCAAAGGCAGAAAAATGCATCTTTGTTGGGTATGCACAGGATCGCAAAGCATACAAGTGTTACAATCTAGATACTAGGCAAGTGATAATTTCACGAGATGTGGTCTTTGATGAGCTTGCTAGTTGGTACATACAAAGAAAAACATGAGGATGCCAGTGAATCTAATGATGATGATGTGCATGTGGACTTGCCACAAGAAAGTTCTACTTCTATGTTTGGGCCACAAGAGTCAAGTGGTAATAGTGTATGTCCATGGTCAGGGCATTTGAGGCATGATAGTGGAAGCACTAGTAGTAGTGTCACTGGACAAAGAAAAGAAGAAAGTTAAATGTGTTAGCATTACAGGATACGAGTCAACTAGTTCTCAGAGAGTTTGGATGAGGAACTTGGCATACCAGTCTTAGGTGCGAAGCAAGAGAGATATGTACCTCCACCTGCTAGAGTGACAGGTGTACAGAGTGATCCAAAAGCTTTGCGGAGATCATAGAGAGTTAGGTATCCAATTGATAGGTTGACATACCGTGATTTTTCTATGCACTATGCATATATGACCTCTTTGGTAAAGCATGTGGAACCTACATGTTATGTAGAAGCTATTGGAAAGCATGTATGGGAAAAGGCAATGGATGAGAAGATGGATGCATTTGTTCATAATAATGATACCCGAGATTCGGCCGCCTTACCACAAGGCAAGAATGTCATTGGCTGTAAATGGGTTTATAAGGTGAAATGCAAGTTAGAGATCTCAATTGAGCATCACAAAGCATGGCTAGTTTCTAAGGGTTCTATACAAACCCAAGGCTTGGATAATGATGAAACGTTTAATCCAGTGGCAAAGATGAGAGCTGTGAGGTCAATTATTGCCATGGTTGTGACAAATGGTTGGGAAATCATCAAATGGATGTCAAGAATGCATTTCTAAATGGTGATTTGTAAGAGTAAGTTTTTATGGAGTAGCTAGAGGGTTATGTACACCCAAGGTACCCCACTCATGTATGCAGGTTGAAGAAAGCACTTTACGGGGGGCTGAAACAAGCACCTCGTGCTTGGAGTGATAAGATAAGATGATATCTTATCTTATGGAGTAGCTAGAGGGTTATGTACACCCAAGGTACCCCACTCATGTATGCAGGTTGAAGAAAGCACTTTACGGGGGGCTGAAACAAGCACCTCGTGCTTGGAGTGATAAGATAAGATGATATCTTATCTCTATTGGTTCTCAAGTTTCTATGATAGATTCTTCACTATATATGAAGAAGACAAATCATGGGATTGTTGTAGTTGTCATCTATGTGGATGACTTGATTCTGAGAGGTGATCATGCTATAGATATTATGCATGTCAAAAAGGCGTTGAGTGGGCAGTTTTATATGAAAGACTTGGAAGTTTTGAGGTATTTTCTTGGCATTGAAGTGGTCAAAGATCGTGCAGGATTATGGCTAGTCTAGCGTCAATATGCATTGGATATGTTGGTTAGATATGGGATGATTGGGTGTAAACCCATGAGTACATCCTTGGAGAAAAATGTGAAGTTGAGGGTTGATTTTGGTGACGAGTTAGAAGATCCATCATATATGTATAGCAAGATGGATTGCAATCTCATTTACATGATTATTACACGGCCAAATTGTGTTCTGTTATGGGACTAGTGAGTCAGTTTATGCAAAGCCCTAGGAAGCCTCGTTTGGATGCAATGAGATGGATCATACGTTATGTAAAGACTATTGCACATTATGGTCTATTTTATGAGCATGGTAAAGGCTTAGATGTATATGGCTACACATATGTAGATTGGGCAGGTAGCTCTTATGAGAGGAGATCTAAGAGTGGATATGTAGATTGGGCAGGTAGCTCTTATGAGAGGAGATCTACTAGAGGATATGCCTTTACATTTGGGAGTGCAGTGGTGAGTTAGAGTAGCAAGAAGCAACCCAATGTTGCTTTATCCAGTGTACAGAGGTTGAGTACAGAGGAGCAGCATAGCTGCATGTGAAGGAGTATGGTTAAAGAAACTCCTGGTTAATTTGGGTGAGCATATTGACGGAAAGGTTATCATACATTGTGAGAACATGAGCAGCATACAGTTGGCCAATAATCCAGTTTTTCATGCACGGACCAAGCATATAGAGGTCTACTATCACTTTGTCAGGAAGAAAGTGTTGGATGGTATAGTGGATTTGAAGTATGTAAAGACTGAAGAGTAGGTTGCCAACGTATTTACAAAGCCACTTGGGAGAGAGAAGTTTGAGTACTTCCATACCATGTTTGGAGTACAAGCATTGATCTTGAGGGGGGGTGTTGATAGCCCAAGCTCATCTTCATTTATGGTTGTACATCATGTGCTTGAGAGGGGCTAGTGAGATTATAGGCTCGATGACAGTTGGAGCCAGGCGCACGATATGTACTGGCATGGTAGACAGTAGCATGTGCTTGAGAGGGGCTAGTGAGATTATAGGCTCGTGATACGCCTTCCCAAGCACACTAAAAAGACAGCAAACCCGGGCTCAAGTACGCAAAATATATGCGTGGAGCTTTGCTCCTAGCCATAAAAACTGCAAGAAGCTCTCAAGAAACACACATATACACACACCATCTATTCTCTCATCTCTCTCTAGGAAAACACCATAGCCATATACCCACACAATGAAAAGCTACCTAGTGTAGAGCACACAGAAGATAGACAAGACAATCATCCTCACCATCCTCTTCTCCTTCCTCCATAGCTAGGAAATATTCAAGAACAAGGAAGAGACAAGAGAGGCAAGAGTTGTGCTCAAACCAAGAGAGTTAGAAAGGAACGTGAAAGAGGTTGATAAAGGAAGAGAGAGACTCTAACTTCCTCAACCACCCACATCCCACGACCCTTCTTTTCCCCTTTTCTTTATTTGATTCCAAATATTCAAAAGTACATAATGTTTGAACTTTAGGCTTGCTTCATTTTGTGAATACATGGCTTGGACCTTACAAAATACTAAGAGAGAGTTTTCATGCTGTGGCTTTACAAATGCGGACCCGCTAATATGCCAAGCATTTACATTAAAAAGGAGTACAAAAGATAAGTACAATTTAGGCATGAATTCCATGAAAGTGTGACTTTTGTCGATGAAGAACCTCCAAACATCACCATAATGCGCCAAAATTGGCACTAAAATCCGGGGTTGTCAGCTCGATGACAGTTGGAGCCAGGCGCACGATATGTACTGGCATGGTAGACAGTAGCATGTGTGTGGCAATAGATGGCCGCATCCAGCTGGCCATAGTGTGTGGACATTAGTTAGGGTTGTTTGGTGTGTGAACACAACACATGTATTGTGTGGTTGTGGATTCTTCTTCTATTATGCATTATGTGAGGTTGGATATGGCTTCCCTGCATGGTTAGGGTTACATCAATATTAGGGTTTTATTTTGTGTGTGTGTTCTCTCTCACTATCTATCGTTTATCAGATAACACCTGTAAGACCTCTTTGAAGCACACATAGTGTCTGCACAACTAGATTCCCTTCCTGCAGTTCTAAAATTAGAGTTTTGTAGAATATCAAAACCTACGTGTAGTGCATGTGAATGCCTACTAGCTCAAAAATGGAGGTCAACGAACAGTACGGTTTCCATGCAGCTCCACTCCCGTTGAAGACATCTCCTCAATCAAAGTTTGTTGCCGGTGCCTCTCGAAGAGCTCCAGACAAGGGTGTAGTAGCCAACACAAAGGGAGAAGAGTAGGTGAAGCTCTTACCCTTGTATCGCTTCGTGTGCTTCTCCTGCTTTCCGCTCAGCACCTTAGCATGAACTAGGCTTTGATACCATGAAAAGATGTAGGGGGGAAGAGAGCTTGTACTTTTGCACACACTCACACAAACCCGAGAAGAGAACACACAAGATGAGAGGCTGAAAATTTGTTGTTCTTCTTCTTCTCAACAAAAGAGGTCTACCCAAGAGATAAGGAAAATACAACATAAGTACTAAATTACTATATACATGTGGCCCATAATGTGAACACGCTAAGTGAGTGGGATGGCAAGATAAGTATGCCATAACTCAATTGTAGACTAGTAGATGGTATAGTCCAATTGTAGAATCACTAGCCACAGATCCATCATGTCAGCGAGCGACAACCTACCAAACACACCAGTGATGTCAATGGTCACCTAGGCATATATTAAGAGTCAGCTCATGTTGAGCTTGACATCTCAACATCATAGACGTTTCTCCTCACATTAAAAGAATATTTTTCTAAAGGAAGATGTTAAAGAGCTCATGAATAAAGTGGGAGTTGAAAATAAACATAGGGAGGATCAAGTGCAAGATGCCGAGAGTGAGATACCACCAACCAGTGAAGATAAAGGTGTCCCTATCCAAGATGAAGACAAAGGAATCAAATCCAAATATACCAATGATCTAGATGATGATGATGATGTGGAATCCACTATAGCTCATAGTGGCATAGAATCCACTGATCTTGCAATGGGTGGAGATATGGATCTTGAGATAGACCAATTAGCATATATGGATTTTATTGAAGATGTGACCAATGTCGACGGACCAAGATTACCCTAATACATAACTCGATTTCTCAATTAGGAATGTTAATTTCATATTTTTTTATGAGTTCTTCTTTCCAAATATGATTATGCCGATCGCAATCCTCTTCAAAAATGAAGATGCACTAGGATTGGCCTCTCTTAGGCACCTATATTACCTCAACACAAACCAACACACATTATTGTGATATCTTGTCTCTCTTTCTTGGGAACCTTTATTATATTCCACCACAAACTAGCTCGCTGTGAAAGTCTTACTCTCAGGTATGCCTCTCGAATTCTATCTTAGTAACGCAACTATATATACAGATGTATCTGCGTATATAGCCGCGTGTTGCAATTCGACACCCCTGCAACATTTACTCATTGCACCCACCACTATCTCACTATATTTTCTCACTAGTGGCATGACTATGCCCTCATCCTCTTTAGTGTGAGCTCTTGTTAAATAGCTTGATTGCATGTGAATGATTTAGAGTTCAAAAACGCTATTATCATGCACGCAAGTAAGTGACTGCAAGTCCTCGTTATTTGAGCATGCTGCGACTACGAACTAATTAGCACACGTTGTGATTCCGATTTACCCAGTACCAGGTGGAGGCTGGACCGGGCGGGCCAAAGCGAGGGTCGTTCTGTAGTCCGAGCCCCCTCAGTCGTGCATAATTTGATAGATTACTTGTTAAATTGTATTGTCTACTGGACTCCGGAGACGGGAGTCCTTCGTTAAGTTTCTGAGTTTTCTTCTTCCCCTCCCCTCCCTTCAATCATGGGCAAATTGCTCAGAAAGTTCCAAAAGGTCGCTGCGCGATCAGCCCTTACTCCTCTGCCGGAGATTAGCTCCTCCAATTGTACTGAATGCCACTATGCGAAGCTGATTAATGGTGATCACGCGGAGGGGGAGGAGGCACGTAATAAGGGCCATGGACCTCCGGCCTTTAAGGTGCCCAAGGGTTTTTTGCCTGTCTTGTTGGTAGGAGAGGAACTCTGCAATTGCAGTTGCAGTTGCTTGTATACGATTAGGGTCTCCCTCCTCGGGCACCCCCTCCTCGAGGAGCCTCTGCAAAGGTCTGCCCAGGAGTTTGGCTATTCTCAAGCGGGCGCTCTCAGGCTTATCTGCGATGCGCACGCGTTCGAACGACTCCTAAGCCTCATCACTTGACATGGAACCCTCTAACTCGCCTTTCTGTGCATTTGAGGCATGCATTATTATCAAACTAGACGACGAATCCCAACGTGCTAGGAATTCTAGAATACCATGACTGATGATTGTAATGCCTATCAGAAATTATCACTTAGCAATTGTAGTAATTGTACCATTAACCCAATTATCTATGTACCATTCAAATCATCAAATGCATCACTTGAAAAGTTGTACACCTTGCCTTGCTAAAAGCAAAGATACGTATAAGTGTACCAATAAATTTCATATTTGGTGTAAAGGCCTTTGATGCATAAGTGTTATTCTCTCTTTTTTTGATCAATAGTTATATATATATTAATCAAAAACCCTTCACAGAAAAATATCCAGAGAGCTTTACATCAGATCTCATGGGAGGATTCCTCCCATGAGATCTGATGCCCCAACTGCATACATGCTTCCATGAGACTTTCAATTGTACATCCTTTAGGTAATTGCTGCTCCAATACCTCACCCTTCTTGGACCAAATTTTAACCACCACTGGCCTAGTACATATTGGATTTTTATTAAATGCCACAAAGGTGTAGTCAATTTGTTTAACTTTCTTGTACCATCTCTTGGTTCTTGGCCCATACTTCACTGGTCTCTTCTTTGCCTTAACTCTGTACAAATGTAAGTGCACCAACAAACAACAATTAGGCTCAGCTTAGTATGCCTAAGGGTTCCTCTTTTCATAAGTGAGATCAAGAAAGGGCTGCCTACAAAGATTGAATCCTTTGCACCATCAGATCCTTGTTCAACTTATTTACCACATGAATAGACTAACATAGATATACACATTTATACGTCAGTCTTATTGTATCCAATCCACTATCAACAGTTTTTTGAAAGACAATACAATTCCTAGTGTTCAAAATTTCCTAGAGACAAAAAATTCAGATTATGTTAAACACAGAGTCAACACATTCCTCATCAGTAGTCCATTTCCCAAGCAACCAGTCCTCCCATAATCCATGAATCCCACTACAACTATAAACCCATCTGCATATTTTGGACGAGGGACCTCTAATAGCACGACAATCCCAAAATGCATGTTTTCCATCCTTAATAGCAATTTTACATCTAGGGCAGCAAATTCTTTTGCATTGGTTTGACTCCCAAAGGAAGGGCTCCCATACAGACTCTCCACAAAAAGGTTTGGGATTTGACAGGAATATCCAGATCGCAAATGCTCTTCCATCTTTTTCTCCAGCTGCAAGGGCCCCAGCTTGTCTTCCAAATCTTGTTACAATATACTACATTAGGGTGGTTGATTGCAAGATGAGGTTATCTAGTTTCATGTAGTGGGCACCCTTGGCTTTAGCCTGAAAACAGGCCTTTTTTCAAGAAGAATAGCCAATCTCTCCTAGTTAGCCAAGGAGTTTCATGTAAGATTCCTCCCCCACCCCCTTTTTGATGTCTAGTATCTTCCCCTGTAATCAACCCTCTTCAGAAATATAAAGACCCTGTTGCTAACTATTTTAGCCTAGAGAGAGAAAAATTATTCTAGAGAGAGAATATTCAGATTTTGAATATTTTTGAATAGAAAAATATCTCTTATAATTCAGATGAGTTCCCCTGAAACAGAAATTCAAAAAGAATTTTCCAATGTGCAATTGGAATTAATTGAAAATAGGTATAAAGAACCTTAGTCTAAGGGTCTAGATTTTCAGAAATCTTTAGACTATGGTCCAATTAAGGTTCCTATGACCCAATAGCATCAATCCATGTGTAGGGAAGAGATAAATCCAAATTTGTAAAAAGAAGATACCCAAAAATGAGTAAATGCTCACATAAGGTGAAGAGTTGAAAATGTACAAGGTTTATTAGTAAAAAACTATGAGCAATATTAAAAATATGAGATATTTTGGGTATCCAAAAATGAGTAAATGCTCACATAAGATGAAGAGTTGAAAACGTACAAGGTTTATTAGTAAAAAACTATGAGCAATATTAAAATGATGCCATTATGACACATATGTAAGGAAGGGGAATTCTTTAAAGGAGGTGCATATTTCACATAAGATGAAGAGTTGAAAATGTACAAGGTTTATTAGTAAAAAACTATGAACAATATTAAAATGATGCCATTATGACACATATGTAAGGAAGGGGAATTCTTTAAAGGAGGTGCATATTTCACATAAGATGAAGAGTTGAAAATGTACAAGGCTTATTAGTAAAAAACTATGAGCAATATTAAAATGATTCCATTATGACACATATGTAAGGAAGGGGAATTCTTTAAAGGAGGTGCATATTTCACATAAGATGAAGAGTTGAAAATATACAAGGTTTATTAGTAAAAAAACTATGAGCAATATTAAAATGATTCCATTATGACACATATGTAAGGAAGGGGAGTTCTTTAAAGGAGGTGCATATTTCACATGCTTGAATGAGTTTTAAACTCATAAAAATTGAGATATTTCATCTCTCCTCTCTCCTCATTCAAGTCTAGTTCCAAAAAGTTAGCTTAACTGACCTAAAAATGGTCAAATATTGACCAAACTGATTTAGAAAATTCTAGAATCAGTTTGTTTGGTTAGGAGCTCAATTTTTCCTATAAATAGAAGCCTCCCCCTTGTTGAAAAATAGTTAGTGTTTATGCATCGTTACTCTACTCCACCTAAGCCAAGAACTGTGAATTCATTTAATAATTCACTAGTTTTTGGAGCTTCCCTCTTTCTTCAATCCCCATTAGTGGCTCCATCAACATACTTAACCAATTGATTGGTTGGGGGCCTCTACCGTGAACAAAGAATCAAGCAAGTTGTAAGGTAATTAGTGAATATTGATCTTTCTATAATTTCTCAATGTTTCTCTCTTCTCAACCCCTCTCAAGCTTGAGAAGTTTAATTGGTATGGTTTTTTTAAATGCTATTGAAGTTTGAATAGTAGTGAAGAGTTACATAATTTAATAAATGCTATTGAAGTTAATTTTCATTTATGTTTAAATTCTAATGATTTTTATGTAAATTCTCTCTCTCACTCAAGAAATGGTCATACTCATGACCCGTTCTCAATCCAAATCAAGCTTTTCATAAAGCTTTTCCTTAATCCAAGATTAAGCTATGCTTGAGGTCAAATTAATGGCTTTTTCTATGCTTTTAGTTTATGTATATTGATGATTCAATCCATTATGGATTAAAATCCAATTAGAGATCATTTTAATTATTTCTTTAATGATAAGCATTATCCCTTAGAAAAATTAAGATTTATCAGTCATAGCAGCGGAGCTATGGCAAAATTTTTATAAAAATTATGCATAAAATAATTTCATTCAAAGCATAAAAAGAGGACTTCCTACCATATTCTAGGAATTATCATCCTAGATTAATTGAAAGAATTTCATTACAATCATGGAGAAATTGAATTTTAATATCATGCATAAAGGATAAGTTTTTATATCAAAAGTGTTATTTTTACCATTTTTATTTCATGCATAGAAGTATGCATAGTGGATAAATTTTTATATCAAAAGTGTTATTTTTATCATTTTTAAATTTCATGCATAGAAGTATGCATAAAGGAAAATTTTTTATATCAAAAGTGTTACTTTTATCATTTTTAATTTTCATGCATAGAAGTATGCATAAAGGAAAAAATTTTATATCAAAAGTGTTACTTTTATCATTTTTAATTTTCATGCATAGAAGTATGCATAAAGGAAAAATTTTTATATCAAAAGTGTTACTTTTATCATTTTTAATTTTCATGCATAGAAGTATGCATAAAAGAAAATTTTTTTATATCAAAAGTGTTACTTTTATCATTTTTAATTTTCATGCATAAAAGTATGCATAAAAGAAAATTTTTATATCAAAAGTGTTACTTTTATCATTTTTAATTTTCATGCATAGAAGTATGCATAAAGGAAATTTTTTTATATCAAAAGTGTTACTTTTATCATTTTTAATTTTCATGCATAGAAGTATGCATAAAGGAAATTTTTTTATATCAAAAGTGTTACTTTTATCATTTTTAATTTTCATGCATAGAAGTATGCATAAAGGAAATTTTTTTATATCAAAAGTGTTACTTTTATCATTTTTAATTTTCATGCATAGAAGTATGCATAAAGGAAAAATTTTTATATCAAAAGTGTTACTTTTATCATTTTTAATTTTCATGCATAGAAGTATGCATAAAGGAAAAATTTTTATATCAAAAGTGTCACTTTTATCATTTTTAATTTTCATGCATAGAAGTATGCATAAAGGAAAAATTTTTATATCAAAAGTGTTACTTTTATCATTTTTAATTTTTCATGCATAGAAGTATGCATAAAGGAAAATTTTTTATATCAAAAGTGTTACTTTTATCATTTTTAATTTTCATGCATAGAAGTATGCATAAAGGAAAAATTTTTATATCAAAAGTGTTACTTTTATCATATTGGATTTCATGCATATAGGTATGCATAAAAGATATTCTTTTTATACTAAAAGTGTGATTTTCCTCATAAATGGATTTTATGCTTAACTTAGATGCATAAGAGAAATTCTTTTATTCTAAAAGTGTAATTCCCTACCAAATTGAAATTATGCATAAGAAGATGCATAAAAGATTGATTTTAATTTCGAAAGTGTTAGTCTCCTTAAATGGAATTTATGTATAAATAAATGTGTAGAGAAATCTTATATCAAATATAAGAATTCTCTTTTTATAAAAAAAAAGATATGAAATGTGATAAGATGTGATAAGAGGTGTATGAGATGTGATAAGAATTGATAAGATGCGTATGGAAAGTGATAGGATGTGATAAGAGGTGTATGAGATGTGATAAGAATTGATAAGATGCGTATGGAAAGTGATAGGATGTGATAAGAGGTGTATGAGATGTGATAAGAATTGATAAGATGCGATAAGAGGTGTATGAGATGTAAAAAGATGTGATAAGATGTGTATGAGATGTGATAAGATTTGATAAGATGCGTATGGAAAGTGATAGGATGTGATAAGAGGTGTATGAGATGTAAAAAGATGTGATAAGATGTGTATGAGATGTGATAGAATGTGTTAAGATGAGTTAGGATGTGTTAAGATGTATATGGGATGTGTTAGGATGAGAATGGATGTAATATGGTTGTATGAATGTGATGTGGATGTATACATGTAGATGTATATGTATGAATGTGAATGTTGATGTGGATGTGGATGTATGGATGTAGATACGGATGTGTATGTATGTATGTGGATGTGTATGTATGAATGAGGATGTAAAAATGGACGTATGTATATAGATGTGGATGTATGGATGTATGTATGTAGATGTGGATGTATGGATGTGATTGTGAATGAAGAGGTGGATGTGAATGTATGGATGTAGATACAGATGTGGATGTATGTATGTAGATGTGGATGTATGGATGTGATTGTGAATGAAGAGGTGGATGTGAATGTATGGATGTAGATACGGATGTGGATGTATGTATGTGAATGTGGATGTATGAATGAGGATGTGAAAATGGATGTATGCATGTGAATGTGGATGTATGAATATGAATGTGGATGTGTGGATGTGGAAATGGAGGTATGGATGTATGAATGTAGATGTGGATGTATGCATGTAGATGCGTATGTATGAATGTGAAATTGGATGTATGATGTGGACGTACGAACATGGATATGTATGTAGAATAATGAATATGAAGATGTATGTGAGATAATGTAGTCTATATGAGTGAATGGATGAGAACGAGTACACACTGAATGGAATGTGGAATAAGTAATGTGGTCCGAGAGTGGATAATATGGAAAGACAAGAGTTCGTTATAGAAACTGTATTTGTGACTGTTTGTAAATGACTGTTTTATGTCAAGAATGCTGGAGAAGCATTTTGACCGTCTTAAGGATTAAGGTCATGAAGACTGAACTGATAAAGTTGCAACTGCTGACGGAGAGTCAATGGAGGACGTCTCGCGTAGCAAGGTCGATCGAGGTCTTGACCAGCCTCGGCTCGATTTAAATGGTGGGCTTCCGGTACGGTGGATGAGGGACCAAGGAAGCGGCCTATGAGTGAAGCGCTAGGTCACCTGCGAAGGATCCTAGAGGGTGCTGACCATACGGTGCTCGGGCTCTGGGTCGCCGAAGATACCCACACGTGCGTCGTGGAAGATATTGGAATAAGGAGTAAGAGTTGTTTTCTGAAACCGGGCATGGATCTGGTTGATTGACCTTGCTGGTCCTCAACAGATGAGTCCATGGCTCTTTTATATGGATCTGTGGGTTGATCTTGCTGATCTTCCACGGAGACTCCATTCTATTATATGAATATATTGCCGGTTACTATGAGCTAGGAACCATGGAAAAGGCCCCTGAGAGAACAGGTGGTGAGCATTCTGGTTGCCAATGATGCCATAAGTACACCGATGAAAGAATGACTGGAAATAAGGATTCAACCAGAGACTTTGAGGATTGTCATCAGTGACATAATGGTTTTATTAAAGGATTGTTTTAAAGCTAGTTGATGCTAAGAAAAAGGCAATTTCATATTGGGTGTGTAAGTGGTATGACTAGTTTTATGTTTGCATGAACTTCCGGCTAGGGGGCCTTGGAACTCTTTTCCTTGGTACCCGGGACAAAACCTAACCAAATTTCAAATTGGATCCCATCACTACAGTGGTTGGGCGGTTGGCTAACCCATGGGATCGGATGGGGTTAGGCTGGACTGATGGATCCGTAAATCGAGATTTTAATTTCTGTTATTACAATAGATAAAGTAAATCCCGGATAGTAATTGTTCTATGGATAGGAATCAACGGCTGTGCCTCTTGATGGGGAAAAAAGCGTTGATCACAATGATCCAAGTGCAAGTTTCTTCCTTGATCCGACCGAGTATCTTTATAGGTGCAGTCGGATCAGCGTGATCGGTAAGGATCTTGACTACGTTAGAGTACAAAGTTATCTGGTGGAATCGCCCGTGCTTTCCGGGGAAAGGGAGTTTTTCCGGTTTCGATTTTGGACAAACCGACGGATTAGTTTCTTATCCGGATATCCGTGGGCGAGGCCCCGAGTGTGAGACCCCTACCCGCGCATGATGTGCTACTTCCGCTGCTAGTACCCCGAATCTGTTGCGTGGTGGATATTGGGATCTCACAGTTGGTATCAGAGCAGCTTTTGAAAGCTAATAAAGATAATTAAATTCTTATCTGAAATTGGTAATAAGAATTCAGAAACAGCATTTTCATAATGTATTTTCATCTCGTAAGCTTCTTTAATGAAGAAATTTTTTTTCCACATTTATCTGGTATTCCCGACCTCACCCAGTCTCAAGATATGATTGCATTTGCCTTCGAGCATCTCATCTCTTCCGCTTCAACTCAAACAAGCCGAGCAAGACTCGCACGCCATTTCGCGGATTTATATTTTCCTAAACCAGCGGAAAGAATACAACATAAGTGGTTTGCAGGGCAATATGTCCACGCCCATTGCAACCGCCGTACAATGCTGTGGCAAAATCTCTCATTGACTATGATTCTGTTAAAGCTGAACATGGTGCGTGGTGTCATTCTATATCATTCGACACCTCGAAATTTCAAACTTTCATGTCGAATTTATAGACTCCTTAGTCGATTTATCCCTAAGGAGAAAATAATAACTCCCTTCGCAGTTAGAGAACTTATGTAACAGGGCATGACTATGGCCCAGTACCGTCGTCTTATGCGTCTCTCGAAGAGATTTTGAATTTTGGAGCCGAGCCACTCTATGTAATTATTGTAACTTGTATATAAATATACAAATGTTTTTTTTTTTAACGGACGATCGGATAAAGAAAAATCTATTTATCAGACTTAAGTCATAGATCTCCAATAAGATCAACTGAGGAGCAAATTATGTCGAAAGTTTATCAAGACGCACTAAAAGGTTGTAATTGTGTGATATAATTCATACAATTTGATACTCAAACTGAAAATTTTGTAATTTAGTAATTGGGTTTTCAGATACCGCAATTGTATGGAACCCTGACTTGCTTGAGGCCTAGACATGATGGTATCTATCTTATAGTTCCAAGTATCATGACTACCCGTATATACCGAGAGTATAACTGCAGCTCTTTACTGACAGTATATACGAGTAAATCTAAGACTTGAAATTATAAGCGTTAATGCTATCCAGATGATGATTTCGAATGTGGTTGATATGATTTTTAATTTTGTTTGAGAATTGATGAATTGAATTGGATTCTGATTGAAAAATGACGATTTTTGAAATTTAGTTGAAATGTAATAAGCTGAGCGAAACCACAATGAGGATGAATGGAACGAGTCCCAGTGATGATATTCATAACTGGAATGATGATAATGATTTCAGCAAATCACTATGAGATCAGTGGATTGTGCTGTCAGATTGCTACTGTTAACACTTGAGACAGTAGATTAAGTTAAGGGATGACAAATTGAGAACTTGCTTAACTTAAATTCCGTGGAGGAATGTTCAGAAGGAAATTTTCGGTCTAATGGACCATTATCGTGTTAAAGATATGAATGATATGATTTGAATGAATTGTTATTTAATGATGAATTCTATATAAGGGATATTTATCCCCATATTCTGTTGGGTTGATCGGAATATAAGGAACCCCAGAATAAATTGGATCTTAAGCAAAAAAGTTGTTCTCTACTTGCGAGATGAGGACATCTTGCACCTTTTAAGTGGGGTAGAATGTAAGATTCCTCCCCCAGCCTTAGAGGTATACAGGAGTAAGAATCTCTCTTTCTGATCTTATAATTATTCTCTCTCTAAAATAAAAGAAAGATTCTGTTTAAAAAAGGAAGAACCTTTTTCCTGAATACTTCTCAAGAGTCCCACCTGTTTTAAGGATTCAGAACAACGAGTTCAGAAGTGAGAATCGATGTTTTGGATATCAAGGTTTTGGTCTCGAGTACGGCCCAAAAGAAGTTCTTTATCTCTTGGGAAGTATAAGAAGTTATCTCCCAGATATTGTGGACCAAAGAAAATAGGTGATTTAGCTTACGAACTTCTTTTATCTCCTCATCTCAAAGTTCTGAATGCCTTCTATAGAAAAATATGCCAAACCCAAATCATGGAAAGACGGTAAAACTTCAGTGGCAAGTTACCGTTGGCTTCTAAGTTACGCTAGCTCCTTCCTTTATATAAGTCGTAACTTTTACTTGTCGTTCACAGTAATCTTACTCCCATCGATCTCCTTTCTTTCTTAATCTCCTTCATGGCTTGGCAACAAGAATTAGTTTTATCCATAATGATTCCTCACCTTCAAGACGCAAGTGAGTCTGTGAAGAAGGATTTTATAGAACAGTATGAGCGCTCACTTTTTCCTCACCTAGGAACTTCTGTAGCGCAGACCAAATGGTGGACCTATCAAGACATAACTAGGGTAACACCCTGGGGTCAGCAGCACTTTCGTGACAATGTCCGCTGTGCCATGGTTATTGAAGCTTTGGGTTTGGGTCCCCGATACTACTGCGTCATGAGATCAAGGCATCCTGGGTTTTCTGAGCGGGTCTTCTTACTAGCGTGTTTTCTTCCTCATGAGAAGATATGCCTTTACCCCGTTTTTGGCTTGCCTCTCAGAGGTCCTTTTGTTAGAACACCTCATACCACTGAGATAGGCGCAGCAATAACCCACAGAATCATTCCCATAGATGAGTTACCTTATACTTGTGCAGCTTGTGAGGACTGCTTTTGTGACCATATGATGGACGGGCTTATGGAAGTGTAAAGAGTTTCTCTATCTTTACTGTATAAGTTCCGAGAATGAATAAAGTTTAAATCTTGTTCGTATTTTGAATCTTGCTCTCTTTAAGACTTATCTTGGTGGTTAATCTTGATTAAATTTTTTTTCTAAGTCTCATATTCGTGAATCCTGCGAAATTATCACAAGTTGCGAGATGAGGACATCTCGCGTTTTTTAAGTGGGGTAGAATGTAAGATTCCTCCCCCACCCCCTTTTTGATGTCTAGTATCTTCCCCTGTAATCAACCCTCTTCAGAAATATAAAGACCCTGTTGCTAACTATTTTAGCCTAGAGAGAGAAAAATTATTCTAGAGAGAGAATATTCAGATTTTGAATATTTTTGAATAGAAAAATATCTCTTATAATTCAGATGAGTTCCCCTGAAACAGAAATTCAAAAAGAATTTTCCAATGTGCAATTGGAATTAATTGGAAATAGGTATAAAGAACCTTAGTCTAAGGGTCTAGATTTTCAGAAATCTTTAGACTATGGTCCAATTAAGGTTCCTATGGGCCAATAGCATCAATCCATGTGTAGGGAAGAGATAAATCCAAATTTGTAAAAAGAAGATACCCAAAAATGAGTAAATGCTCACATAAGGTGAAGAGTTGAAAATGTACAAGGTTTATTAGTAAAAAACTATGAGCAATATTAAAAATATGAGATATTTTGGGTATCCAAAAATGAGTAAATGCTCACATAAGATGAAGAGTTGAAAATGTACAAGGTTTATTAGTAAAAAACTATGAGCAATATTAAAATGATGCCATTATGACACATATGTAAGGAAGGGGAATTCTTTAAAGGAGGTGCATATTTCACATAAGATGAAGAGTTGAAAATGTACAAGGTTTATTAGTAAAAAACTATGAACAATATTAAAATGATGCCATTATGACACATATGTAAGGAAGGGGAATTCTTTAAAGGAGGTGCATATTTCACATAAGATGAAGAGTTGAAAATGTACAAGGCTTATTAGTAAAAAACTATGAGCAATATTAAAATGATTCCATTATGACACATATGTAAGGAAGGGGAATTCTTTAAAGGAGGTGCATATTTCACATAAGATGAAGAGTTGAAAATGTACAAGGTTTATTAGTAAAAAAACTATGAGCAATATTAAAATGATTCCATTATGACACATATGTAAGGAAGGGGAGTTCTTTAAAGGAGGTGCATATTTCACATGCTTGAATGAGTGACACATATGTAAGAAAGGGGAGTTCTTTAAAGGAGGTGCATATTTCACATGCTTGAATGAGTTTTAAACTCATAAAAATTGAGATATTTCATCTCTCCTCTCTCCTCATTCAAGTCTAGTTCCAAAAAGTTAGCTTAACTGACCTAAAAATGGTCAAATATTGACCAAACATTCTAGAATCAGTTTGTTTGGTTAGGAGCTCAATTTTTCCTATAAATATAAGCCTCCCCCTTGTTGAAAAATAGTTAGTGTTTATGCATCGTTACTCTACTCCACCTAAGCCAAGAACTGTGAATTCATTTAATAATTCACTAGTTTTTGGAGCTTCCCTCTTTCTTCAATCCCCATTAGTGGCTCCATCAACATACTTAACCAATTGATTGGTTGGGGGCCTCTACCGTGAACAAAGAATCAAGCAAGTTGTAAGGTAATTAGTGAATATTGATCTTTCTATAATTTCTCAATGTTTCTCTCTTCTCAATCCCTCTCAAGCTTGAGAAGTTTAATTGGTATGGTTTTTTTAAATGCTATTGAAGTTTGAATAGTAGTGAAGAGTTACATAATTTAATAAATGCTATTGAAGTTAATTTTCATTTATGTTTAAATTCTAATGATTTTTATGTAAATTCTCTCTCTCACTCAAGAAATGGTCATACTCATGACCCGTTCTCAATCCAAATCAAGCTTTTCATAAAGCTTTTCCTTAACCCAAGATTAAGCTATGCTTGAGGTCAAATTAATGGCTTTTTCTATGCTTTTAGTTTATGTATATTGATGATTCAATCCATTATGGATTAAAATCCAATTAGAGATCATTTTAATTATTTCTTTAATGATAAGCATTATCCCTTAGAAAAATTGAGATTTATCAGTCATAGCAGCGGAGCTATGGCAAAATTTTTATAAAAATTATGCATAAAATAATTTCATTCAAAGCATAAAAAGAGGACTTCCTACCATATTCTAGGAATTATCATCCTAGATTAATTGAAAGAATTTCATTACAATCATGGAGAAATTGAATTTTAATATCATGCATAAAGGATAAGTTTTTATATCAAAAGTGTTATTTTTACCATTTTTATTTCATGCATAGAAGTATGCATAGTGGATAAATTTTTATATCAAAAGTGTTATTTTTATCATTTTTAAATTTCATGCATAGAAGTATGCATAAAGGAAAAATTTTTATATCAAAAGTGTTACTTTTATCATTTTTAATTTTCATGCATAGAAGTATGCATAAAGGAAACATTTTTATATCAAAAGTGTTACTTTTATCATTTTTAATTTTCATGCATAGAAGTATGCATAAAGGAAAAATTTTTATATCAAAAGTGTTACTTTTATCATTTTTAATTTTCATGCATAGAAGTATGCATAAAAGAAAATTTTTTAATATCAAAAGTGTTACTTTTATCATTTTTAATTTTCATGCATAAAAGTATGCATAAAAGAAAATTTTTATATCAAAAGTGTTACTTTTATCATTTTTAATTTTCATGCATAGAAGTATGCATAAAGGAAATTTTTTTATATCAAAAGTGTTACTTTTATCATTTTTAATTTTCATGCATAGAAGTATGCATAAAGGAAATTTTTTTATATCAAAAGTGTTACTTTTATCATTTTTAATTTTCATGCATAGAAGTATGCATAAAGGAAATTTTTTTATATCAAAAGTGTTACTTTTATCATTTTTAATTTTCATGCATAGAAGTATGCATAAAGGAAAAAATTTTATATCAAAAGTGTTACTTTTATCATTTTTAATTTTCATGCATAGAAGTATGCATAAAGGAAAAATTTTTATATCAAAAGTGTTACTTTTATCATTTTTAATTTTCATGCATAGAAGTATGCATAAAGGAAAAATTTTTATATCAAAAGTGTTACTTTTATCATTTTTAATTTTTCATGCATAGAAGTATGCATAAAGGAAAATTTTTTATATCAAAAGTGTTACTTTTATCATTTTTAATTTTCATGCATAGAAGTATGCATAAAGAAAAAATTTTTATATCAAAAGTGTTACTTTTATCATATTGGATTTCATGCATATAGGTATGCATAAAAGATATTCTTTTTATACTAAAAGTGTGATTTTTCTCATAAATGGATTTTATGCTTAACTTAGATGCATAAGAGAAATTCTTTTATTCTAAAAGTGTAATTCCCTACCAAATTGAAATTATGCATAAGAAGATGCATAAAAGATTGATTTTAATTTCGAAAGTGTTAGTCTCCTTAAATGGAATTTATGTATAAATAAATGTGTAGAGAAATCTTATATCAAATATAAGAATTCTCTTTTTATAAAAAAAAAGATATGAAATGTGATAAGATGTGATAAGAGGTGTATGAGATGTGATAAGAATTGATAAGATGCGTATGGAAAGTGATAGGATGTGATAAGAGGTGTATGAGATGTGATAAGAATTGATAAGATGCGTATGGAAAGTGATAGGATGTGATAAGAGGTGTATGAGATGTGATAAGAATTGATAAGATGCGATAAGAGGTGTATGAGATGTAAAAAGATGTGATAAGATGTGTATGAGATGTGATAAGATTTGATAAGATGCGTATGGAAAGTGATAGGATGTGATAAGAGGTGTATGAGATGTAAAAAGATGTGATAAGATGTGTATGAGATGTGATAGAATGTGTTAAGATGAGTTAGGATGTGTTAAGATGTATATGGGATGTGTTAGGATGAGAATGGATGTAATATGGTTGTATGAATGTGATGTGGATGTATACATGTAGATGTATATGTATGAATGTGAATGTTGATGTGGATGTGGATGTATGGATGTAGATACGGATGTGTATGTATGTATGTGGATGTGTATGTATGAATGAGGATGTAAAAATGGACGTATGTATATAGATGTGGATGTATGGATGTATGTATGTAGATGTGGATGTATGGATGTGATTGTGAATGAAGAGGTGGATGTGAATGTATGGATGTAGATACAGATGTGGATGTATGTATGTAGATGTGGATGTATGGATGTGATTGTGAATGAAGAGGTGGATGTGAATGTATGGATGTAGATACGGATGTGGATGTATGTATGTGAATGTGGATGTATGAATGAGGATGTGAAAATGGATGTATGCATGTGAATGTGGATGTATGAATATGAATGTGGATGTGTGGATGTGGAAATGGAGGTATGGATGTATGAATGTAGATGTGGATGTATGCATGTAGATGCGTATGTATGAATGTGAAATTGGATGTATGATGTGGACGTACGAACATGGATATGTATGTAGAATAATGAATATGAAGATGTATGTGAGATAATGTAGTCTATATGAGTGAATGGATGAGAACGAGTACACACTGAATGGAATGTGGAATAAGTAATGTGGTCCGAGAGTGGATAATATGGAAAGACAAGAGTTCGTTATAGAAACTGTATTTGTGACTGTTTGTAAATGACTGTTTTATGTCAAGAATGCTGGAGAAGCATTTTGACCGTCTTAAGGATTAAGGTCATGAAGACTGAACTGATAAAGTTGCAACTGCTGACGGAGAGTCAATGGAGGACGTCTCGCGTAGCAAGGTCGATCGAGGTCTTGACCAGCCTCGGCTCGATTTAAATGGTGAGCTTTCGGTACGGTGGATGAGGGACCAAGGAAGCGGCCTATGAGTGAAGCGCTAGGTCACCTGCGAAGGATCCTAGAGGGTGCTGACCATACGGTGCTCGGGCTCTGGGTCGCCGAAGATACCCACACGTGCGTCGTGGAAGATATTGGAATAAGGAGTAAGAGTTGTTTTCTGAAACCGGGCATGGATCTGGTTGATTGACCTTGCTGGTCCTCAACAGATGAGTCCATGGCTCTTTTATATGGATCTGTGGGTTGATCTTGCTGATCTTCCACGGAGACTCCATTCTATTATATGAATATATTGCCGGTTACTATGAGCTAGGAACCATGGAAAAGGCCCCTGAGAGAACAGGTGGTGAGCGTTCTGGTTGCCAATGATGGCATAAGTACACCGATGAAAGAATGACTGGAAATAAGGATTCAACCAGAGACTTTGAGGATTGTCATCAGTGACATAATGGTTTTATTAAAGGATTGTTTTAAAGCTAGTTGATGCTAAGAAAAAGGCAATTTCATATTGGGTGTGTAAGTGGTATGACTAGTTTTATGTTTGCATGAACTTCCGGCTAGGGGGCCTTGGAACTCTTTTCCTTGGTACCCGGGACAAAACCTAACCAAATTTCAAATTGGATCCCATCACTACAGTGGTTGGGCGGTTGGCTAACCCATGGGATCGGATGGGGTTAGGCTGGACTGATGGATCCGTAAATCGAGATTTTAATTTCTGTTATTACGATAGATAAAGTAAATCCCGGATAGTAATTGTTCTATGGATAGGAATCAACGGCTGTGCCTCTTGATGGGGAAAAAAGCGTTGATCACAATGATCCAAGTGCAAGTTTCTTCCTTGATCCGACCGAGTATCTTTATAGGTGCAGTCGGATCAGCGTGATCGGTAAGGATCTTGACTACGTTAGAGTACAAAGTTATCTGGTGGAATCGCCCGTGCTTTTCGGGGAAAGGGAGTTTTTCCGGTTTCGATTTTGGACAAACCGACGGATTAGTTTCTTATCCGGATATCCGTGGGCGAGGCCCCGAGTGTGAGACCCCTACCCGCGCACGATGTGCTACTTCCGCTGCTAGTACCCCGAATCTGTTGCGTGGTGGAGATTGGGATCTCACATTTCACTTCAAGGTCTTCTAATGAGACATCATATGCAAAGTTGGGCACCTAAAACTATAATCTGATCGAATATCCAATAATTGCAAGTCCCCTTTTCTTTGGGAACCAAAATTGTATACAGGCCCTGTAAGAGGTTTAGACACGCATAGTGAATGTGAGTAAATTGCCTATAACTTTTACATTATTACTCATATGATGTTCCCACTTTGCATATCCCAAATACAAATAACATAGAGCTTAACTTGATTTATCGAGTAATTTTTGATGTGTTCTACTATTTTTTATATTATTTAAAAGGCATTGGAATTGTTAAAAAAAATACTATTTTGTCCTCCCACCACATCTACCATTTAAAATACTCAAATTGTATGGATCTAGTGATTATTAGATTGGGAAAGATTAGTAGAATGTGGGTATAAGGTAAAATTATAAATCTAACAGTTGGATTTTTATAGATTTTTTTATAATGACTGTAAGAGGCCCATTAAATCAATTGTAATTTAATTCTAGAAAATCAAATATTAAATCTTTCAATCTAAAAACTCTAGGGATCAATATGCTTGTTGCCATGAATTTATTAAAAAAATTGTGATTAATTTGAGTATGGGAAGGTTCATTTTCAATCTTCCCAAGTGAAAATTCACATATTGTGTCCACTCTCCCCTTTTCAAGTCTAAAACCAATCCTAGTTAGGTTTTAAAAATCTAGGCTTGGTAAACTTCAAAGCCTAGATATCATTCCATGTGTGAGGCTTACACGAATCTTATATATGCATGCAACTTTATGTCCACATCAGCTTCGAGAGGATCCACATAAGCAGCTTGCCACCTCCACCCTCCATGTCAACATGGTCAACCTAGTCGACTCCCCACCTCATCATCCTAGTCATCATTAATGCCACATCTTCTTGCCACCTTTGCATGCCACCTCACACTTGATGACATGGCATGCCACATCATGGAATTTCCACATTAGCCATAATAGTGCCACATGTCAAAAGAATGCCACGTGTCATGCACACATGTGACATGTGGCACCTCCTTTCCACCTCACCATTTTTTTTCAAAAATAATTTTTAAAAAAAAGTTAATTTAGTAATTTAGAGAAATAGAATATAGAATTTTAAATAATAAAATATATATAACTTATTAATATAAAAGAATTTAAAATCACTAATTTTAAAGGATTATATTTTGTAATTAAATCAATAATATTATTTTTAAATTTCATGTTATTTAATTTTAAAAAATAATTTTTTAAATTTAATATTTCTTGAAAATATTTTGTGTAGGATAAACCTTTGAATAAAATTTTAAAAAAATACATCATAAAAGAAAATAGAGTTATATAGTTATAAAATAAAAGATATATTTAAAGATATATTTATATATCTAGTAATGATAAATATTTAGACTTGTTAATAAATATTATTAATAATATTAATTTTTAAGTGGATAATAGTTTATCTTTATGTTTATCTTAATTATCCAATCAATCTTAGATAGGAAATCCAATGAGATTTGAAGTGGATAACCTATTTTTCCTATATAATCACTTATCTCTAGTACTATCCCATCATGTCTTCATAATTTATACTCTCTTAGCTTCCTTGAGAATGGGTTCTCAAAGTCGTAGGAGTCAGAAACCTGACAAGACTAGACTTCCCCCCGTCCACTAAGTTCAAGAGGAGGAGAGGAAAATGGTAGCTCGTGAGAGAAAGAGAGAGTGGAGAGCACGTCAACGAGCAACACCTTCCATTGGCGATGATCCAAGCCTTGCTCCTCCTCTTCCACTTCCTCTCCCTCTGCCCTCTTCCCCCCCACTACCCCTTAGTTTAGATAATCCACGTGAACCCGCCCTTCTTCAGCCCCCTTCTCTTTCACAAGAACCCACCCCCCGCCTTTGGGCGCCCATCGTGTGGATAGGAAAGAACTATCAAAGTAAGGGGTGCATCGTCATGCCCATGCAATCTTCCATTCCTATTTCAAAGACCTCACGCCTTCATCACAGCCATGTGTGCTTGATGCTTTGATCGATCTGCCCAACATGGCCAACTACAGGGCACTTCTCGACATTGGAGGTCGAAGAGAGAGGAGAGCTTGCATGACGGTGCTACATAATGTTCGTCATTCCTATATAGTTAACGAGAAGAGGAACTCTGCGGACGCTTTGGCTGCTCGACGGGCTATTGTGCTAGCCATAAGTAGCTCCCAAATGAAGGGTAAGGTGAGTGCCACATCTCGCATCCTTTCCATAGCACCACACGCACTTAGAGTTGGGTCTATTAGATGGCAAAGTTTAGATGCCAATGAGGTTGGTGCTTTGTGGGCGAGTAGTGGTTGTATAGCTAGGCATGATCGCCTACTAGATGAAACCACTAGAGCTTTGATAGAAAGTTTTTGGGAGGAGAATTGTCGTGCCTCACCAGTTTTCAAGAAAGCTTTGCGTAAGAGAGTGATAAGAGGAGTGTTCATTGAGCACGGTGCTTGCTTTCTTGAAATAACATAAACAGAGTTGTATTCTCCGTTTGTGGCATCGTATCCAGAGTTTAAAATTGGGCAAAGGTCATTTGAGGGGTGTAAGCCTTAGTTTGTGAGGTTGTAAGATTCCTCCCTCCAGCTTTTGAGGTGTAAATGTGTAAGAACCTCCCCTTCTGTTCTTGTAATTATTCCCCTCTCTGAAATAGAAGAAAGATCTTGTTTTACCCTATTTTGGCCTAGAGAGAGAAAATATCTAGAGAGAGGTAATCTAAAATTGAGATATCTTTGGATATAAAAACCCTCCTAGTGTCTAAAATGGTTTCCCTTGAAACAGAAGTTCAAAATGAACTTTCCAATGTGCATTAGGAATCAATAAAAAATGATATAAGGAACCTTAGCCTAAGGGTCTAGATTTTCAAAAAAAAATAGATTATGGTCCAATTAAGGTTCCTACAGGCCAATAGGATTATTCCAAGTGTTGGGATGAGATAAATCCAAATAATAAAATAAAATACCCAAAAATGAGTAAATTCTCACATAAGATAAAGAGTTGATTGAGTACAAGGTTTATTTGCATATAAAAAAATACCAAAAACTTCTCTTTTCTTTAATTAATTATTTATGCATAAATATACTAGAAATTAGTTTCCCATGAATTTGATAAAAATCATTCTTTTAGCATAGGATATCCAATCCTAGAATATGGTAGGAAGTCCTCTTTTCACATTATGCATAAAAATGAGCTATGTATTAATTTCTAAAAATTTTGCCAGAGCTTCGCTATTACTGATAATTTTTAATATTTCTAGAAAGAATAATACTTTGTAATACAATTATGATAGAATACTATCCTTAGACCTAAATATAATTTATGAAATTAAATCGTAAGTTTACCATAATTTTATTAGCATAAAAGCATAAAAAAGCCATTTTCTTAATCTCTAGCTTAACAAGCTTAGCGATTGCTTTTGAATTAAGAATTTATCAATGAGAAGCATTCATTTGCTAAAGAATTAGTCATAGGAATGACTATTCTTTTGGGGAGAGAGAGATATACATAAAAAGCATCCTAATAAAGCATAAAAACTAACTTTTTGTGATGAATCATTAGAATTCTTATAGAAAGCTTGATTTGCATTGAAAATAATTAATTTGAAACTTCTCAAGCTTGAGAGGGGTTGAGAAGTGAATATTTTGAGAATATTAATGAAAACCATGAAATTACTTCTTACCTCTAGATTTGGCTGCTTCTTTATCTTAGAAAGGAAGCCCCCAACCAATCAATTGGTTTAGTATGTTGAAAATAATCTCCAAGGATTGTTGAAGAGAGAGAGAAGCTCCAATCTCTCCAAAAGTAGAGGATTTTTAAGGAATAATAGAAAATATCATTATTTTAATATAATACTGGCATGGTATAGTTTACAATTTTTTTACAAAAGACTAAGGATCTATTTATAGGTGAGGGAGGCCACTAACCAAGTCCAACTAGGTTCTAGAATTCTCCAGGTTCAGTGATTCAATTTGGACAAGATTTGGACCAGTTTGGCTCCCTTTTTGATTTGGTTTGATCTAGGAGAGAGGAGAGATAAAAATATCATAACTTTTTTGAATTAAAAACTCATCCACATGTGTGAATTAGGCGCCTACCTCAAGAGTCTCCCTCTCCTTACCAAGGTGTCAAAAATGTATCATTATTCTAAAATATCTCATTTTTTAGTAATATCTCATAGTAGAATTCCCATGATAATGGAGATCCATGTAATTAAATGGAAAAAGAGAAATTTTGATATATTGAAATAATGAATATTTAATTTAAAGAGAATTTTTAGATAAATTTATTTTATGCATGAGAAAATTTAAACGATAAAAGAGGAATTCCCATGACAATTGGAAGTCAATCATTTAAATGGTAAAAGTGAAATTCTTGGCACATTTGAGATAATGGATATTTTTATTAAAGAAAAGAGAAATTTTAGATAAATTTATTTTATGATAAAAGAGGAATTTTCATGATTTGGAATTCAATCATTTAAATGCAAAAAGAGGAATTCCCATGATATCTGAGATTCAAGAAGTTAAATGGAAAAAGAGGAATTTTTAGCATAATTCAAATTATGAGTATTTATCAAAAGTGGAATGTTGAGCATCCCATGAATCTTTTACTCAAAAGAAGAATATTGAATATATTTCACTTGAGAAATTTGAGAAAGAATATAAAAAATCCATGGAGAAAAAGCACCTTTAACTAGGCCAAGCAATTAGCAAAAATTTAGAAAAAGTCCCATCGGTATCAAAAGTAGAAAATGTTACTAAATGTGAATAGATGTGAATAAGATGAGAATACGATGTGATAAGATGTAAATGCAATGTGATAGGATGTGATAAGATGTGAATGTGATGTAAATGGATGTGGATGTGAAGAGATGTGGATGGGATGTGATGTGATATAAATGGATGTGGATGTGAAGAGGTGTGGATGGGATGTGATGTGATGTAAATGGATGTGGATGTGATGAGATGTGGATAGGATGTGATGTGATGTAAATGGATGTGGATATGGATGTGAAGAGATGTGGATGGGATGTGATGTGATGTAAATGGATGTAAATGTGAATGTGATGAGATGAGATTGAGATGTGATGATATGTGAAAGGAAGTGATGTAATGTAAATGGATGAGAATTAGATGTGGACGTGATGTAATGTGGATGAGATGTATGTGATGTGATGTGGATGTAATGAATGAGATGGATGTGAATGGATGCGATGAGATGTGAATGGATGACATGTGATGTGATGTAAACAGATGTGAATGAATATGAATGTGATGTGATGTAAATAGATGTGAATGGATGAGATGTGATATGAATGGATGTGGTGTGATGTGAAATGGATGTGATGTGAATCGGGATAGATGTGAATGGATGAGATACAATGTGAATGGATGTGATGTGATGTGATATGGATATGGATAGATGTGAATGGATGAGATGTGATGTGATGTGATATGGATATGGATAGATGTGAATGGATGAGATGTGATGTGATGTGAATCGGGATAGATGTGAATGAATGAGATGTGATGTGATGTGATGTGATGTGAATCGAGATAGATGTGAATGGATGAGATGTGATGTGAAATGGATGTGATGTGAATCGGGATAGAGGTGAATGGATGTGATGTGATGTGATATGGATATGGGTAGATGTGAATGGATGAGATGTGATGAGATGTAAGTAGATGAGAATGGATGAAGGACAATGGGAATACATATGATTGGATGTGGATTAAGCAATGTGAATTGATGTAGAAGAATGTGGAATAACGAGAAATGATGTGGAACAATGTGGAAAGATGAGAGTTCATTAGAAACTGTATTTATGACATGTTTTTAAATGACTGTTTTATGTCAAGAATGCTGGGGAAGCATTTTGACCATCTTGTGAATGAGGTCATGGAGACCTAAGTGATAAAGTTGCACTAGCTGACGGAGAGTCAACGGAGGATGTCTCGCGTAGCAAGGTCCCACCAAGGTCTTGAATAGACTCGATTCGTTTTAAATGGTGAGCTTCTGGTACGGTGGATGAGGGTCCAAGGAAGCGGCCTATGAGTGAAGCGCTAGGTAACCTACGAAGGATCCTAGAGGGTGCTGACCATACGATGCTTGGGCTCTGGGTCGCCGAAGATACCCACACTTGCATCGAGAAAGAAAATGGAACAATAGGTTAGAGTTATTTTCTGAACTCAGGCATGGATCTGGTTGATTTTCCTTGCTGGTCCGGATGAGTCCATGGCTCTTTTATATGGATCTGTTGGTTGATCTTGCTGATCTTCAACAGAGAGTCCATCTGGATTTTTATAAGTGAATATATTTCCAGGTACTATGAGTTAGGAACTGTTGAAAAGGCCCCTGAGTGAACAGGTGGTGAGCGTTCTGGTTGCCAATGATGCCATAGGTACACCGATGAAAGAATGATTGGAAATTAGAATTCAATTTGGATATTTTGGAGGATTATGGTCAATGATACTATGGTTTCATTAAAATATTGTTTTAAAGATACTTGAATCTGTGAAATAGGCAATTTCATATTGGGTGTGTAAGTGGTGTGACTATCTTGAATTTTGCTCGAAGTGCCGGCAAGGGACCTGGGAACTCTTTTCCCTGCTGGACTGATGGATCCCTAAAATGAGACTCAATTCTGTTATGGTACGATAGATGAAGTAAATCCCAGCATTAGGGGAAGGTTGAGGTCTATAGGGGTCCTTTAAGCTGCCATATTATGATTTTAATGACTTTTTGTTAAAACGTTAAGTTTCTTTGACTTTAGATACCTTCTTGATCTTCAAACGGCTAGAAGTTTGAATTTCAAAGTTTCCCGCCAAAATTGAATTTGAAATCGAGCAAGCAAAACTATATCATGTGACATATCTATGGAAAGAGCTCGACGAGTAGATTCTGGATCTTTAATCTCCGACAAATTTTGAGCTCATATGTAGAAGTTATGGACGTTCGAAATTTCAAAAACTTCCCCCCCACTTTTTGGAAATGAAAAGTATAAAAGGCATCTTCTAGAGAATCTTTTGACCACCTTTAATCACCCAACATTTTTGTATACATGGAATCACACGATTGGCTCTTTTCCTTAATAACCTTTTAATCACACCTAATGGATAGTCCTTGTTCTATGGAAAAGAATCAATGGCTGTGCCTCTTGATGAGGAAAAACGCATTGCTCTCTATGATACAAGTGCAAGTCTCTTCCTTGATCTGATCATGTGACTTACGGGTTCGGTCAGATCAATTTGGTTAGTTAAGGCTCTTGACTATGCTAGAATAATCTTGACTATGTAAAAAACATCCCTGGAGGAATCGCCTGTGCTTTCTGGGCGAGGGAAGTTTTTTCGGGTTCGGTTTTGGAAGAACGGAGGGATTAGTCTCTTATCCGGATATCTATGGGGGCGAGGCCCCGAGTGAGAGGCTCTACCCTGCGGCGTAAGAAGTGCTACTTTCGCTAGCATCCCCGATTTCCTTGCGCAGAGGGGGTAGGGATCTTTCAGAGATACTCATGTCAGCGTGACACATGTTGTTGTCGCTACCATGTTGAGTTCAAACTTTTTTATTATAGAGTCACTGTTCCCACCGTGCAACGAATTCAGGGCCGCTAGCAGTGAAGTAGCACTTCTTGTACGGTCTAGGGTCCCTCACTCGGGGCCTCACCCACGGATATCCGGACAAGAGACTAATCCATCGGTTCTTCCAAAACCGAACTTGGAAAAACTTCCCATTGCCCAGAAAGCACAGGCGATTCCTCCAGGGTAATTTTCCTCTAACGTAGTTAAAAAGTCTTAACTAATTGAACTGATCTGATCGAACCCGTAAGTCCCATAGTCAGGTCAGGGAAAGATTGCACTTGGATCATAGAGACCAACACTTGGATCATAAAGACCAACACTTGGATCATAAAGATTGCACTTAGATCATAGAGACCAACACTTTTTTCCTCATTGAGAGGCACAGCGGTTGATTCTTTTCCATAGAACAATTTTTGTCAGCAGGCATTTACTTCATCTAGCGTACCATAACAGAATTGAGTCTCAATTCAGGGATCCATCAGTCCAGCCTAATCCCATCCAGTTCCATGGATTAGCCAACCGCCCAACCCCACTGTAGTGATGGGATCCAATTAGGAATTTGGTTAGGTTTTGTCTTGGGTACCAGGGAAAAGAGTTCCAAGGCTCCCTAGCCGGATATTCATGAAAACTTAAAACTAGTCATACCACTTACACACCCAATATGAAATTGCCTTTTTCACAGATTCATCTATCTTTAAAATAATAATTTAATGAAATCATAGTCCACTGATCATAATCCTCCAAAAATTTTTGGTTGAATTCTAATTTCCATCATTCCTTCCTTAGTGTACCTATTGCATCATTGGCAACGAGAACGCTCACCACCTATCCACTCAGGGATCTTTTAGATGGTTCCTAGCTCATACACTCGGCAATATTCACATGTCAAAATGGAATCTTGGTTGAAGATCAGCAAGATCAACCAACAGATCTATATGAAAGCACCATGGACTCATCCGTTGAGGACCAGCAAGGTCAATCAACCAGATCCATGCCCGAATTCAGAAAACAACTCTTATTCCTTGTTTTAATATCTTCCACGATGCACGTGTGGGTATCTTTGGTGACTTGAAGCCCAAGCACCGTATGGTCAGCACCCTCCAGGATCCTTCCCAGGTCACCTATAGCGCTTCACTCATAGGCCGCTTCCTTAGTCCCTCATCCACTGTACCGGAAGCTCACCATTTTCATCAAATTGAGGCTGGTCAAGACCTCGGCTGACCTTACTATGCGAGACATCCTCCATTGACTCTCCGTCAGCTATTGCAACTTTAACAGATTAGGTCTCCACGACCTCATTCACGACGGTCAAAATACTTCCCCAGCATTCTTGACATAAAACAGTCATTTAAAAAAAAATAGGTCATAAATACAGTTTCTAAAGCAAACTCTTGTCTTTCCACATTGTTCCACATCATTCCTCATTTATTTCATATGTATTCCCTTTCTCATCACATCATAATCATTCACATCACAATTCACATGACACCACATCATTTCTAGTCCATCACATTCAATTCCATCACATTCAATTACATCACATTCATTTACACCCATCACATCTCATTCATTCATATCCATCACATTCTCATCCATTCATACCCATCACATCTCATTTATTCATATCCATTTACATCCATCACATCTCATTCATTCATATCCATTTACACCCATCACATCTCATTCATATCCATTTACACCCATCACATCTCATTCATTCATATCCATTTACACCCATCACATCTCATTTATATCCATCACATTCTTTCATTCATACCACCACATACATTCTCATAACCATCCCATCGCATACATTATATCACATCACTTCTATCCACACCATATCTCATTCTTAAACATCCATCCAATCGTTCACCTGTATACGACTACCCACATCTATTCATACATTCATATTTATCACTTCACATCCACATATATTCATGTCACATCTCATCACATCTCTTCACCCCTATTCACATCACACATCTCATCACATCTATTCACCTCACATCTCATCACCTCTATTCTCATCACATCTACCATCCCTTCATTCTCATCTAACTGATTCACATCACACATCTCATCACATCTATTTACCTCACATCTCATCACCTTTATTCAAATCACATCTATTCATCCCTTCATTCACATCTATCTGATTCACATCACACATCTCTTCACATCTATTTACCTCACATCTCATCACCTCTATTCACATCACATCTATTCATCCCTCCATGCACATCTATCTGATTCTCATCACACATCTATTTACCTCACATCTCTTTTTCTTCCTGAATTATCTTTTTTGAAAAGAGGGTGATATTTCAATTACTAATTTACTGAATTTCATTCATTGAATATTCACTTAACTGATTTCTATATTAATCACGAATTTTGATGAGGAATAAATTAATCATTTATCTGAATATTTTGACTTCGATAGATTTCCTGCATTTTCTCTTTATAAACCAAGTGAATATGAAACGATAGAATTTTCCTTCTCATAGTATTTACTTATTCATTTATCAAATAATCATGAAAATTATACATAAATTAAAGAGAATCTAATTTTGATATAAAAATTCTTTATGCATAAAATCAAATTAATAGGAATAACACTTTTAAAATAAAAAGATTTTCAATATGCATCTTTCTATGCATAGAATTTGAATCTAATGAAAATAACACTTTTATAATAGAAAAATATCCAATATGCATCTTTCTATGCATAGAAATTGAATCTAATGAGAATAACACTTTTATAATAATAAAAATATCCAATATGCATCTTTCTATGCATAGAAATTAAATCTAATGAAAATAACACTTTTATAATAAAAAAATATCCAATATGCATCTTTCTATGCATAGAAATTGAATCTAATGAAAATAACACTTTAATAATAAAAGAAAATCCTTTTATGCATAGAATAGGAATAACACTTTTAAAATAAAAAGAATTTCTTTTAGAATGCACAAACAGTGGGGATTATTCTTTTTGAATAACATAAAGATAAAGCTTATTTCCACAAAATTTAAGAAAATTTTGCCATAACCTCCTTTGTATGGCTGACCATTTCTCAATTTTTACATTCTAAATTTACTTTAAAATTTATCCCAAGATGAAATAAAGCACTCTAATCTAATCAATTTTTCACTTCTAAAGAGTAATCAATAGGAAAAGTTTAACTCAATTTAATTGTTACTCATTTTAGGATAAAGAAAGGCTGAAATTCTTAGAGAGAATGGGGAAGCCTTTTCATCAAGGCTTATAATCCATAATCATATTAAAAAGCAAAGAATTCAGAAAACCATAGATTAGAATTAAAAAAAGTAGAATTAATAACTTACATGGAGTTTTGTGAGATTTCCTTTGGCTTGAGGGATTGAGGGTTCTACCCTTGTTTGGATCAAGAGTGGCCACCAATTCTTTGTAGAGGAATTTAATGTTTTTGGCTCTACGGAGGAGTAGAGTAACAATGCATAAACACTATTAAGCTTTTACAAAGGGGGAGGCTTCTATTTATAGGAAAAAGTGAGTCTCAAACCAAGCAAACTAATTCTAGAATTTTCCAAATCACTTTGGTCAATTTTTGACTATTTTTGGGTCAGTTCAGCTTACTTTTTGGAACTAGACTTGAATTAGAAGAGAGGAGAGATGAAATATCTCATTTTATTGATTTAAAATGGGGAGTAATGATGAGAAAAAAGGTGCCTCCTTCATGAGGGGGAATCCCCATTTTGAGGTATCAAAAATCAAAATTTTAACTATTTTTCTTGGTCATTAGTCCACTCTTCATCTTATGTGAGTATTTACTCATTTTTTTGGGGGGGGTTTCTTTATTTCTTCAATTTATCTCCTCCCTACATTTGGATTAATCTAATTGGTCCCTCAGAACCTTAATCTAAAATTTTCTGAAAATCTAGACCCTTAGGCTAAGGCCTTTTGAGCAGTTTATAATTTATTTCTAATGCACCTTAGGAAATTCTTTTTAAACTTCTGCTCCGGGGGAATTTAGTTTGATAAGAAAGGATATTTTTCCATCCAAAGATATCTAAAAACTTTGTTATCTCTCTCTAGAATATTTTCTCTCTCTAGGCCAAAACAGGTAGAAACAAGATCTTTTATTATTCCGAAAAGGGGATTGATTAGAGAGAAAGAAATTGGACATCTTGAGGGGCTGGGGAGGAATCTTACATTCTCTCCCACTTGAAAAATGCGAGATGTCCTCATCTCGCAGGTGGAGTATGATCTCTTTCATCTTCTTCTTCTTCTTCTTCTTCAATTACTTCCAGCGTTACTGCTGCCTTGGAAGTGGACGGTCGATTTGGAAATATCTCTCTTTGCCTTCCCCTATTTTGAGACGGAGGTCTTGCATTACTTTGGATTGAGACTGCAGGTTGGTTAGAGTGTCTACCTCTGGGGTTTTCTTGATTTAGGCGGAAAGAAACCTGATTACTCTGGAAGGAAGGAGCTGGAGTCTCGAATCTTGATCCCTGATTTCCTTGCCCCAAAAACCTTGATCCAAAAGGTGTTGGGCAATCCATATTGTGATGTCTAAATCCTTGACAGTTATAGCATTTCACTCCCTTGTTCAAGGGTGGAACTTCTGAAGTTGAATTCCAGGGGATTGAGTTTTGGAAAAAGGACATTTCTTCCATTCTGGAACTTCCCATATCATGGGCTTGACCTTGATATCTTTTAGGCGGTGGAAGGTTGGAATCACCTTTTAGAATTAAAAACCTTTTGAAAGGTGATGGTGCTGGCTTCGGCGGGCGGGACTTTGACATCAAAGGCCTTGGTGAAATCCTTTGCCATCTGCACTGCTTCAGCCATGGAAACTGGCTTGGCATTCTTCACCAGAATATTCAAAGGTTCGTTCAATCCTCGAATGAACCTGGCCATCAGCTGCTCTTTATCCAGCGGTGGTGAGAATTTGAGGAGGAGAGTGAACGCTTGGTGATATAATTCAATAGTTCTGCTCCCCCCGGTTAGCTCTAAGAATTCGTTCATCTTTGTTTCCAAAAAGCCAGAAGGACAAAACCTCGTCCTTAGGTAATTTTAGAGATCATTCCATGTTTGGGTATTTCGATCCCCAGACGGTTTGTCTCGTAGTGGTTTCTCCATGCCACTCTGGCTGTTTCTACTATCTTCAGTCTTGCAAGAGCCATTTTGCTCTTCTCATTGTACCCGGTGACATAGAAGTACTCTTCCATTGCTTCGATTCACTTTTTCACAGCCTCACCCAAGTTTTCCCCTTCACCCTTGAAAGGGCCAGGCTGCGATCTATGAAGAGTTTTACGAATATCCAAGTCGAGCTCTTCCTCGTCGAGTTGGGGAGGATTAACATTTCTACCACAATGACCTTGATCCATACTCCTATCAAGATGAAAATTCTTGTTAAGTCCCTTTATTTATGATTCAATTTCGATATTATATTCAACTGATTCTGGGTTTCTTTAGATTGGTCAGTTCCTCACAAAATCATGGGATAAAGATATTCATATAGAACTCATTATCGGATAACAATTCATTCAGAACATCTCATTCATATCTTTAACACAATAATGGTCCATCAAGCCGAAATCTCCATCTGAACAGTCCTCCATGGGGATTTCAATTATACAAATTTCGGGTGGTTGCAAGATCAGGGTGCCCAGTTTTGTCCACTCAGGCACCCTGTAAAGAGTAAAAAAACAGGCATTTGTTCACCTTTAGTAGCTAATCTCTCCTAGTAAATGAAGGAATTTTGTTTCAAGTTCTTTTGCTGGAACATCATATTCAAAGTTGGTAATATAGTTGCATAATTTGATTAAGCATTAGATATTCAAAAGTCCTCATTTTCTTAGGTACAAAGTCAATGTATACACCCTGTCCCAAATTTGAACTGATTCCATAAAATGCTAATATCTTTTACATATAAACTCATATGAGATTCCCACTTTGTACCTTAGATCTTCACATAATATGGAGCTTAACTTGATTTTTTGAAGATATCTGTCTATTTTCTTTAAATATTTCAAGGTCTTTAAAGTGTTATAATATACACCACTTTTTGTACCCACAATAGCTACCACTTAAAATCCTCAATCTTGTAGATCAAAAGAGTGGGTAGCTACTGAGACATTAGTAGAATGTGGTGGTTAGTAAAAATTGCAAATCCAATGGTTGGATGTTTAATGATCTCTTTTTCAAAATTCTTCCAGACTATCAGAAGGCCTGCAAATATCAATAGTCTAATTAGTAAAATTACATTTTTGATGTGAATCATCTAAAACCTATAGGGACTATTATACTTATAATGGTGCATCTATGGAAAAATAAATTGGATCACTCTAAGTATGGAAAGATCATTTGTTTATCATTTCATCATATTTTTGATTAATTTTGATTAATTATACTAATTTATATTAATTTAAGTTATATTGGGTTAATTTAAGGACAAGCGTATTTTCTATTATTTGCTTGATCTTATTTTAAGTACCTTGCCCCCCAAAATTTGCTCTCCAAGCATTGTCCCAGTCCAGCATAAACTGGATAAAACTGGATACCCTGATCTTGCAACAACCCTTTTTAATTTGTCATCCCTTAACTTGATCCACAGGGTCAAGTGTTAACAATAGCAATTTGTCAGCACAATCCACTAATCTCATAGTGATTTGTTGAAGTCATCATCGTCATTCCAATTATGAACATCATCAAAGGGACTCGTCCCATTCATCCTCATTGTGGTTTTGTTCAACTTATTACATTTCAACCAAAATTCAGGAATCATCATTTTTCAATCAGAATCCAAATCAACTCATCTGTTCTCAACCAGAATTCTAAAATCATATCAACCACATTCGAATTCATCATCTGGATAGCATTTTTGCTTAATACCTTCAAGATATTAGATTTACTCATATATACTGCGAGTGTAAAGAGCTACAGTTATACCCTCCGTATATACGGGAAGTCACGGTCCTTGGAATCAATGATTTTATATTCACGTGATCACAAATTTTTTTTTTTGTTAATAACATGTGTTAACATATTCCCAAAAAAGCCGGTGGGAAGCAACCTGGTAACCGGATAAAATCCAGCCGGGCTTTTGCTATACCCGACGGTCCCGGTTTTAAAAAGGAAACCCCAGTGGGTCTCGGCGGGGTCGTCATCCAGCCCGGCGGGGTACAATTTCCTATATATATGGGCCCGGGGGGCCCTTTGGGAGTTCATTGCTGATAGCATACACAGGTAATGAAACTTGTGTGTGTGTGTGTGTGTATGTGGGTGCGTATTCGTGCGGGCAGCCGCCCACTGTCGCAATGCGCGGCAGGATGTGGGTGTTCCGCCACACAAAGGATGTGTGTGTGGGTGTGTGTTCGTGTGGGCAGCCGCCCATTGTCGCAATGCGCGGCAGGATGTGGGTGGTCCGCCACACGACAGGTGTGTGTGTAAGGCCATTCTTCGGAATGGTGCTTACCCTGGGGCACTTAGTCGGTAACGTGGCTAGTCTGTGTCCTATGGTAAGTATGGCACGCCGTAGCGGTACTAGTCAGTAACGCGGCAAGCATAGTATCATTATGGCGATGTCACCTTCCCTTCCCTTCCCTTTGTCAAATGCGGGCATATGGTCGGTAACGCGGCCAGTGTATGTTCGTATCCTATTCGTATTCCCATAGAATCGGGCGGAATTTTGTCGTTAACGCGGCAAGTTGGTGTTGTCCGCTAGTGCATAAATTATTTTTTGCATATTGCAGCATTTGATCGTTAACGCGGTCGAAAAAATGTCGTAAATTTGCTTGCATATTACGGCATATGATCGTTAACGCGGTCGAAAACACTACAAGAGCTTGAGGGCATACCGACGCTAAAATACCGATGCAAATGTCGCGAACGTCAGTATGCCCGTCGTAATGTTGGAGGAGACAAGTCGGGCGGGGTATTTTCAAGTCGGGCGGGGTATTTTCAAATTTTCATTTACCGACGCGTATACCGAAGCACATACCGACGGTAATTCCGAAGCATATACCGACGCATATTTCGAAGCATATACCGACGCATATTCCGGAGCATATACCGACGCTCGTAAGTTTTTTACAGCCGAGAGCGTATTTTCTGATTTTTTCGCAGCGTTGCAGAGAAGATATGCAACGTCTCTTTCTCTCCCTCTCCTCTTTTTTCCTCTCTCCTCTTTTCTCCTTCTTTCTTCTTTTCTCCTCTTCTCCTTCTCCTAATATGTTCTTGCTTTTACTTTTTAATTTAGGAATTAGGACGTTTAGGGTTTTGTGTTTTTTTGGCTCTCTATGCATGTTGAGAGCTCTCTATGTATGCATAGATCTCCTAATGTATGCATAGAGATTTTAGGGTTTTGTATTAGTTCTTATTCTTGTGTTTAATTTACTAATTATTTTGTTTAATATTTTGTTTTGCAGCTCTTTCACCAATCTTTCACCAATCCTCTCCTTCAGCTTCGCAAAAAAGAGGTAGATCCTCTTTCGATTTTTCTTGTTTATGCTTTTTTCTATGTATTATTGCATCCCTGTTTTATGGTTTAGGGTTAGTTTAGGGTTCTTGTAAGCTTATACATAGGATTAATTCAATATCTATGCATAAAACCTATCATAAGCTTGCAATCTCTATGCATAGCCTTCTTGCAAGCTTTATGCATAAGCTCTATTCATAGAGCTTGCGAGCTTGTGAAATCTCTATGCATAAGCTCTATGCATAGGCTTTATGCATAGAGTTTACAAGCTTATAAAATCTCTATGCATAGGTTTCTTGAAAGCTTGCATGGACATTGTACATAGAGCTTGCATAGCCTTCTTGTTGAAAGCTCTATGCATAGCCTGCTTGTAAAAGCTCAATGCATATGCTCTATGTATAGGCTTTATACATAGAGGTTGTAAGATTATGAAAGCTCTATACATAGGGCTTGTAAGCTTATGCAAGCTCTATACATAGAGTTTATGCATAGAGCTATATGAATCTAGCTGAATGCATGAATTAAGATCTATGCATAAAGCTTAATACATAATGTTTTATGTATAAATCTTATGGATGAGCTTTATGCATAAGGCTTCACATGCGTTATGTTTTTTTGCATAAAGCTTTTTTTGATGTAGAGTGCCTTGCATGGATGGAAAGCATAAGCTTTTTGAATGTTTATACTCTCTTATACATATAACATATATTTCTTATGCTCTGTTTTTCTATGCATAAGGTATTCTCTTTATTCATAGAGTTTATATATGTTATCAAGGTAAGATCTCTTATCCATGTAAAACAAGATCATGTTTATTACACCATTGGGTGATGGGATTAAGGGTTAGCATAGTGCATAAGGCTTATAGCATAGAGCTTATGCATAGAGCTTATGCATAAGACTTATGCATATGGCTTATGCATAGAGCGTATGCATAAGACTTATGCATAGAGCTTATGCATAAGACTTATGCATAGAGCTTATGCATAAGACTTATGCATATGGCTTATGCATAGAGCTTATGCATAAGGCTTATGTATAGAGCTTATGCATAAGACTTATGTAGTTGGCTTATGCATAGAGCTTATGCATAAGTCTTGCAGCCTTATTATGCAAGCTTATACTTAAGGCTTACAAGCCTTACTATGCATACGATTGCATAAACCTTATTCATAAAGCTTGCATAAGACTTACGTATAGAGCTCAATGTGTAGGCTCTATTTACAGAATCTATGCATTTAGATTTTTACATAAGGTCTTTATAAATAGCTATTTATGAATAGAGATAGCTTCTCTCTCCATCCTTGTTCAAATTCATCTTAATTTTGTACGGAGAGAAGATAAGCTAATGTATAAGTTATTTTTAAAATCTCCCTCAACGGCTGGGGAAAAGAAGCCCGTTTGACGCTTTTTTAAATATTTTTAAAGTCTCCCTCAACGGCTGGGGAAAAGAAGCCCGTTTGACGCTTTAAATGTTATTTTTTAAAATCTCCCTCACGGCTGGGGAAAAGAAGCCCTGTTTTATGGTTGACATAGTGCTTTGTGTAATGCATAATGATTTGTGTTTAATGAGCTGCATATACATGTTATCCTGCTAGATGGAGCCTCTCAATCTTGAAGAGAGAATAGAGTGTCCATGCATGCGATGTAAGTACCAAATCTTTCGAAAACGAAGGATTTGCAACCAGCATGTTCATGACGCTGGCATATTTCCAATGGAGCGCTTGCAGAATTTACGGTTTCAATCGTATAACCAAGCAAGTGTGCAGCCGCATCTTGATAACATTGCGCCTGTGAATTCTCATCCCCAACAAAGGATGAGGATATCGCAGGAGGGAGTGACAGATGGAGCTCAATTAACAGCACCTGAGAGAATGGAAGAAGGTTAGGAAATGGAAGAAGGTCCAATGGAAGAAATGTTGGATGCCTTCATCGAGCAACAAAAGAAGCTCTCTTCGAGGAGCATGAACATGAAGATCATCAACCACGACATTCTCAACGGTCAAATTATGAACCAGAGGAAGAGGCCATGCGTAAACTTGCATGCCTTCCATTATACAATGGTGCCAACATATCTGTATTGCGTGCATCTCTTACGATGCTAAATTTGCAGTCAATTTTTGGATGGTCTAATACAAGTGTCACTGAACTATTCAAGTAAGGACTTTTTTTGGAGATTACACCTACTGTTGAAATGATAAATTATCAACTTGTATTTGAGAAAATCTTAATAGTAACGATCAGATATTGCCATACTTGCAGGCTTTTGAAAGACCAGATATTGCCCCCTGGCAACGAGATTCCTCCATCTCGTGCAGATGCCAAGAAGTTATTGAAATCCATAGGCATGGATTACAATAATATTCATGCTTGTCGCAATGATTGTTGCCTCTTCCGCCATGAATATGAGCATTTGCAAGAATGTCCCCATTGTGGCTCTAACAGATATAGAGAAGATGTTCAGGGGAAAGCTGTCCCGGTAAAGGTTCTCAGGCACTTTCCAATCATCCCAAGAATAAAAAGCATGTTCAGGTGCAAATCTATAGCAAGCTTAATGACATGGCATGCCACAACTCGATCCACAGATGAAGTGATGCGTGTGCCTGCTGACTCACCCGCATGGAGACACATTGAAGAGAAATGGCCGGCTTTTAAGGAATGTTGAGATATCGAGCTCTAGTGAGGCGGTGGACACTGATGACCTGCCTGGGGGATAGGCCCCGCACTTACACCACTGGCATGGTTGGTGAGATCTTGGGTGATATGCGGCCAGTGGGATGACAGGCTGTGTGACAGCCACTCTAGAGACTGGCATAGTTATAGCGCCAGCTCATTTAGTCGGGTTCACACTATAGAGAACCCGTGTATGTATTTGGTTGAGTACCTTTCATATTGTGTGTACTCTTATTCTTGTATATGGTGTGTTGAGTGTGGAGTAGAGAAGAAGAAGATTTTCAGCCTCTCACCTTGTGTGTTCTCTATTAGGGTTTTGTGAGTGTGTGTGTGTGCTTGCAAGAGCTCAAGCTCTCTTCCCCCCTGCATCTTTTCATGGTATCAGAGCCTGGTTCGTGCTAAGGGCTGAGCTGCAAGCAAGAGAACCACAGGAAGCGGTACGAGGGTAAGAGCTGCAACTACTCTTCCCTATTGTGTTGGTGACTACACCCTTGTCGGGAGCTCTACGGGAGGCACCGGCAAACGATCTCCGATTGAGGAGCTTTCTTCGCGGGAGTGAAGCTATAGGGCAACTATACAGTCCTACGGACTACAATTTTCGGGCCGAAAACGCGTTTCGGGCGCGTCTGGACCTCCGTTTTTCAGAAAGCAGGCGATTTCGAGCACTGCGGGTAAGTCATCGATTCTCTGCAGAACTCTGTTTCAAGTACTGCAGGAAGACAGATTGACTGTGCAGACACTGTGGGTGCTGCAAAGAGGTCTACAGTTGCCATTGGGTGTATGTATGTGCATTGAGGTCACTGGTTGTGACATTTGAGTGGATAGCAGTACCGCTGTGCAGAAAATACAGTTTGTGCAGGAAAAACCAGAGTGCAGTTTCTGGTAAAGTTGTGTGTTTGGCAAGATGTCAAATGATGGGATAACTCAGATTGTGGCTGAGAAGCTGGATAAGAATAACTTCCATGCTTGGAGGTTCAGGTTGACGAATTTCCTGATGGGAAAAGGTTATTGGGACTACATAGAAGGTGAGCATGAAGAGGCACCGGAGATACCGGATATAAATCCGACTGCTGCAGATGTGAAAGAGTTTAAAGACTGGAACCAAGGAGCCAGGAAGGTTATGTATTGGCTTTCCATCAGTATACAGGACACCATGATTGGGCACATTCAGGATGCCAAGTCCCCGAAGGAGGCGTGGGACACCTTGGTAAAGCTTTATGAAACAAACACCAAGGCACGTAAGATACAGTTGAAGAATGAACTTCACACTGTGGAGAAAAAGAGCATGTCTGTGAATGACTATGCGCTGAAGATAAAGGGTATTGTGGAATCCCTTGCATCTATTGGTGTGTTAGTAGATGATGATGATAAGGTGGAAGTCTGTCTACGTGGTCTCGGGCCACAATACAAGGCGTTCAAGACGTCTATTCAGACTCGGGAAAACATTCCCAACTTTACAGATTTGGTGTCTATGCTGATTATCGAAGAGAAGAACTTGGGTGAAGACCAACAGTCTTCACAAAGTAAAAACAGTTCAGAGCAACAGGCTTTCTACACGAGTTCAGGAAGAGGACGAGGTAGAGGAGGCCGTGGACGCGGTAGAGGAGGCCGTGGACGCGGTCAAGGAGGTGGCCGAACAGGTAATCAGAATTATGGCCAGCAGCAGCAGCAGCAACAACAGTCCCAGAATCAACAACAACAACAACAACACGCAGGTGGAAGAGGCAGATTCAGAGGCAGGGGGAGTCAAAGAGGCCGTGGAAATTGGCAAAGGTAATATAATGATGCACGTGAATGCTATTATTGTGGTAAGCCTGGACATGTGCAGTCAGAATGTTATAAGAAGCAGGTTGACATGCAAAATGGGAAAGTGCAGCAAAACAACTATGCATCCTCAAGCAGAAATAATGAGGATAATGAAAGGTTGTTTGTTATGCAGCATGTTGTGAATGCCATGTCTGAAAATGTTGATGCAGCACAAAAAGATAATGTATGGTATGTGGATTCAGGCGCTTCGAACCACATGACGAGTCATGGGGAGTGGTTCAAGGAGATGAAAAACCCGGAAAGACCAGGTTTTGTGGAAACAGGGGATGACACTGCTCATCCAATTGCCCACGTTGGAGATGTGCCATTGTCTATGCAGGATGGCAAAGTGAAGTACCTTGCAGATGTACTTCATGTACCGAACATAACAAAGAATCTGGTTTCAGTTGGCCAGATGATTGAGCAGGGTTTGCAGGTTCGGTTTAACCCTGATGGGTGTTATGTTGAAGATTTCAAAGACAAGTGCAGGTTGGTTGCAAAAGGCAACAGAGTGGGCAGAATGTTTACGTTGGATGTAGACATGCCTGAAATGAGTGCTGCAATGTTTGCAAATGGTTCAGGAGTTGTTGCAGACACAGACATATGGCATAAAAGGATTGGTCATGTGAATGTGCAGAGATTGAAGTCTATGCAGACAAAAGGAATTGTGACAGGGCTGCCAAAATTTAAAGTGGAAGGTATGCAGAAAATATGTGAAGCATGCCAATTTGGGAAGCAAACAAAGCATGTGTTTCCACGCAACAGATATGTGAGCAGAAATGCACTAGATGTTGTGCATTCAGATGTATGGGGTCCTACGAAGACCATATCTATGGGAGGCTGCAGGTACTATGTAACTTTCATTGATGACCACACAAGGAAAGTGTGGGTATATTTCATGAAGGAGAAGAGTGAGGTGTTCACTCACTTTCAGAATTTCAGAGTTTTGGTTGAAAAGCAAACAGGAAAATATGTCAAGTGCCTAAGGTCAGATGGAGGGGGAGAGTACTTCTCCAATGAGTTCTCTGAATATTTGAAGAAGAATGGTATTCGGAGACAGTATACATGCAGATACACTCCGCAGCAAAACGGAGTTGCTGAGCGAAAAAACAGGCACATTGCTGAGATTGCGCGAGCATTGATGGAAGAGAAGAATATGCCGCATTGCTATTGGGCTGAGGCTGTTTCTACAGCAGTATATATCATGAACAGGACTCCAACTGCAGCCATACATGATGTAACTCCAGAAGAGAGGTTTACTGGCAGAAAACCAGATTTATCTCATCTGAAAGTCTTTGGATGCATTGCATATGTGCATGTGCCAGATGAGCTGAGAACCAAGCTGGATCCGAAAGCTGAAAAATGTGTGTTCATTGGATATTCCCTTGAGCAAAAGGGATACAGGTGTTATAACCCTGCTACACGTGAGTTGAGGGTAAGCAGGGATGTTGTATTTGATGAGATGAGCAGCTGGTATGCTGCTGAAAAAGAAGCTGTTGGGGCTGATTTGAGTGGAAGTGTGGTTGCACAGAATGCAGGTCAGCAATCACAGTCTTTGAGTGGACCAGGAGAGTCCTCATCTAGTGGGTCTGTTGATAGACCATGGAGTGGCAGGCTGCGTCATAATACCAGCCCTGCAAATGTGATTAGTACATCACGTAAAGGAAAAGAGAAAGTGGTTGAGCCCCTTGGTATGCCTGACATTTCTGCAGGGCATTCTCATGTTGATGGAGAGTCTAGTGGCTCAGATATGAGCCTTGATGAGGAGCTTGGGATCCCAGTTATGAGAACACCTGGTGTAAAGAAGGCTATGGAAGCCATGAATGAAAAGCTGCGAAGATCAGGGAGAGTGAAGAACCCTGTGCAGAGATTTACATATGATGGTTATGTGGCACATCACTATGCATATATGGCAAAGGTTGTGCAGGTTGTAGAGCCCACATGCATTGATGAGGCTGTTGGAAACGTGCATTGGGAGAAAGCTATGGATGAGGAGATGGATGCACTATATGGAAATGAAACTTGGGACTTAGTGCAATTGCCTAAAGGCAAGAAAGCCATTGGATGCAAGTGGGTGTACAAAGTTAAACATAACAGTGATGGAAGCATAAACAGGTACAAGGCTAGATTGGTAGCCAAAGGATATGCGCAGACATATGGGATTGATTATGAGGAAACTTTCAGCCCAGTTGCCAAGATGGCAACGGTGAGAGTTGTGATAGCAGTGGCTGCGTCAAAGCAATGGTCTTTACATCAGATGGATGTAAAGAATGCATTCTTGCATGGGGATTTGCAAGAAGAGGTGTATATGTTACAGCCACCTGGTTATGAGGATGTGGGTCACCCCGAGCATGTTTGCAGATTGAAGAAAGCCTTGTATGGCTTAAAGCAAGCACCAAGAGCATGGTCTGACAAGATTTCTGAATATCTTGTCACTATTGGCTTTCATGTAGCCAATGCAGATTTCTCATTGTATGTGAGACATGGTGATAGAGGAGTTGTGCTTGTTGTCATCTATGTAGATGACTTGATCATTACGGGGGACCATGATGCAGAGATCTTTGATGTAAAGATCTTGCTTAGACAAAAGTTTGAGATGAAGGATCTGGGGGAGCTCAGATATTTCTTGGGCATTGAGGTGATTAGGTCACCACATGGTATTGGATTACTGCAGAGACAGTATGGCTTGGACATGTTGTCCAAGTATGGTATGACAGGCTGTAAGCCTATTTCTGTGCCATTGGATCAGAATGGCAAGTTGAGTGCAGATTCAGGAGAGATCTTGGAGGATCCTACTATGTACAGGAGCATAGTAGGAAGTTTGATCTACATGACGATCACCAGACCAGATTTGAGCATAGTAGGAAGTTTGATCTACATGACGATCACCAGACCAGATTTGAGCTATGCTGTTGGGTTGGTGAGTCAGTTTATGCAGGTTCCACGGAAACCGCATTTGGATGCAGTGAGACGCATACTGAGGTATGTGAAGTCTACTTTGCATTGTGGACTATTCTATGAGACTGGGACAGAGATATGTGTACATGGGTACACAGATGCTGATTGGGCTGGTAGTATCTCAGATAGAAGATCTACTAGTGGATTCATGTTTTCTTTGGGGAGTACTGCTGTGACTTGGAGCAGCAAGAAGCAGCCTACAGTTGCTCTATCGAGTACGGAGGCCGAGTACAGAGGAGCCGCTATGGCAGCATGTGAGGTAGCTTGGTTGAGAAAGCTACTTGCAGATTTGGGTCTATCAGTGGATAGACAAGTTGTCATTTTCTGTGACAACATTAGCAGTATACAGTTGGCCAGGAACCCAGTCTTTCATGCTCGTACAAAGCACATAGAGGTCCACTACCACTTTGTCAGAGAGAAGGTCTTGGCAGGAGACCTTGACCTTGTTTATGTCAGCACAGAGGATCAGGTAGCTGACATCTTCACCAAAGCATTGGGTACAGAGAAGCTCCGCAGATTCAGGGCTTCGCTTGGTGTACATGAGATGGAGTTGAGCTCGAGGGGGAGTGTTGAGATATCGAGCTCTAGTGAGGCGGTGGACACTGATGACCCGCCTGGGGGATAGGCCCCGCACTTACACCACTGGCATGGTTGGTGAGATCTTGGGTGATATGCGGCCAGTGGGATGACAGGCTGTGTGACAGCCACTCTAGAGACTGGCATAGTTATAGCGCCAGCTCATTTAGTCGGGTTCACACTATAGAGAACCCGTGTATGTATTTGGTTGAGTACCTTTCATATTGTGTGTACTCTTATTCTTGTATATGGTGTGTTGAGTGTGGAGTAGAGAAGAAGAAGATTTTCAGCCTCTCACCTTGTGTGTTCTCTATTAGGGTTTTGTGAGTGTGTGTGTGTGCTTGCAAGAGCTCAAGCTCTCTTCCCCCCTGCATCTTTTCAAGGAAGAACCTCGAAACCTCCGTCTTGGCCTAGCAATGGATGGTGTAAACCCTTTTGGTTTAAGGAGCTCTTCATGGAGCACATGGCCTGTTTGCCTTGTGAATTATAATCTTCCGCCATGGTTAGCAATAAAGAAAGGTCATTTGTTGCTCTCATTAATAGTTCCAGGAAAGTACAAGGTGAAGAACATGGATGTATATTTGGCACCACTTATTGATGAGTTACGCACCTTGTGGAACGGAATTGCAGTGAAGGACATGTCAAAGCAGCAGAGTGGCCAAAGACTTACAACTGTGCAAGGTATTCTCATGTGGACAATGCATGATTGGCCTGGCTATGGAGAATGCTCAGATTTGTCTATATCGGGTTACAATGCATGTCCTGTATGTGGTCCTCGACTTGATTCAAGATACTCAAAAGCATTACGAAAGAATGTCTACCAAGGACATGTTAGGTATCTTCCAGAAAATCATGAATTGCGGGATGGTAATCTAGGAAGACCTCCTCCAAGTGCATTGAAGGCAAGCGATTGGAAGATCAAATGGGAGGAATGTGGCAACTTGGCGTGTCCTGGGATGAAGAGGCTCTCTATCTTTCACCAACTCCCCTATTGGGGTGATCTCCTTATAAACCATTTGCTTGACCCGATGCATATTTTCAAGAATGTAGCTAACATTCTGTGGAAGACCATGATAGGAAAAAAGGAGACTAAAGGCCAAAGGGATGACTTGGAAGAGATTGGTTGCATGCAAGAGTTGTGGGCTCACACTAGACCCAATGGAAAGGTGCTACTTCCAAGAGCCCCATGGGTTTTTAGCAAGATGGAGGAACAACAAGTCAAGCGGACAATTTCAGAGTTTCGGACTCCTACAGGTTGTATGCATTGCTTGAAAAGTGCATTTACAAAGGATGATGATCTTAGTGGCCTCAAGAGTCATGATTGGCACAAGTTTCTACAATTTGTGCTACCCATAGCAATAAAAGATTGCCTCACTGAAGACATTAGAGCTACTATCTATAAGATTGGAACATTGGTGCGCTGGATTTCTTCAAAAGAGATAAAGAGAGACACTTTGGAGACAGCGCATTTAAACTCCATAGAGGCAGTCTGCATGGTAGAGAAGTTTTTCCCTACAAGTTTATTAACAATCCAGATGCATCTGCTAGTTCATGTTGTAGATGAGGTTGCAGTTGCTGGAACAGTCCATTCAAGATGGATGTTCTTTTTGGAGAGGTTTATGAAGACATTAAAGGGATTTGTTCGCCAAATGGCTCGCCCAGAGGGTAGTATGTCAGAAGGGTGGCTGATACAAGAGTCCCTTGTTTACATCACTGAATATTTAAGTTCCTCAAATCCAGAGATACCTCGACTATGGTCTCAAGAGTCTAACAGGTGAGTCATTGGTGAGGAACCTCAAGGCCAAGGCATTAAGAGAAAGATGGATAACAATTTGAGGGAAAAAATCAACAAATTTTGCATCTTGAACTCTCATGTAATGGAGAAGTGGATTGAGACATATGAAGCTCTCAAGCGACAGCGAGTACAAGATCGTTTAAGTTTCAGAAGGAATCGCACTACAAGAAATCTCCCATATCCAGAAGGTATGCAAGCTCTTCCAGACTTTCCCACAGGTAGATGGCTAGAAGCTACAATTTTAGAAGCCAAACGTGCTGGTTTAACTATAACAGAGGAGGAGGAGGAGCTTACAAAAGGATGCGATTAGCATGTAAGTGTTTAAGTTCTACATGTCTCTCTTTTTTTTCTCGACATGTCTCAGTGTTTGATTCTCCATCAACAATCTTTTTGTGCTATTTGTAGTATCACAAATATGGGGCGTTTTGGTCACATGGACGTCATTTTTGAGTAGAACGAATAGACCAAAGAAGAGCAACCTTTGATTGTTGTGTCACAGCACAGTTTGTTCAAGAAAGTCGTGCAAGTGCAAGTGATGATAACACAATTACTGGAATGCTTGATTACTTTGGAATCATTCAAGATATATTAAAGGTTGGCTTCAGAAGTTTTGAGTTGTTTATCTTTGATGTGAAGTGGTTCAAGGTAATCATGAATGGGCCACATGCAACTGTACGTAGAGACAAGAGTGGCCTCATCCAAGTGGACTCCACAAAGGTATGGACCGATCAGCAAGATACTTTTGTGCGCCCAGAGCATTGTGAGCAGGTTGTCTTTAAAGCGGATCCAAAAGATCCACGCTGGCTGTTTGTGGTTCAAGTCGCCCCCCGCAGTAAGCAAATTTTTGAAGAATTTGAGCTACAACAAGGTGATGTGGATGCACAGGGTGGTGGAGAGAAGCAAGAACAAGCCGATATCAACAATGAAGAGGAGCAAGCAAATGAAGAGGAGCAACTAGAGCAAGATCCAAATGAAGAGGTGCAAACCAAGGAAGCTGAAAAACATGTTGAGGAAGAAGACATAGATGATGAAGACATCCTTCATCAAGGGACTTTTAATGATGAGGATGCTGAAATGTACATAGACATAGATCTCTTTGGGGCTACTGATCTTAATGAGGATGATAGAATAGATAATGATTTTTAAAATGATGTATCTTAATGATTATGCAAATAGTTATGACATATTTGTAATGGTTTTATGACATTGTCCTTTCATTGTTTACCATTGTTAATGTTTACCATCATAATCACTATTGTAGGAGCAAGTTGATATAGTTTTACCAATGTTGTTTATCATTGTTAATGTTTGTCATATGGTTCTTTCATTGTTTACCGTGTAATTTTCATTTCGCACAAGTTTGTCATATGGTTTTTTGTCCAACAGGCCATGGGTGACTCACCGCCCTATGACTACAGTCCTGATTTCTCATTTAATCCTACACCGCAGGGCATGAGTCCCCAGCAGTTATATGGTTTTCTTTCGTCCATGACTCCAGAGCAGAGAGCCATGGCTCAGAGTTATTGGGGTTCTGGAGTAGGGACATCTGCCTCACCATCTGGCTTCCCGATGCTAGTTCCCATACCCGTGGATACGACAGCAGCTCCCACACCTCATACCACACAGCCTTCCACTCCTCTTACAGCTCGATCTACCACCTCTTCACATAGACGGCGCTCACGTAGTAGGTCTTCAGGGGGAGGTTGTTGTGGTGGTAGTGCCACAGATGCTGTGACACCACCACCACGTGAGCATCATCCTTCGCTCTCATCTGTTGATAGCACACCCATAGGGTCACCTTCCACTCCCTGGGGTGCACATGACCATGACAACAGCAAGATATACACAATTAGGGATGGGGCACCAATAATGGATAGTGCAGGGAAGGCAATGAAGACACGCATTCGACAATTGTGCACTATACAGTTTCACGACTCTGTCATGACATAATGGGATCGGCAAGATGAGGGGAAGAATAATTATATAAATACAAAGATAAAGCAAGAGTTTCAGCCATCTGACCCTATGAATGTCGTCTCTAATGAGTGGATACAGTATACAGCTCGCATTTTGACGGGGCATCGTAGGTCAGAGGCGAGGGATGCATTTAGAGAGGGGAAAGAGAAACCTGTTTGGCTAGATGACAGGGAGTGGGCAGCCATTGCTCAGGAGCTCACCGAGACACCAGAGAGGTTTCAACAACAAAGAGAGGCGGCAAGGGCAAGACTCCAAACGGTAGGGGCTTCTCATCTTGGGAGTGGTGGTTACGAAACCATGCGCCATGAATTCGTAAGTATTTGTAGCAATTTTATTTATGTAAATGTATGTATGTGGGCTAAATGTTGATTTCTAAAAGTTATAATTGTTAATCGTTTGTGCAGGAGTTGGCCATGAATCGCCCACCAAGTAGGCGAGAGGAGAAGTATGCTCACAAACATGGCCTTGTGGCCTTATTTGAGATGTTTGAAGAAGAAGGAGAGACCGTCAATTGGGAGGCATTACCATGATGTAAGATGACCTTCAAACTAATGGTATATGATCAAAACATTCTTGAGTATTAATGTTTAATTTAATTTCTTGTTTGTCGATCAAGAAAATAAAAAAACGAGCACGGTTGTTTTTGTGCTCTATTTTAGACAGAATGGTGCTGTCTATTTGCTGTTGTTGATCCTGTTCATTGCAGGCAGCCAGGCAGCACTATTCTGCCCAAAAAAAAAATTCTGGTACAGCGTCGGTATATTCCCTGGTACTGGCGTCGGTATATTCATTGGTATATCTCTCGGTATTGGCATCGATACACCCCGATATATGCATCGGTATAGACGCCGGAATAGCCGTCGGTATTATCCCCGGTGAGCGTCGGTATAGACACCGGTATAGGCGCCGGTATTATTACCCGATGCTTATACCGATGCTGTGGTTCCGGTGCTTATACCGGCGTTTATACCGTGACGGGGCTTTTTTAGACCCCGTTGAATGACGTCGGTATAAGCGCCGGTATTAGGCTAACATGTAGTAGTGAAAGATGTAACAAAGTCACTCACGTATTACAAAACATACATTAGCAGACAAAGTACTTCGAAACTATCTTGACAAATACAAAAGATCATCACATAACACAAAACTACTTCAAACTATCTTGCAAGGTCTTACTACAAAACTACTTCGAAACTATCATGCACATTGCACCCCCAATGAAGGATGCCTTTTGTACCCAATTAAGGATACTTTACACAATCAAAGATCTATGCTTGCCCAATACTCTAGTATAGGACAATATACCTTCTCTAACATTCACAAAGAAAATCAAAGATCTATGCTTGCCCAATACTGTAGTATAGGACAATAGACCCTTGTCTACTCTAAACTATATCAAGTATCAAGAACCAATACAAGCCCCTAAGCAGGACTCTTGGCTCCATCCAACCATTCATAAAGCAGAATGAGGTAGATTACCTACGTAGCTCAAATGCAAAGCTCAATGACTCCAAATTTGTCCCTAAATCTCCGCAAGTATTAGCTACGAACCACACCCTGCCCCCAATTCAAAGAACTAAGGACAAGTGGCTCAATAGCCTTAGGAGTGCCTATTAGGAAAGATGACAGCCCCTAAGATAAGGACATTCTTCCCAAGAGGACACTTCTAGCAACTCGAGAGCTCTACAAGTACTTTGAGGAGAGATATCACGCCCCCAAAACAAGGACTATCTCCCCAAAAGTTCCATGATGGGTGTTGGGCAGTGTTTATAAACAGAACAGAACCCCGCCGGGGTTCTTTTGTTTTCCCGACGGGCCCGCCGGGAAAGCTAAAAGCCCGGAGGTGTTACGGGACTAGTGGGTTTTGGCAGGTCATGTGAATATACAATGTGATCACAAGTTTTAATATGTTAACAATAGGTTTTGTTAACGTGATCACGAAATTGTGAAGACGTTAATGAAATCCCTGCTTGGAATTATAAGGTAAATACCATCATGTCTAGGCCTCAAGCAAGTCAGGATTCCATATAATTACTGTACTTCCATCTAAAGACCCAATTACCAATTTATGAATTTCAGTCTGAATAACAATTTGTATGAATTTATCACACAATTTCAACCTTTTATTGCTACTTAATCAATTTTTGACATTTTTGGCTTCGCAATTGATCCACTTTAGCCAAAGTTTCTCTAATACTAGCTGTAGGGTCACTATCCCCACCGTGCAATGAATTTAGGGCCGCTAGCACCAGAAGTAGCACTTCTTGCACGGGCCAGGGTCCCTCACTCCGGGCCTCACCCATGGATATCTGGACAAGACACTGATCCATCGGTTCTTCCAAAACCGAACCCAAAAAAACTTCCCATTGCTCGGAAAGCACGGGCGATTCCTCTAGGATAATTTTTCTCTAACGTAGTCAAAAAGTCTTAACTAACTGAACTGATCTTACGGAACCCGTAAGTCCCATAGTCAGATCAGGGAAAGATTGCACTTGGATCATAGAGACCAACGCTTTTTTCCTCATTGAGAGGAACAGCCGTTGATTCTTTTCCATAGAACAACTTTTGTCGGGGATTTACTTCACTAGCGTACCATAACAGAATTGAGTCTCAATTTAGGGATCCATCAGTCCAGCCTAGTTCCATGGGTTAGCCAACCGCCCACCACTGTAGTGATGGGATCCAATTAGGAATTTGGTTAGGTTTTTTTCCCGGGTACCAGGGAAAAGAGTTCCCTGGCTCCCTAGCTGGATATTCATGCAAACTTAAAACTAGTCACACCACTTACACACCCAATATAAAATTGTCTTTTTCACAGATTCAGCTATCTTTAAAATAATCATTTAATGAAATCATAGTCACTGATCATAATCCTCGGTTGAATTCTAATTTCCATCATTCCTTCCTTAGTGTACCTATGTCATCATTGGCAACGCTAACCACCTATCCACTCAGAGGTCTTTTCGATGGTTCCTAGCTCATAGTACTCGGCAATATTCACATATCAAAATGGAATCTTCGTCGAAGATCAGCAAGATCAACCAATAGATCCATATAAAAGCACCATGTACTCATCCATTGAGGTCTAGCAAGGTCAATCAACCAGATCCATGCAGTAATTCAGAAAACAACTCTTATTCCTTGTTCCAATATCTTCCACGACGCACATGTGGGTATCTTCAACGACCCCGAGCCCGAGCACCTTATGGTGAGCACCCTCTAGGATCCTTCGCAGGTCACCTAGCGCTTCACTCATACGCCGCTTCCTTAGTCCCTCATCCACCGTACCGGCAGCTCACCATTTTAATCGAGCCGAGGCTAGTCAAGACCTTGGCCAACCTTGCTACAGGAGACATCCTCCATTGACTCTCCGTCAGCTATTGCAACTTTATCAGATTAGGTCTCGACGACCTCATTCACAAGATGGTCAAAATGTGTGAGATCCCTCTACCCCCTCCGCGCATCAGATTCTCGGTAGCTGGCAGCGGAAGCAGCCCCCTCATGTGCGGGGTAGGGTTTCTCACTCGGGGCCTTGCCCTCGAATGTCCGGGCACAAGACAAGGCTGGTGGTCACTCCAAAAACTGAAATCGGGAAAAATTCCCATGCCCAGAAAGCGGGGAAGATTCCACCTTTTTGAATTTTTTAACGAGTTTTCTAACGAGATCAAAATCTAAACTATCCTTCACTTGAATAAACCAGATAGAAGGAAACTATCACTGATATAATTTGATCATCTAAGCAATTCAACGCTTTTTTCCTAATCAAGATTAGGCACAGTCGTTGATCCACTCAATCGAGAATTTTATCAAGGGAATTAACTATCTACTCGAATCCTAGCGTAATCCTAGGATTTTTCAATTTGATTATTAAAACTCCATGATTCCAGCCTAACCCCATCCGGCCCATGGGTTAGCCACCACCCTATCATCACTGGAATCGGGGTGGAACCAAACAAGTACTCACCCACCCATAATTGAAATGCCTTTCTTAACTTTAGCTTTAGAAAACAGATATGCACACACTCCTCTTTAAAACTTAAAAAAAAACAATCCATTGACAAAAAATTTACTGGTTACACATGTAATACTTCAAAATTTCCATTGAGTCTTTGTTTCTCACAAAACAATATCACTCTGGACTCTCCGTTGAGACCAGCGAGTCAACAACGAGATCCAGTGATATATTACATTAACATTGGTCTGTCATACAATATCTCCTCAACATACAAATGGGTGTCCTCGGCACCGCGAGCCCGTGCATCGCCTGGTCAGGACCCTCCAGGATCCTCCTTAGGTGTTCTGGCTCTTCACTCAGGGACCGCTTCGTCGGCCCTCGTCCATCGTACCAGAAGCGCACCATTTTAACCATACCGAGGCTGGTCAAGACCTCGACAGGCTTTGCCACGTGAGCTGTCCCTCGAACACTCCCCACCAGTTGTTGCAACCGAACTTCCCTTAGATAAACATATATGCCAAATGCTCCCTCCAGCATTCTGGCATAAGATAATCTTTTAAGAAAATAGGGTTTCTATACAAGTTTTCAGTTTTGATTTTTGTTTGAAAACCATGAATAATCTTAAATCCGTATCTCAATACTTCTAGATCCAGATCTGAATTCCAAACAGAATTCCTCGAATTCTGTTAACTTGATCCTTAGATCAAAATCAAAAGTCTTAACTTAGTTTTAGATTTGGTGGGTGATTTGAGTACATTTCCCTGAACTGGGCACATCATCATTAGTTGAATTTGACGAAGGAATTAGGTCTTGGTCAATAGTCTAAATCTAAGTTTGGGTCTAGAAAGGTTCTTCTTAAACTATCTCTCTCGAAGGTACTATTTCAATTTCTCTTTTTCTAAATTTCGTTCGACGAATATTTGCTTACAGGTTTCTAAAACGTGAATTTCTTATGAGGAATAAGATAGTCATTTATCTCGATCTCCGACTTTGATAGTTTTATTAAATTTTTTTCATTACGGTAGCATTTCTTCTCATCACTGATTATCTACTTATTCATTTTTCTAATTTTTGTGAAAATTAAATAGAGGATTAAGGAGAACCCTTATTTAATTATAAAGATTCTATATGCATCTAATTATGCATAAAATCCGATTCTGATGAAAGTCACACTTTTATCATTATAAAAAAATCATTTATGGTGAAAATCGCTCTTTTAATAAAAAATATCTTTTATGCATAAAAAACCATCTATGATGAAAATCACACTTTTAATATAAAAAAATATCTTCTATGCACCCATTTATGCATAAAAATCATTTATAATGAAAATCACACTTTTAATATAAAAAAATATCTTTTATGCATACTTCTATGCATGAGATTCAAATATGATAAAGGTAACACTTTTATAATAAAAATATCTTTTATGCATACTTCTATGCATAAAAATCAAATATGATAAAAGTAACACTTTTATAATAAAAATTATAATCTTTTATGCATACTTCTATGCATGAAAATCAAATATGATAAAAGTAACACTTTTATAATAAAAAATATCTTTTATGCATGAATTTCAAATATGATAAAAGTAACACTTTTATAATAAAAAATAATCTTTTATGCATACTTTTATGCATGAAATTCAAATATGATAAAAGTAACACTTTTATAATAAAAAATATCTTTTATGTATACTTTTATGCATGAATTTCAAATATGATAAAAGTAACACTTTTACAATAAAAAAATAATCTTTTATACATAAAAATCCATTTTGATGAAAGTAACACTTTCATAATAAAAGAAAATTATTCCTTTATGCATAAAATCTATTTTGATGAAAGTAATACTTTCATAAGAAAATTATTCCTTTATGCATAAAATCTATTTTGATGAAAGTAATACTTTCATAATAAAAGAAAATTATTCCTTTATGCATAAAATAATAATAATCAATATGCATTTTCTATGCATGAAAATGACACTCTTAGAGTATAGAATTGATAAGAATTACTCTTTTAGCATAATAAAAGATAATTCTTATTTCCAAAAATTTTGCCATAACCTCCTTTGTATGGCTAACCATTTTTCAATTTTTCCTACTAGATTTTGTCATAAAAATTAACTCTAATTGATTTAAACTAATCTATACTAATCAAAATTCACTTATATAAGAGAAAACATTATAAAAAGTTTAATTCCATCAATTATCACTTAGCTAGGATAAAGAAGGGTTGATTTACTAGATAAGAGAGGGGAATGCCTTTTACAATGAGGCATAACATCATTTGCAAGATAGGGAGGGAAGACAAAAATCATAAAAAATCATAAAAAACCATGAATTAAATGAGAAAGAGAAGAATCTCCAACTTACTAATGAATCTGAGAGCTTTCCTTTGGCTTGATGGTTCGAGGGTTCAACTCTTGTTTGAGACAAGAGTGGCCACCAATCTTTTGGAAGAGAGACGGTCAAAAACTAATGAATTATGAATTAAATTCACTGTTTTTGGCACTTGGGAGAGGCAGGGTAACAGTGCATAACACTATTAAGTTTCAACAAAGGGGAGGGCTTCTATTTATAGGAAAAGTGAGCTTCTAACCAAGCCAACTGATTCTAGAATTTTCCAGATCAGTTTGGTCAATTTTTGACCATTTTGGGTCAGTTTTAGTCACTTTTTGGATCTAACTGAAACAGGAGAGAGGAGAGATAAAAATATCCCATTATTCGGGAGTTTAAAACTCATTCAAGCATGTGAAATAGGCGCCTCCTTCATGAGGGGAATTTCCCCATGCAGAGGTGTCAAAAATGCATCATTTCACCTAAATATCTCTCTTTTTTAACTATTAACCTTGTCCTTAGTCAACTCTTCATGTTATCTGAGTATTTACTCATTTTTGGGGGATTTTTCTTTTATTCTTCTATTTTTCTCCTCCCTACATATGGATGAATCTTATTGGTCCATAGGAACCTTAATTTAAAATTTTAAAAAAATCTTCACCCCCCCAGGATAATGCCTCTTGAACAGATCTCTTGAACAGATTATACTTAAAATTTGGACCCTTAGGCTAAGGGCTTTTGAGTAGATTATAATTTATTTCTAATGCACCTTAGGAAATTCTTTTTAAACTTTTTTTCAGGGGAATTTAGTTTAATAAGGATATTTTTCCATCGAAAGATATCTAAAAACTGAGTTACCTCTCTCTAGAATATTTTCTCTCTCTAGGCCAAAACAGGTAGAAACAAGATCTTTTATTATTCTGAAAAGGGGATTGATTACAGGGGAAGAAACTAGACATCTTGAGGGGCTGGGGAGGAATCTTACATTTATGATGTGTTCGTTCTCTTAGCGGGCATACAAAGTTGCCTCATAGTCCTCGTGATTTCATCCACTCTCTTTTGTGTGCACGCACGGAGGATGCCCAGTTCCATAGGATGCCTTGTGTCGAGAGCAATTGCACATCATGTGGTTCACTTGCACATCTATAGATGGTAGATCTTGATGCAAGTGACCAAGAGATAGTGTCGTGTGGCAACGTTATGAGTATGTGACACACCAGCTCCAGAGTGGTGGACAGTCCAGGAAGTTGTAGCTCGTGGACAAACATACACCACGTTGTCACGTCACAGTCACATTTAGAGAGCAGATATACCCCTATATACGGCATAGTCCTTGTGCCAAGTGGCAGGATCGTCCGTTCCAAGCATGCCTGGCAGAGTTTCCTATTGGTGTGGTCGTCTCTGTGATTGATTTTGCAGAGAACTACACCTTCACACATTTTTAGGAGATACAATCTGAGTATTACTTCTCGGAGCACGTAATGGTTATATTTCATAATATTTGTTTCATGTTGAGCTATATTACTTATTTGATTTTTTGTGTCCTAATCGTCTCTATTGCTTACCTCACCAGGTTGCTATTATGGTCCAGATTAGCTATCGACATGTAGAGGCCCATGCAGATGGGATAGCGAGTACCCCCGAGACCCGTGTCATTATTCGAGAGTATCATTTCTATATCAGTGTGATGATCATTCACATGATGCACATTTTGTGCAACACTGTTTTCGCCTCCATGATGATTTTCTACGAGTACGTGGCTAGGGATGGGTTTGGTCGGATGGTTGTGGTGCACAGTTCAAGTCGTCCTCACGACAATTTTCTAGTCTCTATAGGTAGTACTTATTGCTCTCTTATATTCACAAATTAAACTAAATTCATTAGAACATCTTAAAGAAAACAACAATTAAGACTTTGTTTTATGGATTTATAGGTGGATGTGCAGTCTAGTATCCCAGTGATTTGGTCATTCTTTGAGACTGGTCACGGGAAGGGAGAGCATGATGGTGTGGGGCGGCACGTGTGTGAAACGTGCCTTGAGGCGTCATCAGCTGTGGTAGGATGCTGATGAGCGGTTCAAAGATGTGGGCCACATAGTCAAGTGGTGCTCCCAACATTTGTGTGGGAGTGTAGCATCATTATATCCAAAATGTGATGCTCGGATTGTCAGGAGATTTTTTTGACATGTGGATGGTGGCATGATTGACCGTAGAGCCTCCCATGATTGTGACACAGTACTTGGCACCTTGGGCTTACATTCCATCAGGAGCACGTGCATGGTGGCCCCCACAATTTACACATGACAGTTTGCATACTTCTGTGGAGCATGTATGGATGGCGATTGGTCACATTGTGCCTCGAGAGGATGGGAAGATGAATGGATAAAGACATTCCTCTCCCCCAAGCATCCTTCACATCCAGTGTTGTACGATGAGCACACAGGTCTTACGTTCATGGCCAGCTATGGTGACCTGACATATTTGCTATAGGAGGGTGATGTATTTGTTGTTATTGCCATGAGGGCAATAGCGAGGGAGCGGACTACTATCTGATGAGTTGCACTAGGCCAAAGTGCATCCTTGACCAAGATAAAGTGGATGATCATCGGTTTTCTTTTGACGCCCATGGCATGATTGTGCCAGGCCGGTTCTACCAATAGATTCGACTTCATCAGGGGAGTCTTGAGTTCCAGCAGTGGAAGTGGGAGTTAGAGGCATTTCAGTTCTCTCATGTAGTGGTTGCTACCAGGGTCACTCTTGATCGAGTATAGAGCCGAAAACACAGTTCTCGCCCTCGTTTTCGGCTTCGAGTGGATGACCATGAGAGAATTCTAGATGATCATGTAGTGGTTGCTACCAGGGTCACTCTTGATCGAGTACAGAGCCGAAAACACAGTTCTCGCCCTCGTTTTTGGCTTCGAGTGGATGACCATGAGAGAATTCTAGAGCATTTGAGAGTTAGAGAGGGTGTTGCTAACTAGATCTTTATCTTGATAGTGACTAAACTCAGACTAGCTGGGTTAGCTTACTTACATTGTACTTAGATTTTTTGGGAGTGACTAGCCTCAGAATAGCTGGGGTAGCTCATTTTCATTATACCTTGATCTTTTGAGTTAGTAGCTAAACCCAGAGTGGTTATGCTAGCTCACATAAAGATGTACTTAGTTGATATTTATATCATTTTATGAGTTTTCTCATTATTGAGGATCACTGCATTTTAGTTCATGTTCATAGTTTTTTTATTTTTTAACACTTTGGCTATCATATTGTTTCTTGAAAATCACCATCACCATATTATTTTTTAACACTTTGGCTATCATATTATGATGGTATAGGGAAGGCCCGGATTTTCCATGGCCTCTTAAGCACCAAGACACTTGAAAAATCCGCACAACACTGGGCGCTAATTACTAACCCAAACATGCTCCGATCATGACCAAACTTTGCAAGCATGTGGGGGTGGGTTCCCCCCACATGCTTGCAAAGTTTAGTCCCCATCGGAGCATGTTTGCGTACAATGGTATGGGGAAGGCCCGGATTTTCCATGGCCTCTTAAGCACCACGAGACTTGAAAAATCCGTATTGGGCGCTAATTACTAATCCAAACATGCAGCGATCATGACCAAACTTTGCAAGCATGTGGGGGTGGGTCCCCCCCACATGCTTGCAAAGTTTGGTCCCCATCGGAGCATGTTTGGTCCCCATCGGAGCATGTTTGGGTACGATGGTATGGGAAAGGCCCGGATTTTCCATGGCCTCTTAAGCACCAAGAGACTTGAAAAATCTGCAATGGGCGCTAATTACCAATCCAAACATGCTCCGATCGTGACCAAACTTTGCAAGCATATGGGGGTGGTCCCCCCCACATGCTTGTAAAGTTTGGACCCCATCGAAGCATGTTTGGGTACGATGGTATGGGAAAGGCCCGGATTTTCCATGGCCTCTTAAGCACCAAGAGACTTGAAAAATCCGCACTGGGTGCTAATTACCAATCCAAACATGCTCTGATTGTGACCAAACTTTGCAAGCATGTGGGGGTGCATCCCCCCACATACTTGTAAAGTTTGGTTCCCATCGGAGCATGTTTGGATACAATGATGGTATGGGGAAGGCCCGGATTTTCCATGGCCTCTTAAGCACCAAGAGACTTGAAAAATCCGCATTGGGCACTAATTACTAACCCAAACATGCTTTGATCATAACCAAAATTTGCATGCATATGGGGGTGCCCCCCCCCACATTCTTGCAAAGTTTGGTACCCATCGGAGCATGTTTGGGTACGATGGTATGGGGAAGGCTTGGATTTTCCATGGCCTCTTAAGCACCAAGAGACTTGCAAAATCTACACTGGGCGCTAATTAAAAATCTAAACATGCTCTGATTGTGACCAAACTTTGCAAGCATGTGGGGGTGGGTCCACCCCACATGCTTGCAAAGTTTGGTCCCCATCGGAGCATGTGTAGGTACGATGGTATGGGGAAGGCCCGGATTTTCCATGGCCTCTTAATTACCAAGAGACTTGAAAAATCCGCACTGGGCGCTAATTACCAATCCAAACATGCTCCTATCGTGAACAAACTTTATAAGCATGTGGGGGTGGGCCCCTCCACATGCTTGTAAAGCTGGGTTCCCATCGGAGCATGTTTGGGTACGATGGTATGGGGAAGGCCCAGATTTTCCATGGCCTCTTCAGCACCAAGAGAATTGCAAAAATCCGCACTAGGCGCTAATTACCAACCCAAACATGCTCCGATCTCATGACCAAACTTTGCAAGCATGTGGGGGTGGGTCCCTCCCACCCCCACATGCTTGCAAAGTTTGGTCCCTATCGGAGCATGTTTGGGTACGATGGTATGGGGAAGACCTGGATTTTACATGGCCTCTTAAGCACCAAGAGACTTGAAAAATCTGCACTGGGCGCTAATTTGATGACCCCCTGGCTTGAAGCCATTTTTAGCAATTTTTAGGGTTTAAATAGGATCAATTATGGTCATTTTGGATGCATTTCCATAGTATTTGAAAGCATGTGTGTGTGGAATGTCATGGTATTTGCATGCATCATGATTGTCGATGTTGTCCATTGGTGTAAGCACATTGCATGGGAATGGTGACGATTAATATTGTTTTGTACATAAAGAGGAGGTTGTATGTAAGTGGGTAGAGAGAAGAGAGAGATCGAGGGGAAGAAAACGAGGGTTAGTATGATGAGTTTCAAGCTCAAGCTTTAAGGATGGTTAGGTGGGAACGCAAGTTTGGAGACCTTAATGTGGTTACAAATAGAAAATTCCAAATTCAAAAAAATGGAGGGGTGGGTAGTTTTAGCACCCGTTGGTACCCTCTTGAGAGAATAGAAGAGAGAGAGAGAAAACGTTTCTTTCTCTGGCTCGCGTGAAGAACACGAGGAGGAGGAGGAGGAGGTAAGCTTGTTTGTTGTTGTTGTTAATGAATTCTGTACATAAAGAAAGAGAGAGAGGCATAAGCATAGAGAGAGAGAAGGGCTTGCGTAAGCGTAGGTAGAAGATGGCGGAGGCTCTGTGGTCAACGGCGGCGATGGTGGGTGTTGAGAGCACGTAAGGGAGGCCGAACCCTTGCGCATGGAGAAGGTGGGCTGGCTGCCTGTGCATCACAAGGAGGCCAAGTTGGTGAGCCATAGGCGTGAACGGTGCCATGAACGAGACGGCCGGCATGGTCACCTCACGTAGCTAGCCAGAGGGACCGGCTGTAGGTAGAGGAGGCCGCTTGCTACACTAAGGCCAAGAGGTCGGGTCAGACGCTTGGAGCGCTTGAGCCTGTGGTGGTCGGCTATTGCGCCATGTGCGCTAACCTGCAAAGAGCTGGCTGGGGCTCGTGAGCCGTGCGCCTCAGAGAAGGCAGGCCGCCGTTCGCCTAAGGATGGTGGACTTGTGCATCTAAGGGTCATGGCCGGTGCGCCATACACATTAGGGTTGGAGCGCTTAAGGCTAAGCGCCTAAAGTTTGCAGCCGTGCGCATAGTGGGCATAGCCGAGCACTAAGGACGACGGGCTGGAGCGCTTAAGGTCCCGAGCACCATGCGCCTAAAGGCCTAAGTGTACGCACGTGGAGCGCTTGGAGGGTTGCGTACCTTGCATGTGCCCATATGGGTCGCCAGCCGTGCGCATAGAGCATGGCAAGGCTGTGTGCCATGCGCCAGAGGTGACTGCCTAGTGGGCATAGCCGAGCGCTGTGTGAGATGGTGCGTAAGGTAGGCTTGGCGCTGTGTGTCCCATGGAGCAAGCGAGTAGCCTCGATCGGGTGGCTAGTGATGCCACAGAGAGGCCGCCGGTCATGTGTTATGGGCAGTCCTTGTAAGACCCATGGATCTGGCCGAGCACAAAGGCTGACGGTGTGTGAGCATGGAGCGGCGGCGTGATGACGATGGTTAGGCCATATCTTGGAGCCGACCAGCATACACATGGACCAGGTACCATAATCGAGACCATAATGGCGAAACTTGGCCACACTACTAAGGGGGATGCTCGTGAAGAGAGCAAGCATACACCTAGGAAGGCCACCCATGTGGTAGACAGTGAGAGAGAGAAAGAAACGTGTGTGTGCATGTGGGAGGACTCCATGCTCTCAAGCTAAAATGAGGAGAGAGAAGGTGAGGAACCATAGCAAGTAGAGGAGACATTGTGTGTGGGTAGAAGAAGAAGGAAAGAAGAGAGAGGGCAATATGACTATGCTATGTGTGTACATGCAAAATAGGAAAGAGAGAGAAATAGATTTGATCACTTTGACATGGTGCATACTTAAAAGTAAAAGCATGAGAGTGTGAGAGAATGTATTAGGTTGTGTGCATTATTCTTGTGTTTGTGTTTCAGGAGGAGGAAGAGAAAGAAAGAAGAAGAAGAAGAGAGTTCACGAGAATAGTGAGTAGAGAGAGAGAAGAAAGAAAGAAAGAGTTTTGAAGTGTGAAAGAGAGAGTGAAGAGTGGAGTGAAGTGAAGATTAGCCAAATGTTGAATGCAGTGATGCTGTTGCAGATTGACTGAAACGTGGAAGTGTTGGAAATATCGATTCTTTTTCATTAAATTCTTGGAAACAATTTACACAAAACCATTTTGATATTAAATTTCTTTATTCAGTTTAGAATGGTGAAGTTGTGTCTTGATGATCTGTTGGGTCGTAGTAGTTTGTTCTTTTCCATTTCTGTGTCTGTGTGGGTGTGTGTAAATAAAACATTGTAAATTATTTCATACAAAAAGATGTCTTTTCGGTGTGTGTTTCTAGGATTTAGGCTGTGTGGTTGTTATTTAGGACGCATGCACTGTTTTAGTGGGTATTTAGTGCGTTGGACTAGAGAGTAGGAAGGCTAGTCATTTTTGGTGCATTCGTCGGGAGATCACTAGCTAGTTAGTAGCTACGGGATATCTCGGTGCATATATTTTGCGTGTGAGAACTAGGGTTTAGGAGTTCAAAAAAAAAGAAAAAAAAACAGCACGACTCCTAGGTTTAGAAGGACTTAGGAGTGGCCGCGAGGAGTCAAATGAGAGAGGGGCATTGGTAAACACATGTGATTTTTTGGAGAGTTTCGCTAACTGGGTTCCGTACAAAGAAGAACGACAAGAGTGGGAGGACATATTCATTCAAGAATATTACCCACGGTTTCCCAGTGATGTGATACGTAAGATCAAGGCCACATACTGCAAGGATTATCTTAGATCCATAGAGCCCTTTGGTTTGTTCCATGCACCAATCTAGTGGACGTGGTTTATCAAGGCAATTTTAAGGTCCATCAAGCTAGATCATCCAGAGAATCACAAAGAACCTCAGGAAGTAAGAAGTGTATGAGTGAGTCTACTCAGGGTCGAACAATTGACCCAAGACAAGCAAGGGAAGAAAGGAGGAAAAGGAGGGCTGAACGAGCTGAAATCCGTCTCGCTGTGCAATTAGAGTTAGTGAACCTATTGTTGAGAGAGCAAGAACCGAACGTGACACAAGGAAGATCCTTGGATAGCGGTAAATTTCAGGTTAGCATTCCTTCTAGTCTAAGGGGGGAAGATCTTTCGTGTGATGACCAAACAATAAGGGATTTAGGAGTCAGCAACAATCGACCTGTACAAGTTGATAGCCCAACAAGATAAGAAAGAGAGACTATTGCAGGCACTAGCGGTAGTGTGCCTAGAGGACTTAGAAGCTATCCGCGATTACCTAGGGTAAGACCTAGAGCTTTAAATTTCTGGGACGATCCAACTTTTGAGGTATTACCATTTTTCCAAATGGCTGTTCCAGCACAAAGAGCAACAATCCGGTTAGCCGACTGTGTGCAATTTGCGGGACTTTGGGACGAGGATCCTGATGCGCATTTACAAAAGTTTGAGGTGACATGTGTTGCTAACGAGATAATTGATCAAGATCAAAAGCTGCATATCTTTCCGGCAACTTTTAAAGACAAAGCAGTAAGTTGGTATGGCAACTTGGATGCAGCCTCCAAGGCCACGTACCAAAATCTATCAACATCTTTTTTGGCCAAATTTAGAAGGCAAGGTTTTCAAGATAGATTGGCCCAGCAATTAGACTACTTGTTGCAAGGAGTGAACGAGAGCATTGACCATTACATACAACGCATGGAGACCATTGTGAGGAAGATGGGAGTAGCAGCCCCTAATGATGACACACAAAAGCGTCGTTTGATTGATGGTCTAAGGGATCCAGAGGCTCAGAAGTATGTTGGGCTTCGTCGGCCTATTGATTTGAACGCGGCCAAACAAGAAGCTAGAAACTGGGAAGAGGTACAGCTGGGACAACAATGACGGAGGGAATTACTTTATGGCCCTATGGGGACATCACCTATGGTTAGCTCTATGAGACCCCAGGAGGTCTCAACAATTGCCGGTCCCTCACAACCACAAGTGGTTGTTAATACAAATCCAGCATCATACATGCCTCCAAACCCATATATGACTGCATCGGCATACATGCTTCAGACCGGAACACCACCACCACCTTTAGTGAGCGAGGCAAGGGTGGGGGACATTGTGACAAGTGTGAAGGGAAAATTTAAAGAGGAGATCTTAAGTACTGTGCGAGCTCCAGTAAGGGACGTTATGGCTATAGAGCCACAGCTGCCTACTATGCAAGCCAGTACGCAAACTCCACCCCGATCGAATATATGGTGTGGGAAATGTCATGGCTATGGCCACTTGGCTACAGAGTGTCCTACTGTATCTCGAGTCGTACCTGATCAACCATGAATCTTGTTTTGTACTTATTGCTTGAAAAACAATCATACAGAGGAAAATTGCTTCATTAAGCAAGCACATGAGAGAAGGCAAGCGCAGGGGATGAACACTAATTTTAATTGCATGGATAAGAATAATATTACTTATGAAATTGGACCTCCACCTCGACCTTTCATGCAAAGAGGAATCCCAGAGCCCTATAAGCAACAACTGCAGCAAGGATTACCCGCACAAGCCCGACCTCCATTTCCACGAGGGCGAGGGCAAGGTGGAATGAGGGGACAAAGGCGAGGGTCACCATATCGGCCATATTTTGGCCGGGGTTATCAAGGATATGGAAGTCCTTATAGAATTACCCAAGGAACAGTGATTTGTTGGAACTGCCACCAAGAAGGCCACATTGCTGCATATTGCCCGAATGCAAGGGCACACCAAGATTATGTTCCTTTATGCAAGCAATGCAGTGAGGAGGGCCACGAGGAGAAAGATTGCCCTAAAAGTAATGCAAAATTAATAGGGGACAAAGGGAAGCAAATTGTAGATGAGGGTCCAAGTACTTCAACAAATTTAGTGGAAGTAGTCCCTATAGTAGGTGCTAGGAAAGAATCGGCAGAGAGAAAATCTAGAAAGGTGACATTTTCTCATAATCATCCAATGGTGGGAGTTGTCACTAGATCCCAGGGGAAGGTGCAAAGGACTGCAGAAAGCTTGCCGAAATCAACCCAATTAGAAGGAGGAAAAGTAAGCATGCTTAAGGAGGCATCTTTAGAGGAAGTTGCAGAGAGTCAAGAGCCAGTGTCGGATGAGCAATCGTCTGATCAACCTCCCATAGCACGCATAGGAAAAGGCCCTCACTTCCAACTTGGTGTAACACCTTTCCCTGATAGATTAAAAGTACTACGTGCTAAGAAGGTCGGGATAGGTGCTAAAGTTGATCCAAAACCTCAATTTGATTTATGGGATATATTGGAATGGTGTGAGGTGTCTATTAGTCTACCTACATTAGCGGAGATCTCTCCAATATGTCGAAAGCAGATGTATCAACGACTTGCACGTCGACGTTCGCGGGTGAGAAAAGAAGTGACTCCTAAAGAACCTTTGGAAACAGGAGTGCAAGTAATTGATATGTTTATGGATTCTGAGGCTCCGACTATTACGGTAGAAATTGGACATCATCAGGTCATGGGGGTACAGCTAGATGGAGGAGCTGCGGTGAATCTCATGACTGAATACACAATGGAAGAGTTGGGCCTAAAGGGTTTAGAGCCCACAAATATCATGTTGCGAGTAGCAGATCAACGTCGAGTGAAACCATTAGGTCTGCTTCAAGGAGTAAAGACTATAATAGCTGGATTGGAGTTTTGCGTTACCTATCTAGTAGTGCGACCGCATTCCTATGGTGCAGCGTTTCCAATCTTGGTAGGACGACCTTGGTTAGTACAAGCTCGATGTGTTCAAAAGTGGCATAAAGGGATAATAACCATAGGTCCACGCACGGATAGAGTTCAATTGAGGGTTGTGTCTAAAGAATTCTTGAGGGAGTTCACTAAACCACCTTCTACAACCGAAGAAATGACGGGATATGGAAGTGATACATCCGTTAGTGAGGAAGTAGTCCAAGAACGCTTTGCATTAAATAAAGATAAGTATGCTCGTTTTCTTCAAAATGGGTATCAAATGCAAATGGTTAATACGGATGAGTCTATAATGCAAAAGAGAGAGTGCTCTAACTTTGCTTTGGATGCCGGTATGGGAGAATATCGAGTGCATTTTTCTTCGGAGAATGACTCTGACAATGACATTACCGATTGGTTGTCATCACCAGAGGAGTGTGTAGTGAATTTCTTTTGCATGGATACAATCAAGCAGAGGAGAGCAGACGATGGGGATAAAGCAAGGCACCAAGAGCTATATGCCCTTATTGAGAAATTGCAAGAGCAGTTAGAGCTAGAACGAGTTTTTTCTAGTGAGTCGATGGATGCATTATTAAGGAAGGTGAAGCTGCTAGAGGAAGATAAGGGACGAGCTGAGATAAAAATTAGACATTTGCAAGATTTGACCTTGCAACTTGAAGAGTGCCGTCATGAAGAAGAAACTTCTTGGGAAGCCTTACTTTGAGAAAAAGATCGCGAGATTGGTCGTTGTCGACAGGAACTCAAATATAATGCGAGGTATACTCGAAAGTTACTCAGAGAATGTGAGAGATATAAGCAAAAAGATAACAAGAGTGAGGATGGCTCGTCTCGTTGCAAAAGATGAGTAGAAGGAAAAATAAGTCATTTTCCAGAGAGTTCTTGAAAGCACAATACAATGAAACAATAGGAGGTGATGGAGGAGAGTTCAATGATTGGACTGATTTCAAGATGATTGAGGTAGTGAGGGATGCTTTTATGGTCCAAATTGAGGAGCCTATCAATGATGAAGAAGAAATAGACCCTTTAATGGTGATACCTTATACCCATGAAAGTCTTGTAAGTGCTCATTCTTCGCACGAAGAAGAGGAGGAGTGTAACACCAAGCAAAAGTTTCTAGAAAATGTTTGTTTCAAAGTGAGAGACCATCCACCTATACAAGCTAGATCTCGTCGACGATCAGCCTTTGTTTCTGATGCATTAGAAATTACTCAGCGTTGGGAAGTTGAAGAGGGAAAATGCTTTACATTGGTGGGGAGTCAATTGCAAGAACGAACCTTAACTAGATTGAGAGAGGTTCTACAAACATACAAACATGTCTTTGCTTGGTCCTATAAAGACTTGCAGGGAGTGAAACCTGAGATATGCCAGCATTACATTGATTTAGAGCCAAACGCTAGGCCGGTATGCCAACGTCAAAGGCGCACAAACCCTGTCTATGCAGAGCTTGTGAAAGCAAAAATAACAAAGCTGTTAGATGCGGGTTTCATTTATCCTGTGGCATATAGTGAGTGGGTTTCCCCAATTGTAATTGTTCCAAAGAAAAATCGTAAGATTAGAATTTGTGTGGATTATCGGAAGCTAAATGATAAGACTAAGAAGGATCACTTTCCATTGCCTTTCACTGATCAAGTTCTAGACCGAGTAGTAGGGCATAAATTGTATTCCTTCTTAGATGGTTTTAGCGGTTATAATCAAATACAAATCCACCCAGATGATCAACCAAAAACCACTTTTACAATAGAATGGGGAACTTATGCTTATCGAGTGATGCCATTTGGATTATGTAATGCTCCATCTACTTTCCAACGGGTGATGATGGCTTCATTTCAAGAGTTTTTACAAAAGTGGTTGGAAATCTTTTTGGACGATTTTTCAGTTCAAGGGGATGAGGAGGATATGCTTGAGAAGTTGGCTAAGGTCTTTGATCGTTGTCAGCAAACCGGTATTTCCTTGAATCCGGAGAAATGTGTTTTTGGCATTAAGAAAGGAATCTTGTTAGGTCACGTGATTTCATCTGAGGGCATTACTGTGGATGATAGTAAAATCAATAAGATACGTGATCTGCCTGCTCCTACAACCATGAAGCAATTATGAGGGTTTTTGGGACATGCTAATTATTATCGCCGATTCATATTGAATTTTGCCTCGGTGGTAAACCCTTTCACTACTCTTCTTCGGAAGGATGTACCCTTTGAATGGTCACAAGATTGTCAGTGTAAGATTCCTCCCCCAACCCCCTTTTTGATGTCTAGTATCTTCCCCCGTAATCAATCCCTCTTCAGAAATATAAAGACCTTGTTTCTAACTGTTTTAACCTAGAGAGAGAAAATATTCTAGAGAGAGAATATTCAGATTATGAATATTTTTTGGATAGAAAAATAACTCATCTTATTAAAATAAGTTCCCCTGAAACAGAAATTCAAAAGGAATTTTCCAATGTGCAATTGGAATTAATTGGAAATAGGTATAAAGAACCTTAGTCTAAGGGCCTAGATTTTCAGAAATCTTTAGACTATGGTCCAATTAAGGTTTCTATGGGCCAATAGCATCAATCCATGTGTAGGGAGGAGATAAATCCAAATTGTAAAAGAAGATATCCAAAATTGAGTAAATGTTCACATAAGATGAAGAGTTGAAAATGTACAAGGTTTATTAGTAAATAAACACATATGTAAGGAAGGGAAGTTCTTTAAAGAAGGTGCATATTTCACATAAGATGAAGAGTTGAAAATGTACAAGGTTTATTAGTAAAAAACTATGAGCAATATTAAAAATATGAGATATTTTGGGAATAATGATTTTATTATGACACATATGTAAGGAAGGGGAGTCCCTTAAATGCTCACATAAGATGAAGAGTTGAAAATGTACAAGGTTTATTAGTAAAAAACTATGAGCAATATTAAAATGATTCCATTATGACACATATGTAAGGAAGGGGAGTTTTTTAAAGGAGGTGCATATTTCACATAAGATGAAGAGTTGAAAATGTACAAGGTTTATTAATAAAAAACTATGAGTAATATTAAAATGATTCCATTATGACACATATGTAAGGAAGGGGAGTTCTTTAAAGGAGGTGCATATTTCACATGCTTGAATGAGTTTAAAACTCATAAAAATTGAGATATTTTATCTCTCCTCTCTCCTAATTCCAGTCTAGTTCCAAAAAGTTAGCTTAAGTGACCTAAAAATGGTCAAAAAGTGACCAAACTGACTTGGAAAATTCTAGAATCAGTTTGTTTGGTTAGGAGCTCAAATTTTCCTATAAATAGAAGCCTCCCCTTGTTGAAAAAAACATAGTCTCTTATGCTTTGTTACTCTACTCCACCTAAGCCAAAATATATAGTCTCTTATGCTTGTTACTCTACTCCACCTAAGCCAAATTAGATAGAGTCTTATGCTTTGTTACTCTACTCCACCTAAGCTAAAATATATAGTGTCTTATGCCTTGTTACTCTACTCTACCTAAGCCAAGAACTGTGAATTCTTTAATAATTCACTAGTTTTTGATACTTCTCTCTTTCTTCAATCCCCATTGGTGGCTCCATCAACATACTAAACCAATTGATTGGTTGGGGGCCTCTACCGTGAATAAAGAATCAAGCAAATTATAAGGTAAGTATATTGAATTTTGATCTTTTCTATAATTACTTAATGATTCTCTCTTCTCAACCCCTCTCAAGCTTGAGAAGTTTAATTGGTATGGTTTTTTTTAAATGCTATTGAAGTTAATTGGTGAATAGTAGTGAAGAGTTACATAATTTAATAAATGCTATAGAAGTTAATTTCCACTTATATTTAAATTCTAATGGTCAAGAAATGGTCATACTCATGACCCATTCTCAATCCAAATGAAGCTTTTCATAATGCTTTTCCTTAATCCAAGATTAAGCTATGCTTGAGGCCAAATTAATGGCTTTTTGCTATGCTTTTAGTTTATGCACATTGATGATTCAATCCATTATGGATTGATGACCCAATTAGAGACCATTTTAATTGTTTTCTTAATGATCCAATTAGAGACCATTATGGATTGATGATCCAATTAGAGACCATTCTAATTATTTCTTTAATAATGAGCTTTATCCCTTAGAAAAAAAAATTGAGATTTATCAGTCATAGTAGCGGAGCTATGGCAAAATTTTTATAGAAATCACGCATAAAATAAATTCATTCAAAGCATAAAAAGAGGACTTCCTACCATATCCTAGGAACTATCATCCTAGATTAATTAAAAGAATATTATTATGCATGGAGATATGGATGTTTGCATGTAGATGTAGAGGTATGGATGTGAGTGTGAATGTGGAGGTGGATGTATGCATGTAGATGTAGATGTATAGATGTAGATGTAGATGTGGAGGTGGGTGGATGCATGTATGTGAATAGAGATGTGGATGTATACATGTAGATGTAGATGTATAGATGTAGATGTGGATGTGGAGGTGGGTGGATGCATGAAGATGTAGATGTATAGATGTAGATGAGAATGGAGATGTGGATGTATATATGTAGATGTAGATGTATAGATGTAGATGTGAATAGAGATGTGGATGTATACATGTAGATGTAGATGTATAGATGTAGATGGGAATGGAGATGTGGATGTATATGAAGATGTAGATGTATAGATGTAGATGAGAATGGAGATGTGGATGTATATATGTAGATGTAGATGTATAGATGTAGATGTGAATAGAGATGTGGATGTATGCATGTAGATGTAGATGTATAGATGTGGATGTGAATGTGGAGTGGATGTATGCATGTAGATGTAGATGTATGGAGGTGAATGTGAATGTGGATGTGGATGTATGCATAGGGATGTAGATGTATGCATGTAGATGTGAATGTACACATATAGTTGTGGATGTATGGATGTGAATATACGATTGTGATGTGAGGGAATCTGAAGTGATGAGATGGAAATGATGTGATGGGATGAGTATACATATAAATGGAATATGGAATAAGTAATGTAGATTGAGGAGGGATAATGTGGAAAAATGAAAGTTAAAATAGAAATTGTATTGTAAACTGTTTGTAAATGCTGTTTGTAAATGATTGTTTTATGTCAAGAATGTTGGGGGGAGCATTTTGACCGTCTTGTGATTAAGGTCGTGATGAGAAAGTTGCAACTGCTGACGGGGAGTCAATGAAGGACGTCTCGCGTAGCAAGGTCGGCCGAGGTCTTGACCAGCCTCGGTGCGATTAAAATGGTGAGCTTCCGGTACGGTGGATGAGGGGCCAAGGAAGCGGCCTATGCATGAAGCGCTAGGTTACCTGCGAAGGATCCTAGAGGGTGCTGACCATACGGTGCTCGGCCTCTGGGTCGCCTAGGATACCCACGCGTGCGTCGAGGAAGATATTGGAACAGAGTTGGAGTTGTTTTCTTAAATCGAGCATGGATCTGGTTGATTGACCTTGCTGGTCTTCAATGGATGAGTCCATGGCTCCTTATATGGATCTGTTGGTTGATCTTGCTGATCTTCAACGAGAGTCCATCTTGTTAAGTGATTATATTGCCAAGTATTATGGGCTAGGAACTATCAAAACGGCTCCTGAGCGTTCTAGTTGCCAATGATGCCATAGATACTCTGATGAAGGAATGATGGGAAATTAAGAATCAATTGGATAAATTGGAAGATGGTGATCAATGATACTATGGTTTTATTAAAGGATTGTTTTAAACTGGTTGAATCTGGTTGAAAAAGGCAATTTCATATTGGGTGTGTGAGTGGTGTGACTAGTTTTATTTTGCATGAACATCCGGCTAGGGGGCCTTGGAACTCTTTTCCTTGGTACCCGGGACAAAACCTAACCAAATTCTTAATTGGATCCCATCACTACAGTGGTTGGGCGGTTGGCTAACCCATGGGATTGGATGGGGTTAGGCTGGACTGATGGATCCGTAAACCAAGACTCAAACTTTTATTTTTACGATAGAAAAAAATAAATATATAAATCCCGGACAGTAACTGTTCTATGGATAGGAATCAACGGCTGTGCCTCTTGAATGGGGAAAAAAGCGTTGATCCCAATGATCCAAGTGCAAGTTTCTTCCTTGAACTGACTAAGTATCTTATAGATGTAATCGAATCATCTCGATCAGAAATGATCTTGACTACGTTAGAGTAAAAAGTTATCCTGGTGGAATCGCCCGTGCTTTCCGGTAAAGGAAGTTTTTCCGGGTTCGGTTTTGGAACAACCGACGGATTAGTCTCTTATCCGGATATCCGTGGGCGAGGCCCCGAGTGTGGGACCCCTGTCCCGCGCGAGAAGCGCTACTTCCGCTGCCAGTACCCCGAATCCGTTACTCGGTGGGAACAAGGATCTTACAGTCAGGAGGTTTTTGATACGATCAAAGATCGATTGATAAAAGCACCAGTTTTGATACCCCCAGATTAGTCTAAACCTTTTCATATTCATGCAGACGCTTCACACACAGCTGTAGGAGCAGTTCTTTGTCAAGCAGACGATAAGAAGGTAGACCATCCGATTTATTATGCGAGTTAGAATTTGACAGAGACAGAGAGAAATTACACTACAACGGAGAAGAAATGTTTATCCATGGTATTTGCCGTGAATAAATATCAACATTATTTATTGGGCAAGTTTTTTACAATTTATGTGGATCATCAAGCACTAAGATACCTTTTGAACAAGACAGATCTTGCGGGGCGAGTAATTCGATGGATGTTACTTTTTCAAGAGTTTGATTTTGAGATGGTTACTCGTCCTGGAAAATCTCATGTATTGGCGGATCATCTTTCTCGGCTTTTGACTGAGGATATTGAGGAGGGAGTGGATGATGAATTGCCTGATGCGGCATTATTTTTGACCGATTGTACACTTCCTTGGTTTGCGGATATTGCAAATTTCTTGAGCACTGCTCATTATCCAAGAGGCGCCAGCAAGTATGAAAAAAAGAAATTTGCGGATATTGCAAATTTCTTGAGCACTGCTCATTATCCAAGAGGCGCCAGCAAGTATGAAAAAAAGAAAATTTTATTGCAATCTCGCCACTACACCCTCTTTGGTGGTTATTTGTATCGTTATTTTCCTAGGGAGGGGGTGTATCGTCGTTGTGTGCGAGAGGATGAGATACCTTCTATCTTACGTGCACTTCATGATGAGCCATGTGGAGGTCATTTTGCGGGGGAATTAACCGCTCGCAAAGTATTGCTAGCAGGGTATTGGTGGCCAACTGTTTATAAAGACTCTTTTGAGCATTATAAACGTTGTGATAAGTGTCAACGGGTTGGTCGACCCACACCACAATTTGCGACCCCTTTAAATCCAATCTTGGCTTTAAAACCTTTTGAGAAATGGGGAATTGATTTTGTGGGTCCGATTGATCCACCCACTCGTTATCGATCCAATCGATACATTCTTGTGTGCACGGATTATGTCACCAAGTGGGTTGAAGCTAAACCTTTGAAAATGGATAGGGCATTGGATGTCGCCAAATTTTTATATAAAAATATCATTACTCGTTTTGGTTGTCCGTTGGAGTTGGTGAGTGATCGTGGTTCTCATTTTTTAAATGAGACCATTACGGAATTAACGAAACTTTACAAAATCAAGCATCGAAAATCCACTCTGTATTATCCTCGAGCTAATGGTCAAGTGGAGGTGACCAATCGAATACTGGGAACGATTTTAACCAAGACAGTATCGGAAAATCGACGCGATTGGGATGAGCGATTGTTTGAGGCTTTGTGGGCATACCGTACCACATTTAAGGTTACGACTCAAAATACACCTTTCACTCTAGTGTATGGTACAGAAGCAATTTTCCCAATAGAGAAGGAAATACCCACATTACGCGTTGCCTTGGAATCTCAACTAGGTGAGAAGGAATCTTTATAGGCTCGATTACTGGCCTTGGTGAGGTTGGATGAGATACATTTAACGGCTCTGCAAAATGTTGAGGCGATGCAACATAGACGAAAGGCTTGGCACGATCGTCACATTAAGGTGAGGGAGTGTCAAAAGAATGATCAGGTTTTAGTCTATGACAATCGATATTATAAGTTTCCTGGCAAATTACAAATGAGGTGGTTAGGCCCTTTCAAGGTGTTGGAGGTCTTTAATAATGGTTCTTTGATTGTCCAAGACCTTGATGCTGTAATAGCTCCTTTTCGTGTTAATGGTCTTAGGGTGAAACATTATTTTGTTTAAGTTGGTAATTACGTGGGTCAAGTTGGTTCATTGTATATTTTTCACATGAGTTTTGCTCTTTATTATTTTGTGTTGTTTTGATGAGATTGGTGGGTTTATCAGGTTTTGGTGTGATCGATTCGATTTTCTTTCATACAGGTGGTATGGAGTTTTCTCTCAATGCTTTGTTTTATTTTCTTCATCCCTATGTGGTTTGGTTTGGGTGGGATGGTATTTTAGCATTAGTTGTAGACCCTGTTTGGGTTGATGAGTTGGAGTGGTTGTTTCGGTGGTTGGCTGCCGGGGAATCTCTTCCAATTGCCGAGAGCGGCTTTGGTCGCATGGCCCAATCTTTGGCCTATTACGCCAGAGATTTTTGGTTCAGGTGTGGACACCTTAACCGATGCGTCCGATGATTCTTCGGATGATTCTTTTCATCCTGAAGATGTTGTGGTAGACTATCTTGATGAGGAGGATAAGGATGAGGGTTTGGGCTTTGGCCTCCCTCATGGCTTGTATCGGATACTTCTACCTAGAGAGAGTAGTTTTGTTTGAGAGCTGTACTTTTGAACGAGACAGAGGGCCATGGGGTGACACCTCAACTTTTGCCTTTTGGTGTAGTGAATGCGCCTGTGAGTTTTCGCACCGTTTTTTTCTGAGTCCCATGATGTCAATTAGTTTTGTTTTTCTTGTTATTTATTTCAAAAAAAAACTTTAAAAAGAAACAATTGTTTTGTTTGTGTGATTTGTTGTGTGTTTTTGTTGTTTGTTTTGGTTTGCATGTGGATTGGTTTTTTGTGTTTGTTTGTTTTTAATTTTAGGTACATTATGTTTCTTGGAAGTTGTAAGCTAATTGTTTGAATGGTTAGTATGTGCAGATATGGTATTTTCTTTGTATTTTTGCATTGCTAGGTGCAAGGAGATGGGGGAGTAACATTGGGAACAATGATATCATAGTATTGAAGATTGTTTCTGGACATGCAAGTTTTGCTACTCAGAGGATATGCAGTGTTCTACAGGTGTATTTTCTCCAATTTATTTGGTTTTTTTTTTTGGTATCACTTGCGTGGTGTGTGTAATAATGGGGATTGTGAGTTGTGTTCTGGGATTTCATTAACGTCTTCACAATTTCGTGATCACGTTAACAAAACCTAGTGTTAACATATTAAAACTTGTGATCACATTGTATATTCACATGACCTGAGAAATGACCTGCCGGAGCCCACTAGTCCAGTAACACCTCCGGGCTTATCTTTCCCGGCGGGCCCGCCGGGGTATATAATTTTCCCGGCGGGCCCGCCGGGAAAAAGAGGGAACACCGGCGGGGTATTATTCTGTATATAAACACTGCCCGACACCCATCGTACAACTTTTGGGAAGATAGTCCTTGTTTTGGGGGCGTGATATCTCTCCTCAAAGTACTTGTAGAGCTCTCGAGTTGCTAGAAGTGTCCTCTTGGGAAGAACGTCCTTATTTTAGGGGCTGTCGTCTTTCCTTGTAGGCACTCCTAAGGCTATTGAGCCACTCGTCCTTAGTTCTTTAAACTGGGGGCAGGGTGTGGTTCGTAGCTAATACTTGCAGAGATTTAGGGACAAATTTGGAGTCATTCAGCTTTGCATTTAAGCCACGTACGTAATCTACCTCATTCTGCTTTATGAATGGTTTGATGGAGCCAAGAGTCCTGCTTAGGGGCTTGTATTGGTTCTTGATACTTGATATAGTTTAGAGTAGACAAGGGTCTATTGTCCTATACTAGAGTATTGGGCAAGCATAGATCTTTGATTTTTTTTGTGAATGTTAGAGAAGGTCTATTGTCCTATACTAGAGTATTGGGCAAGCATAGATCTTTGATTGTGTAAAGTATCCTTAATTGGGTACAAAAGGCATCCTTCATTGGGGGTGCAATGTGCATGATAGTTTCGAAGTAGTTTTGTAGTAAGACCTTGCAAGATAGTTTGAAGTAGTTTTGTGTTATGTGATGATCTTTTGTATTTGTCAAGATAGTTTCGAAGTACTTTGTCTGCTAATGTATGTTTTGTTATACGTGAGTGATTTGTTGTTTTTTCATTTGTGTATTCATTGTTATATGCTTGGTTGAATAGGTTATTTGTTGAGATGGAGGACAATGTTGGATCCAGTGATACCTCCAATAGAGTCCAAATTTCAAATAGCAGGAAAAAAAAGGCACCTGGGATAGAGTGGCAATATGCAATTAACGTTGGTGATCGATTCATAGATTGGGAGTGTAAGCTATGCCATGCAGTAAAATCAGGTGGGGCGCCTCGACTAAGAGAACACTTTTTAGGCGGACCGAAGAAAAAGTCATGTACCCACCCCTCTGCACCTATAGTGGCCAAACGCATAAGAGAAGAAATTCAAAAGAAGATTCAAGAAAACATGACACTCCTACCGTTAATGTATCAAGGCAGCAAGAACACTGTTGTTCTAATCATCAAACTCCCGCTACATCGCCTACTTGTACCCCGAACGGCAATGTGCAACCAGAAAGTAATCTACCCAGTGCATCTTCTTGCAAGCGAAACTTTGACGTAGGAAATATACCCATGCATCAAACTTCATTGCAAGAAAGCCTACGTCAAGGTCGACTCGATGATGCACAACTCGTCCTTGCTGAAGCGATTTACTTTTCTGGGAGTGCTATGATGATGGTGGATAGTGAGCATTGGAAGAGAGCATGGAAGAAAATTGGTGAGTTTGGACCAGGGTTTTCACTGCCTACGTACCATGCTATGCGAAATGATCTATTAGAGAAATGTTATGCGCAGGTAAAAGAACGTGTACAAAGAATAATTCTTAGCAATATAGAGCTTTCTGGATGTAGTATAGTAAGTGATGGATGGTCTAATGTGCAAAGAAAACCATTAATTAATGTAATGGTTATTTCACCTAGAGGTGAGACTTTCATCCGTGCCGTGGATTCAGCTGGTTCAATCAAAACTGGGGCTTACATTGCTCAAGTCATTAGCTCTGTGATAGAGGAAGTGGGTGCCAAAAATGTAGTCCAAGTCGTCATGGACAATGCAAAAAATTGTAAAAATGCATCCAGAATCCTACAGAGACAATATCCACATATTTTTCCGGTAGGCTGTAATACTCATAGTTTGAATCTTGTATTAAAAGATTGGTATAAATCTGATGATACCAAATGGTTTGCCTCAATCGTCGACACTGCTCGCCAGCTTGTGAAATTCATGCTCAAGAGACAGAGAGTTTTAGATATGTTTCGACCTCGCATGTCAGTTATGTTAAAGCTTCCAACGGAGACTAGGTTTTGCACTCACTTTTACACTTTTGAGTCTCTTCTTAGAAATAAAGATGCAGTTTGTGAAACATTTACATGCATGGCATTTCATGACTGAGAGAACACTCAACTTGAAAAAGTGAAAGAGAAAATCAAAGTCTTGAAGGGAGCGCTTACGAGAAGAAGTTGGTGGAACAGTGTGATGGATGCATACCATGTAATGATGCCTGTTATGTATGCTGTACGAAGTCTTGATCAAAGAGCGCCTAATCTCGGAAAAGCATGGATGCAATGGTGGACTGTCCAGCGGAGTTTGGAGTGTCCTGAGAAATTAGAGCATTCAGTGGTGGAAAAGCAATGGCGTGTACCATTCTCCAGTAGACAAAGAAAAGTTCTGTTGAAGTACTTTCATGCTAGATGGATTGGAGTGCATTCACCACTCCACAGTGCTGCTTACATGTTAGATCCTGAATATTGAAATATGGATTTGATGTCCATATTTCAATATTTTTATAAAGTGGTAAACACTTTCTATAATAATGATGATGATCGTGTACAGTGCATAAAGGAGATGACCTCATTTCGGTTGAAAGAGGGTTTATTTTCCAACTCCCTTGTTCAACAAATGGCTAAAGAGCAACTTGCATGGAAGTGGTGGATGATGAATGGTGGTGAGCATTATGCTTTATTGCGCAACCTTGCGATGAAGGTTCTAAGTCAGTGCTCTTCAAACTCAGGCTCAGAAAGAAATTGGAGCATGTATAAATATATTCATAGTACTATTCGCAATCGACTTCTTGCAGATCGAGCAGATAAACTTGTTTACATGTACTGCAATGAAAAGATCTTGCGAGACATTGAAAGCGAAGAGTATGAAGAAGATATGCCCAGAGGATGTACAATTGTGATGATGTAGTAGACGAGAACTTTGATGTTGGACGTACGTTGTGCACCACCCTTGAGATAGAAGACAATTTAGACATTGACTTAGATGAGCTTAATTTAGCAGACGAGAGAGTAAACGGTGAAAGAATTTTGGAGCAAGATACTGACATAGAGGAAGAAGTCACTTCATCAATTTAATAAAAAGTACTTGTACAAATGATCATATTTGGAGAAATTATCAATACAAAAGTAGGATTTGTTTTTCTTAGCTCTCATCTTGAAATAAATTACGAATTGCACTAGGAGTTGCATCTAAAGGTGCTGGTGGTTTATATTCGCTAGCCATGGCGAACACTGTATAAATACCTTGATTTATTGGGACATTGCACAATGCACATGTGGAAGTATTTTGCATTTGTCTCACTAAACATATTAAGTGATAGTAGTGTCCACATGGTAGTATATACTGGCCGCTCCACCCATCGAATACTTTGTAACATACAGGACATTGGGGGGTGAAGGAACTTGTAGCCTCAGCAGAAACTCCCACAAGATCAGGATGTATCAAAAAATGAGAGATGTGGTTTCCTTGGCGCACAGGAGCAATACGTGAAGAGATGCTCTGCACATCTTGGCTGATCTTTGTTAGCTGCTCTTGAATCCCTCTATTGGCCGGGGGAGGAGTTGACGCTTGAGTTAATCGGTCAGCTTCTTTCTCCTTCTCTACCAGCTGTGCCCCTAAGCTTTCTTTGACCTAGTTTAACTCCAGTCGAGCGCCCTCCACCATGAGAGCAAGTTCTTCTCTTGTGAATGTCAGTGTCTCTTCACGTATGTCGTGGGTGTTGACAGTGGCCTCTCTGGAGGCGAAGTCCACTGGAGTTTCTAGGATAAATTGAGCATATAGCATTTTAGCAAAATAGAGTGGAGCGTCGGCGTTATGGAGAGGACGACCGTACACCTCTAAGAAAATGCGCTCGGCAATAGTTTTGATATCATTGTGAGTGCAACGAGAAATCTTTCATCTTCCCTTCTTAATCTCGCCATCTGGACATGGCCATATTTCCTTTATCATCTCTGTGGTTATGCGTTTGTTTATGTCTTTCCATTGGGCATAAGTTGGATTTGTCCATTTCGATAACCTGCATGCTGTTCTTGTAGCTTCGCGGGCTATCAGGCCATGTGCAAGGGCCTTCATTCACTCGTATGCCTTCTTGGCTAACTCTTGATGCTCGTTCGCTTGCAGAGTCATGTTGGCAGGGTTGTCAGTACTCTAAACCGATGCCTTGGGCTGTTTTGGGATAGCCATCATCATGTGAGCTTGGTAGGTTCTTGGAGTCAACCTAGCCGGGAGGCAAGGTCTGAGAATCGCAGCCTAGTTTCATATGGGGTGGTTGCCATTGTGGTGTACATTTGGTAATTTAAAAAAAAATCAACAGAGAAAAAAAATTGAAACGAGAAAGGCATGGTTCTGATATAAGGGAATTACAATCAGGCAATGACTTCCATGGTTAGTTGTGCTACTATTGTCTTTATGAAATATGGAAGTGAGTGGAAGGTAGTTTTCCTAGAGTTTTGTAGTTATGGATGGGTTGTTTCCTATTTGTTAAAGTGGAAATATTATAGACATAGTGAGGATGTTGTGGTAGTTGCTAATTTTTACTGTTTCTTGGGATTTGATGTTTGCTTAATAAACCTTTTGGTTTATCTATTGGTTAGTGTTATATAAGTCTTGTAGTGGTGTTTGCAACTTGGATTTTCATTCACTCATTTATGTGTGCTGATGTGAAGGTGTTGAAGGTTTGTTTTTTGTTTTTGTTTGTTTGTTTGGTACGGTATAATTCTAGTGTATGGTTGGTGAATGTTTCAGAGTGATGAAGTGGAGATGTGATGCTAGGCAGTGATGGTGAAGAAGTTAAGTGTGGGGGAAGCTGTGAAGTGAAGTTGCTGCTGTGTTCGCGAGGACGCTCACATTTCAGTGTGGGGGGGATGATGACCCCTGGATCGAAGCCATTTTTAGCAATTTTAGGGTTTAAATAGGGTCAATTATGGTCATTTTGGATGCATTTCCATAGTATTTGAAAGCATGTGTGTGTGGAATGTCATGGTATTTGCATGCATCATGATTGTCGATGTTGTCCATTGGTGTAAGCACATTGCATGGGAATGGTGACGATTAATATTGCTTTGTACATAAAGAGGCGGTTGTATGTAAGTGGGTAGAGAGAAGAGAGAGATCGAGGGGAAGAGAACGAGGGTTAGTATGATGAGTTTCGAGCTCAAGCATTGAGGATGGTTAGGTGGGAACGCAAGTTTGGAGACCTTAATGTGGTTACAAATAAAAAATTTCAAATTAAAAAAATGGAGGGGTGGGTAGTTTTAGCACCCGTTGGTACCCTCTTGAGAGAATAGAAGAGAGAGAGAGAAAACGTTTCTTTCTCTGGCTGGCATGAAGAACACGAGGAGGAGGTAAGCTTGTTTGTTGTTGTTGTTAATGAATTCTGTACATAAAGAAAGAGAGAGAGGCGTAAGCATAGAGAGAGAGAAGGGCTTGCGTAAGTGCAGGTAGAAGATGGCGGAGGCTCTGTGGTCAACGGCGGCGATGGCCAGCGATGGCGGGTGTTGAGAGCACGTAAGGGAGGCCGAACCCTTGCGCATGGAGCAGGTGGGCTGGCCGCCTGTGCATCACAAGGAGGCCAAGTTGGTGAGCCATAGGCGTGAACGATGCCATGAACGAGACGGCCGGCGTGGTCACCTCACGTAGCTAGCCAGAGGGACCGGCTGTAGGCAGAGGAGGCCGCTTGCTACGCTAAGGCCAAGAGGTCGGGTCAGACGCTTGGAGCGCTTGAGCCTGTGGTGGTTGGCTATTGTGCCATGTGCGCTAACCTACAGAGAGATGGCTGGGGCTTGTGAGCCATGCGCCTCAGAGAAGGCAGGCCGCTGTTCGCCTAAGGATGGTGGACTTGTGCATCTAAGGGTCATGGCCGGTGCGCCATACACATTAGGGTTGGAGTGCTTAAGGATAAGCGCCTAAAGTTTGCAGCCGTGCGCATAGTGGGCATAGCCGAGCACTGAGGACGATGGGCTGGAGTGCTTAAGGTCCCGAGCACCATGCGCCTAAAGGCCTAAGTGTACGCACGTGGAGCGCTTGGAGGGTTGCGTACCTTGCATGTGCCATATGGGTCGCAACCGTGCGCATAGAGCATGGCAAGGCTGTGTGCCATGCGCCACAGAGGTGACTGCCTAGTGGGCATAGCCGAGCGCTGTGTGAGATGGTGCGTAAGGTAGGCTTGGCGCTGTGTGTCCCATGGAGCAAGCGAGTAGCCTCGATCGGGTGGCTAGTGATGCCACAGAGAGGCCGTCGGTCATGTGTTATGGGCAGTCCTTGTAAGACCCATGGATCTGGCCGAGCACAAAGGTTGACGGTGTGTGAGCATGGAGCGGCGGCGTGGCGATGATGGTTAGGCCGTATCTTGGAGCCGACCAGCATACACATGAACCAGGTACCATAATGGCGGACCTTGGCCACACTACTAAGGGGGATGCTCGCTCATGAAGAGAGCAAGCATACACCTAGGAAGGCCACCCGTGGTAGACAGTGAGAGAGAGAAAGAAACGTGTGTGTGCATGTGGGAGGACTCCATGCTCTCAAGCTAAAATGAGGAGAGAGAAGGTGAGGAACCATAGCAAGTAGAGGAGACATTGTGTGTGGGTAGAAGAAGAAGGAAAGAAGAGAGAGGGCAATATGACTATGCTATGTGTGTACATGCAAAATAGGAAAGAGAGAGAAAGAGATTTGATCACTTTGACATGGTGCATACTTAAAAGTAAAAGCATGAGAGTGTGAGAGAATGTATTAGGTTGTGTGCATTATTCTTGTGTTTGTGTTTCAGGAGGAGGAAGAGAAAGAAAGAAGAAGAAGAAGAGAGTTCATGAGAATAGTGAATAGAGAGAGAGAAGAAAGAAAGAAAGAGTTTTGAAGTGTGAAAGAGAGAGTGAAGAGTGGAGTGAAGTGAAGATTAGCCAAATGTTGAATGTAGTGATACTGTTACAGATTGGCTGAAACATGGAAGTGTTGGAAATATCGGTTCTTTTTTATTAAATTCTTGGAAACAATTTACACAAAACCATTTTGATATTAAATTTCTTTATTCAGTTTAGAATGGTGAAGTTGTGTCTTGATGATCTGTTGGGTCGTAGTAGTTTGTTCTTTTCCATTTGTGTGTCTGTGTGGGTGTGTGTAAATAAAACATTGTAAATTATTTCATACAAAAAGATGTCTTTTCGGTGTGTGTTTCTAGGATTTAGGCTGTGTGTGGTTGTTATTTAGGACGCATTCACTGTTTTAGTGGGTATTTAGTACGTTGGACTAGAGAGTAGGAAGGCTAGTCATAATTACTAACCCAAACATGCTTCGATCATGACCAAACTTGGCAAGCATGTGGGGTGGGTCCCCCCACATGCTTGCAAAGTTTGGTCTCCACCATCGGAGCATGTTTGGGTATGATGGCATGGGGATTTTCAACAAACAATATGATAGCCATAGTGTTAAAAAAATAAAAAAACCTGAAAAAACTCATAATGATATAAACATCAAATAAGCACATCAGAATTTGATCTAATCCAGCTACTCTAGGTTTAGCCACTAACTTAAAAGATCAAGGCATAACGAAAATGAGCTACCCTAGCTAGTCTGAGGTTAGTCACTGCCCATAAATCTAAGTACAATGTAAGTGAGCTACCCCAGCTAGTCTGAGGTTAGTCACTATCAATGGCAACCCAATCAAAATCATCATCTCTAACTACTAGTCGACGTGCGCGTTGAGGCTGCTGTGCATGTCGAGGAGGCTGTGCCGACTACTACGGGGATCATCGAATATCTGCAGGAAGGTCTGCCTCTCACAGGCAAGATCACGAGCTGGTGCCAGTGTACTTGGGAGCTCATGAGTCCCATAAGCTACTATAGCCCTCTCTCTCTCTCTACGTCATGCTACTCCAAGACGTCTCTGTCTATAAACCCAAAATCTATAATCAGCAATGGTATGTGTCTGCAACTCTACACGTGTAAGCTCCTCTGCTGTAAGGACACACTGCTCATGAGAAGCAGCACTGCTGCTGCTAGTGAAAAGATGCAGGGAAGAAGAGAGCTTGAGCTCTTGCAAAGCACACACACACACTCACAAAACCCTAAAAGAGAACACACAAGGTGAGAGGCTAAAAATCTTTTTCTTCACACAACACTCAACACACCATATACAAAGATAAGAGTACACACAATATGAAAGGTACTCAACCAAATACATACTAGGGTTCTCTATATTGTGAACCCAACTAAATGAGCTAGCGCTATAACTATGCCAGTCTCTAGCACTATATCTCACATACATCGAGAAATTTGCATTGGCTATATGAAAGCCAATAGTGACAAGATATTCAGAAATCTTGTTAGACCATGCTCTTGGTGCTTGTTTTAAGCCATACAGGGCTTTCTTCAACCTGCAAACATGTCAGGGTGACTCACATCCTCATAACCAATTAGCTGTAACATATACACCTCTTCCTGCAAATCCCCATGCAAGAATGCATTCTTTACATCCATCTGATGTAAAGACCATTGCTTTGACGCAGCCACTGCTATCACAACTCTCACTGTTGCCATCTTGGCAACTGGGCTGAAAGTTTCCTCATAATCAATAATCAATGCAATATGTCTGCGCGTATCCTTTGGCTACCAATCTAGCCTTCTACCTGCTTATGCTTCCATCACTGTTATGTTTTACTTTGTACACCCACTTGCATCCAATGGCTTTCTTGTGCCTTCAGGCAATTGCACTAAATCCCAAGTCTCATTTCCATATAGTGCATCCATCTCCTCATCCATAGCTTTCTTCCAACATACATTTCCAACAGCCTCATCAATGCATGTGGGCTCTACAACTTGTACAACTTTTGCCATGTATGCATAGCGATGTGCCACATAACCATCATAGATAAACCTCTGGACAGGATTCTTCACTCTCGCAGATCTTCGCAGCTTTGCATTCATGGCTTCCATAGCCTTCTTTACACCAAGTGTTCTCATAGCTGGTATCCCAAGATCCTCATCAAGGCTCATCTCTGAGCCACTAGTCCATCAACATGAGAATGCCCTGCAGAAATGTTAGGCATACTAAGAGGCTCAATCACTTTCTCTTTGCCTTTATGTGATGTACTAATCACATTTGCAAGACTGGTATTATGACACAGCCTGCCACTCCATGGTCTAGTAAACCTCTCCTCTGGAATTAGATCATGTATGGCTGCAGTTGGAGTTCTATTCATGAGATGTAAACTGCTGTCAAAATAGCCTCAGCCCAATAGCTATGCGGAATATTCTTCTCTCCCATCAATGCTCGCGCAATCTCAGCAATGTGCCTGTTTTTCTACTCAGCAACTCCATTTTAACGCGGAGTGTATCTGCATGTAAACTCTCTCCGAATACCATTCTTCTTCAAAAATTCAGAGAACTCATTGGTGGAGAAGTACTCTCCCCCTCCATCTGACCTTAGGTACTTTACATATTTCCCTATTTGCTTTTCAACCATAACTCTGAAATTCTAAAAATGAGTGAACACCTCACCCTTCTACTTCATGAAGTATACCCACACTTTCCTTGTGTGGTCATCAATAAATGTCACATAATACCTACAGCCTCCCATAGACATGCATGGTCTTTGTAGGACCCCATACATCTGAATGCACAACATCTAGTGCATTTCTGCTCACATTTCTATCACGTGGAAATACATGCTTTGTTTGCTTTCCAAATTGGCATGCTTCACATATTTTTTGCATACCTTCAACTTTAAACTTTGGCAGCCCTGTCACAATTCCTTTAGTCTGCATAGACTTCATTCTCTGCACATTCACATGTCCAATTCTTTTATGCCAAATGTCTGTGTCTGCAACAATTCTTGAACCATTTGCAAACATCGCAACACTCACTTCAGGCAAGTTTACATTCAATGTAAACATTATGCCCACTCTATTGCCTTTTGCAACTAACCTGCACTTGTCTTTAAAGTCTTCAACATAACAACCACCATCAGGGTTAAACCAAACCTGCAAACTGAAAGGGTCCTTCCAAGCATTCAAAAACACATCAACCCGGTTCTTAAGCAAGCAAAATATATGCTTTGGGCTTAGCCCATAGCCACAAAAGCTGCAAGAAACAACCCTCTCTACACACAGAGAGACCTCTCTCTCTCTCTCTCTCAAGATTGCCATTGCCTATGCACACACAAAAAACCATTGCAGCACACAAGAGATAGCATCATCTTCATCATCCTCACTCTCACTCTCTTCTTCCATTGATAATCAAGAAACACACAGAGAGCAAGAAGCAAGAGTTGTGCTTAACCAAGAGAGATAGAAAAGAGCCGTGCAAGGAGAGATATAGGTAGTTGGTTGCAACTTCCCACAACCCCCAAAATCACACGACCTTCTCTTTTTCCCTTTCTTTATTCAAAACTTGAAAAGTGATACATTTTTTGAACCTTAGGCTTAAGGCTTTATCTGTGTGCACATGGTATATGGTTTGACTTTTCAAAACAAGAGAGAGTTTTCATGCCTTGGCTTCACAATTGCGGACCCGCTAATAGCCAAGCATTTACAATAAATATGCCATGCAAAATATAAAGCAACAAGGTACACATAGGCCTAGATGCCATAAGGACATGGGTAAAAATGATGAATTGTTGTCGAAAACTTGCATCTTCTAGCCTTTTCGGTGCCGAAATCGGAGGCTATCATTCCTCCCCCACTTAGCTTGTGAGCTCCCACGAACAACAAATTGATGAAGAACTCCACTATTCAGCATACTTAATAAACCCAATCATCACTTCTCTCACACCCTTCTTCACAACTTCTTCAACAAACATCACAGCTTCATCAAACTTCTCCCAAACATCCCCAAACTCTAAACTCCTACTCCATCTCCTACTTCTACACTACTTCATCTTCCAAACACATAGGATAAGGAGATACAACAACAACCTCTTGCTCACAACAAACCCACAAACTTCATAAAGAAAAAAACATCAACTCCCAACATCGAACACCATCCCCAACAGTAGATACAAACATATAAGCGCTCCCTCACACAACATTTTCAATGAAAACCTTCCACCCAAAACAATACCCTTGCTGCGTCAAAGTTCTCCGGCGTAAGGTTTTTTTCAGCATGGCACCACCAGTGTGGTGTGAACAACCTCCTGTGCTTTCGATTATTTTAAAACATAAAAGGATAAAGAAGTTTTTGAAATAGCAATACACAGTTGTCAAGCTGTCAAAACCCCCTGCTTCACGTCTTCTTCCTCATCATATGCAGGCGACTCCTCTCCAACGTGTCCTTCTACGTGGCAACCCTCGCCTCTGCCTTCTTCATCTCCTGCTCACTGCTTTTGCGTGCAAGGCCGCAAGGCCCCTTCACCATCTCTCCTCTCTTGAACTCCACAAATCTTCACAGTGTTCAACAATTACAGCGCCCGGGTTTGCTTCCCCATCGACAGAAGAATGGCGGGTCTTCCTCCCTTCTCCTTCTTGCTTCACATCCCAATCGGCACTTCATACACATCAACAGCACCAACAAGATCCGCTCTCAGCACGGCCGGCTCTGATGCTTTCGTCCTCCTCTTTCCATCTGCAGCAAAAGTGCATCTCCATTGCCTACTGTCTCTTCACCTTCTCCTCCACTTTCGACCTGCTCCTCTCTCTCCTCAGGGCGGCATTCCTCTCCATCTCCTCATTTCTCTCTCGATCTGCTTTGCATTGTTTCTCTTCTTTGTAAAACTGCCCCACCACCCGGCTTCCTCATCATCTCTTTGCTCTCACCTTCTGCAAACCACACGAACATCAGTAGTTTTCATGGCCATCTTCTCCCGGCGAACGCACCAAATGAAAGGGTCCTTCCAAGCATTCAAAAACACATCAACCCGGTTCTTAAGCAAGCAAAATATATGCTTTGGGCTTAGCCCATAGCCACAAAAGCTGCAAGAAACAACCCTCTCTACACACAGAGAGACCTCTCTCTCTCTCTCTCTCAAGATTGCCATTGCCTATGCACACACAAAAAACCATTGCAGCACACAAGAGATAGCATCATCTTCATCATCCTCACTCTCACTCTCTTCTTCCATTGATAATCCAGAAACACACAGAGAGCAAGAAGCAAGAGTTGTGCTCAACCAAGAGAGATAGAAAAGAGCCGTGCAAGGAGAGATATAGGTAGTTGGTTGCAACTTCCCACAACCCCCAAGATCACACGACCTTCTCTTTTTCCCTTTCTTTATTCAAAACTTGAAAAGTGATACATTTTTTGAACCTTAGGCTTAAGGCTTTATCTGTGTGCACATGATATATGGTTTGACTTTTCAAAACAAGAGAGAGTTTTCATGCCTTGGCTTCACAATTGCGGACCCGCTAATAGCCAAGCATTTACAATAAATATGCCATGCAAAATATAAAGCAACAAGGTACACATAGGCCTAGATGCCATAAGGACATGGGTAAAAATGATGAATTGTTGTCGAAAACTTGCATCTTCTAGCCTTTTCGGTGCCGAAATCGGAGGCTATCACAAACCCTACTCAGTCATCTGGCCAACTCAAACCACATTCTTTGTTATGTTCGAAACATGAAAAGTACATCTGCAAGGTACTTCACTTTGCCATCCTGTCTAGACAATGGCACATCTCCAACATGGGCAATTGGATGAGCAGTGTCACCCCGACATGTTTGCAGGTTGAAGAAAGCCTTGTATGGCTTAAAACAAGCACTAAGAGCATGGTCTGACAAGATTTCTGAATATCTTGTCACTATTGGCTTTCATGTAGCCAATGCAGATTTCTCGTTGTATGTGAGACATAGTGATAGAGGGGTTGTGCTTGTTGTCATCTATGTAGATGACCTGATCATTACGAGGGACCATGATGCAGAGATCTTTGATGTAAAGATCTTGCTTAGACAGAAGTTTGAGATGAAGGATCTGGGGGAGCTCAAATATTTCTTGGACATTGAGGTGATTAGGTCACCACATGGTATTGGATTACTGCAGAGACAGTATGGCTTGGACATGTGTAAGTATGGTATGACGACGGGCTATAAGCCTATCTCAGTGCCATTGGATCAGAATGGCAAGTTAAGTGCAGATTCAGGAGAGATTTTGGAGGATCTTACTATGTAAAGGTGCATAGTAGAAAGCTTGATCTACATGACGATCAGAATGCCATATTTGAGCTATGCTGTTGGGTTGGTGAGTCGCTTTTTGTAGGTTCCTCGAAAGCCGCATTTGGATGCATTGAGACTATAAGATCCCTGACCCCACTGCGCAACAAATTCTGGGGTGCTAGCAACGAAAGTAGCACTTCTTACTCTTACGCAGGGCGGCAGGGTCCCACACTTGGGGCCTCACCCATGGATATCAAGACAAGAGACTAATCCATCAATTCTTCCAAAAACAAACTCAAAAAAACTTCCCTTGCTCGGAAAGCACGGGCGATTCCTCCAGGATAACTTTTCTCTAAGTAGTCAAAAGCCTTAACTAACTGAACTGATCTGACCAAACCCGTAAGTCCCATAGTCAGATCAAGGGAAAGATTGCACTTAGATCATAGAGACCAATGCTTTTTTCCTCATTAAGAGGCAGAGCCATTGATTATTTTTCATAGAACAATTTTTATCCGGGATTCACTTCATCTATCGTACCAACAATAGAAATTAGTCTCATTTAAGGGATCCATCAGTCCAGCCTAACCCCATCCACTCCCATGGGTTAGCCAAGCGCCCAACCACTGTAGTGATGGGATCCAATTAGGAATTTGATTAGGTTTTGTCCCGGGTACCAGGGAAAAAGAGTTCCTAAGCCCCCTAGCCAGACATTCATGCAAACTTACAACTAGTCACACCACTTACACACCCAATATGAAATTGCCTTTTTCACAGAATCAGCATCTTCTAAAAACAATCTTTTAATGAAACCATTGTGTCACTGATCATAATCATCAAAATCTTTGGTTGAATCCTTATTTTTAATCATTCCTTCATTGGTGTACCGATGGCATCATTGGCAACCAGAACGCTCACCACCTGTCCACTCAGGGGCCTTTTCAATAGTTCCTAGCTCATAGTAACCCGCAATATGTTCACATAACAAAATGGAATCTCCGTTGGAGATCAGCAAGATCAACCAACAGATCCATATCAAAGAGCCATGGACTCATCTGTTGAGGACCAGCAAGTTTAATCAACCAGATCCATGCTCAAATTTAGAAAACAACTCTTACTCCTTGTTCCAATATCTTCCACGACGCATATGTGGGTATCGTCGGGGCGACCCAGAGCCCGAGCACCGTATGGTCAGCACCCTCTAGGATCCTTCGCAGGTTCATAGGCCGCTTCCTTGGTTTCTCATCCACCGTACCAGAGGCTCACCATTTAAATCGAATTGAGGCTGGTGAAGACCTCGGCTGACCTTGCTACACGCGAGACGTCCTTCGTTGACTCTTCGTTAGCTGTTGCAACTTTATCAGCTAGGTCTCCACGACCTCATTCATAAGACGGTCAAAATGCTTCCCTAGCATTCTTGGCATAAAACACTCATTTAAAAACAGATCATAAATACAATTTCTATAACGAATCTCTCATCTTTCCACATCAATCTACATTACTTAATCCACATTCATTTCATAAGCATTCCCATTCTCATCACATCATTTTCCATCTTAACACTTCTTTCCTCAGTTAACCTCATCAGATCTCATCCACTCGCATTTACCCATACATCCCATCTCATCACATTCATTAACATCTATCCAATTTACATCGCATCTTATCACATCCATTCACATCCCATACCATTCATTCTTACCTCGATTCACATGCCATCACATTCATTCACATCCCTTATCATTCATTCACATCCCGATTCACACGTTATCACATTCATTCACATCCCTTATCATTCGTTCACATCCTGATTCACATGTTAACGCATTCATTCACATACCATATCATTCATTCACATCCTTTATCATTCATATCTATCCAATTTACATCATATGTCATCGCCTCTGTTCTCGTTCATATCCATCACATTCACATCCACATATATTCTTCCACATACATTCACATCCATACTTATCACATACACATCCACATCTATCCTTTCACATACATTCACATCCATACTTATCACATACACATCCACATCTATCCTTTCACATACATCCACATCCATCCTTTCACATACATACATCCACATCCATGCTTTCACATACATCCACTTCCATTCTTCACATACATCCACATCCATTCTTCACATATATCCACATCTATCCTTTCACATACATCCACATCCATTCCATATCATTCATTTACATTTATCTGATTCACATCACACCTATCCATCCATTCATTCTTTTATAAAAATCAACTTATGTGAGAATAGCACTTTTATACATCCACTTCCATTCTTCACATACATCCACATCCATTCTTCACATACTTCCACGTCTATCCTTTCACGTACATCCACATCCATTCTTTCACATACATCCACATCCATCCCATATCATTCATTTACATCCTGATTCACCTATCTCATCACATCTATTCACATCCATCCATCCATTTGTTCACGTTTATCTGATTCATATCACATCTATCCATCCATTCATTCACATTTATCTGATTCACATCACATCTATCCATCCATTCATTCACATTTATTTGATTCACATCACACCTATCCATCCATTCATTCTTTTATAAAAATCAACTTATTTGGGAATAACACTTTTATAAAAATCCTTTTATACATCTATTTATGCATAAAATCAAAATCAATGAGAATAACTCTTTTGAATTAAAAATAAATTCCTTTATGCATCTTTCTATGCATAAAATCAAAACCAATGAGAATAACTCTTTTGAAATAAAAATAAATTCCTTTATGCATCTTTTTATGCATAAAATCAAAATCAATGAGAATAACTCTTTTGATTCAAAAATAAATTCCTTTATGCATCTTTCTATGCATAAAATCAAAATCAATGAGAATAACTCTTTTGATTTAAAAATAAATTCTTTTATGCATCTTTCTATGCATAAAATCAAAATCAATGAGAATAACTCTTTTGAAATAAAAATAAATTCCTTTATGCATCTATCTATGCATAAAATCAAAATCAATGAGAATAACTCTTTTGAAATAAAAATAACTTCCTTTATGCATCTTTCTATGCATAAATTCAAAATCAATGAGAATAACTCTTTTGAAATAAAAATAACTTCCTTTATGCATCTTTCTATGCATAAATTCAAAATCAATGAGAATAATTCTTTTGAAATAAAAATAAATTCCTTTATGCATCTTTCTATGCATAGAAATTAATTCTAATGAAAATCACACTTTCATAATTAAAAAATATCCAATATGCATCTTTCTATGCATAGAAATTAATTCTAATGGAAATAACACTTTAATAATAAAAATATTTCCAATATGCATTTCTCTATGCCTACAATGAAAATAACACTTTTAGAATAGACAAACGATGGGGATTACTCTTTTTGAATAATAAAGGATAAAACTTATTTCACAAAATTTAAGAAAATTTTACCATAACCTCCTTTATATGGCTGACCATTTTTGTGAGATCCCTCTGTTCCCACCGAGCAACGGATTCAGGTACTAGCAGTGGAACTAGCACTTCTGGCGGGCGTGGGACAGGGGTCCCACATTCGGGGCCTCATCCACAGATATCCGGACAAGAGACTAATCCATCGGTTTTTCCAAAATCGGACTCGGAAAAACTTCCCTTACCCAGAAAACACGGGCGATTCCACCAGGATAACTTTTCACTCTAACTTAGTCAAGACCATTACTGATCAAGCTGATCCGATTGCACCTATAAAGATGCTCGGTCAGATCAAGGAAGAAACTTGCACTTGGATCATTGGGATCAATGCTTTTTTCCCCATCAAGGAGGCACAGCCGTTGATTCTTATCCATAGAACAATTACTATCCGGGATTTACTTTATCTATCGTAATAAGAGAAATTGAGTCTCGATTTACGGATCCATCAGTCTAGCCTAACCCCATCCAGTCCCATGGGTTAGCCAACCGCCCAACCACTATAGTGATGGGATCCAATTTGGAATTTGGTTAGGTTTGTCCCAAGTACCAAGGAAAAGAGTTCCAAGGCCCCCTAGTCGGAAGTTCATGCAAACATAAAATTAGCCACACCACTTACACACCTAATATGAAATTACCTTTTCACAGATTCAACCAGTTTTAAAACAATCCTTTAATGAAACCATAGTACCACTGATCACAATCTTCCAAATTATCCCCGGTTGATTCTTAATTTCCCATCATTCCTTCATCAGAGTATCTATGGCATCATTGGCAACTAGAACGCTCACCACCTGTCCACTCAGGGGCCTTTTCAATAGTTCCTAGCCCATAATACTCGGCAATATAATCACTTATAGAAATCAAGATGGACTCTCGTTGAAGATCAGCAAGATCAACCAACAGATCCATATAATGAGCCATGGACTCATCCATTGAAGACCAGCAAGGTCAATCAACCAGATCCATGCCCGGTTTCACAAAACAACTCTTACTCCTTGTTCTATCTTCCTCGACGCACGCGTGGGTATCCTAGGCGACCCAGAGCCCGAGCACCGTATGGTCAGCACCCTCTAGGATCCTTCGCAGGTGACCTAACGCTTCACTCATAGGCCGCTTCCTTGGTCCCTCATCCACCGTACCGGAAGTTCACCATTTTAATCAAACCGAGGCTGGTCAAGACCTCGGTCGACCTTGCTACACGAGACGTCCTCCATTGACTCTCTGTCAGCAGTTGCAACTTTATCAGTTAGGTCTTCACGACCTTAATCACAAGACGGTCAAAATGCTTTCCCAGCATTCTTGACATAAAACAGTCATTTACAAACAGCATTTACAAACAGTTCACAAATACAATTTCTATATTAACTCTCATTTTTCCACATTATCCCTCATCAATCTACATTACTTATTCCACATTCCATTTATATGTGTACTCATCCCATCACATCATTTTTCATCTCATCACTTCAGATTCCTTCACATCACATATCATATATTCACATCCATACATATATCCACATCCACATCCACATCCATGCATACATACATATATCCACATCCATACATATATCCACATCCACATCCACATTCACATCCATACATCCACATCTACATCCATGCATCTATTTTCACATCCACATCTACATGCACATTCATGCATCCTCATCCATACATCCACATCTACATGCACATTCACATCCACACATCCACATTTATATGCGTACATTCACATCTACATGCATACATCCACATCCCATCCATGCATCTACATCCACATCCTCATTTACATCCATACATCCACATTCACACTCACATCTACATGCATACATCCATACATACACATCCACATTTACATCCATGCATCCACATCCACATCCTCATCCACATGCTCATTCACATCCATACATCCACATCTACATACATACATCCATACATACCCATCCACATTCACATCCATATTCTCACCCTATCACAACCCATATACATCTTATCCCATCACATACACTTCTTACCTCATCCCATACACATCCTATCACTTCTTCACTCATCTTATCACATCCTAACTCATCTCATATGCATCTTATCACATCTTATCACTTCCCATATCTTTTATGCATACCTCTATGCATGAAATTCAATTATGCTAAAAGTAACACTTTTATATTAAAATAATTATCTCTTATGCATACCTCTATGCATGAAATTCAATTATGCTAAAAGTAACTCTTTTATAATAAAATATTCATCTCTTATGCATACCTCTATGCATGAAATTCAATTATGCTAAAAGTAACTCTTTTATAATAAAATATTCATCTCTTATGCATACCTCTATGCATGAAATTCAATTATGCTAAAAGTAACTCTTTTATAATAAAATAATCATCTTCTATGCATGAAAATCAATTATGCATGATATAAAAATCAATTTCTCTAGGATTACAATGAATATCTTTCAATTAATCTAGGATGATAATTCCTAGAATATGGTAGGAAATCCTCTTTTCATGCTTTGAATGAAATTATTTTATGCGTAATTTTTATAAAATTTTTGCCATAGCTCCGCTGCTATGACTGATAAATCTCAATGTTTCTAAGGGATAAAGCTTATCATTAAGGAAATAATTAGAATGATCTCCAATTGGATCATTAATCCATAATGGATTGAATCATCAATATTCATAAAAAACATAAACTAAAATAGGGAAAGCCATTAATTTGGTCTTAAGCATAGATTAATCTTGGATTAAGAAAAAACTTTATGAAAAGCTTCATTTGGATTGAGAATAGGTCATGAGTATGACCATTTCTTGAGTGTGAGAGAGATATTACATAAAAACCATTAGAATTAAGCATAAATAGAAATTTATGTAATTCTTTACTGTCATTCATTAATTACTTCAAAAGCATTCAAAAAAAACCATTTCAATTAAGCTTCTCAAGCTTGAGATGGGTTGGGAAGAGAGAAACATTGAGAAACTATAGAAAAGATCAAAATTCACCACACTTACCTTACAAATTTCTTGATTCTTTGTTCACGGTAAAGGCCCCCAACCAATCAATTGGTTTAGTATGTTGATGGAGCCACCATGGAGATTGAAGAAAGAGGGAAGCTCCAATTTCTTACAAATTGGAGAGAATTTTAGAGAATAGTAAATATTAGCATTATTTCAGTATAGTTCTAGAATAGTAAAATACTCCTTCTTTTTTTCAAAGGATTCATGTTCTATTTATAGGAGAGGGAGGCTCTAACCAAACCTAACTGATTTCTAGAATTTTTTAATTTCAATTTGGTTGAATATGGACAAGATTTGGACCTAGTTTGGTTCCTTTTTGATTCGGTTTGGTTTCCTTTTGATTTGGTTTGGATCAAGAGAGAGGAGAGATAAAAATATTACATTATTTTTGAGTTTAAAACTCATTCAAGCATGTGAAATATGCACCTCCTTTAATGGACTCCCCTTCCTTACATATGTGTCAAAATGGAATGATTATACCCAAAATATCTCATATTTTTTATATTACTCATAGTTTTTTACTAATAAACCTTGTACATATTCAAGTCTTCATCTTATGTGAGCATTCTCATTTTTGGATACTCAATTTATCTCATTTTTTTGATATTACTCATAGTTTTTTGCTAATAAACCTTGTACATATTCAACTCTTCATCTTATGTGAGCATTTACTCATTTTTGGATATCTTCTTTTACAAATAGGATTTATCTCCTCCCTACACATGGATTGATGCTATTGGCCCATAGGAACCTTAATTGGACCATAATCCAAAAATTTCTGAAAATCTAGACCCTTAGGCTAAGGTCCTTCATATCCATTTTCAATTAATTCTAATTGCACATTGGAAAGTTCCTTTTGAATTTCTGTTTCAGGGAAACTTATTTTAATAAGATGAGTTATTTTTCTATCCAAAAATATTCATAATCTGAATATTCTCTCTCTAGAATATTTTCTCTCTCTATGTCAAAACAGGCAGAGACGAGATCTCTTATATTTCTGAAGAGGGAATTGATTACAGGAGAATATGCTGGACATTTTGAGAGGCTGGGGAGAAATCTTACATTCTCTCCTACTTGAAAAATGCGAGATGTCCTCATCTCGCAAACTTGGGATAATTTCGCAAGATGCACGAACATGAGACTTAGAGAAAGATTTAATTAACATTAACCACCAAATAAAAAAGTCTCAAAGAGAGTAAGGGTCAAAACAAGAACAAGATTTAAACTTTGTTCATTCTTGGAACATATACAGCAAAGATAAAAGAACTCTTTACACTTCCATAAGCCTGTCCATCATATGATCACAAAAGCAGCACTCACAAGCTGCGCACGTATAAGGTAACTCATCTATGGGAATAATTCTGTTGGTTATTGCCGCACCTATCTCAGTGGTATGAGGCGATCTAACAAAAGGACCTCTGAGAGGCAAGCCAAAAACGGGGTAAAGGCATATCTTCTGATGAGGAAGAAAACACGCCACCAGTAAGAAGACCCACTCAGAAAACCCAAGATGTCTTGATCTCATGACGCAGTAGTATCAGGGACCCAAACCCAAGGCTTCAATAACCATGGCCAAGCGGACATTGTTACGAAAGTGCTGCTGACCCCAGGGTGTTACCCTAGTTATGTCTTGATAGGTCCGCCATTTGGTCTGAGCTACAGAAGTTTCCAAGTGAGGAAAAATTGAGCGCTCATACTATTCTATAAAATCCTTCTTCACAGACTCGCTTGCGTCTTGAAGGTGAGAAATCATCATGGATAAAACTAATTCCTATTGCCAAGCCATGAAGGAGATTAAGAAAGAAAGGGGATCAATGGAAGTAAGATTACTGTGAGCGACAAGTAAAAGTTATGACTTATATAAAGGAAGGAGCTAGCGTAGCCTAGAAGCCAACGGTATCTTGCCACTGAAGTTTTATCGTCTTTCCATGATTTGGGTTTGGCACATATTTCTATAGAAGGCTTACATGAAATACATTATGAACTATGAGATGAGGATGTAAAAGAAGCTCGTAAGCTAAGTCACTTACTTTCTTTGAATTTAGATAAGGCTCACAATATCTGGGGGATAACTTCTTATACTCCCGAAGAGATAAAGAACTTCTTTTGGGTTGTACTCGAATGAAGAACAAAACCTTGGTATCCAAAACACCGATTTTTACTTCTGAACTCATTGTTCTGAATCCTTAAAATAGGTGGGACTCCTGAGAAGTATTCTAGGAAAAGGGTCTTCCTTTTTTAAACAAAATCTTTCTTTTATTTTAGAGAGGGAATAATTATAAGATCAGAAAGGGAAATTCTTACTCCTATATACCTCGAAGGCTGGGGAGGAATCTTACATTCTACCCCACTTAAAAAAGTGCGAGATGTCCTCATCTCGCAAGGTAGAGGACAACTCTTTTTCTTAAGATCCAATTTTATTCTGGGGTTCCTTATATTCTTGTCAACCCAACAGAATATTGGGATAAATATCCCTTATATAGAACTCATCATTAAATAACAATTCATTCAGATCATATCATTCATATCTTTAACATGATAATGGTCCTTTAGACCGAAAAATTTCCTTCTGAACATTCCTCCACGGGAATTTCAGTCAAGCAAGTTCTCAATTTGTCATCCCTTAACTTGATCTACCGGTCAAGTGTTAACAGTAACAGTTTGACAGCACAACCCACTAATCTCATAGTGATTTGCTGAAATCATTATCATCATGCTAGTTATGAATATCATCACAGGGACTCGTCCCATTCATCCTCATTGTGGTTTCGCTCAGGTTATTATATTTCAACTAAATTTTAGAAATCATCATTTTTCAATCAGAATCCAAATCAATTCATCAATTCTCAAACAGAATTAAAAATCATATCAACCACATTCGAAATCATCATCTGGATAGCATTAACACTTATAATTTCAAGTCTTAGATTTACTCGTATATACTGTCAATAAAGAGCTACAGTTATACTCTCGGTATATACGGGTAGTCACACGGCACTTGGAATTATAAGGTAAATACCATCATGTCTAGGCCTCAAGCAAGTCAGGGATTCTATATAATTGTGGTACTTCCATCTGAAGACCCAATTGCCAAATTACGAATTTCAGTTTGAATATCAAATTGTATGACTTATATCACACAATTACAACCTTTTTGTATTTCTTGATAAATTTTTGACATATTTGTCTTCTCAGCTGATCTTTATTAGCCAATTCGCTCTGATACCAACTGCGAGATCCCTCTGTTCCCACCGAGCAACGGATTTGGGTACTAGCAGTGGAAGTAGCACTTCTCGCGCGGGACAGGGGTCCCACATTCGGGGCCTCGTCCACGGATATCCGGACAAGAGACTAATCCGTCGGTTTTTCCAAAACCGGACTCGGAAAAACTTCCCTTACCGAGAAAGCACAGGCGATTCCCCCAGGATAACTTTTCACTCTAACGTAGTCAAGACCATTACTGATCAAGCTGATCCGATTGCACCTATAAAGATGCTCGGTCAGATAAAGGAAGAAACTTGCACTTGGATCATTGGGATCAACGCTTTTTTCCTCATCAAGGAGGCACAGCCATTGATTCTTATCCATAGAACAATTACTATCCAGGATTTCCTTTATCTATCGTAATAAGAGAAATTGAGTCTCGATTTACGGATCCATCAGTCCAGCCTAACCCCATCCAGTCCCATGGGTTAGCCAACTGCCCAACCACTGTAGTGATGGGATCCAATTTGGAATTTGGTTAGGTTTGTCCCAGGTACCAAGGAAAAGAGTTCCAAGGCCCCCTAGCCGAAAGTTCATGCAAACATAAAATTAGCCACACCACTTACACACCTAATATGAAATTACGTTTTCACAGATTCAACCAGTTTTAAAACAATCCTTTAATGAAACCATAGTACCACTGATCACAATCTTCCAAATTATCCTCGATTGATTCTTAATTTCCCATCATTCCTTCATCAGAGTATCTATGGCATCATTGGCAACTAGAACGCTCACCACCTGTCCACTCAGGGGCCTTTTCAATAGTTCCTAGCCCATAATACTCGGCAATATAATCACTTATAAAAATCAAGATGGACTCTCGTTGAAGATCAGCAAGATCAACCAACAGATCCATATAAAGAGCCATGGACTCACCCATTGAAGACCAGCAAGGTCAATCAGCCAGATCCATGCCCGATTTCACAAAACCACGACCTTAATCACAAGACGGTCAACATGCTTTCCTATTCTTGACATAAAACAGTCATTTACAAACAGTTTACAAATACAGTTTCTATATTAACTCTAATTTTTCCACATTATCCCTCATCAATACACATTACTTATTCCACATTCCATTTATATGTGTACTCATCCCATCACATCATTTTCCATCTCATCACTTCAGATTCCTTCACATCACATATCATATATTCACATCCATACATATATCCACATCCACATCCACATTCACATCCATACATCCACATCTACATCCATGCATCTATTTTCACATCCACATCTACATGCACATTCATGCATCCTCATCCATACATCCACATCTACATGCACATTCGCATCCATACATCCACATCTATATGCGTACATTCACATCTACATGCATACATCCACATCCCATCCATGCATCTACATCCACATCCTCATTTACGTCCATACATCCACATTCACACTCACATCTACATGCATACATCCATACATACACATCCACATTTAAATCCATGCATCCACATCCACATCCTCATTCACATCCATACATCCACATTCATGCATCCACATCTACATGCATACATCCATACATACCCATCCACATTCACATCCATATTCTCACCCTATCACAACCCATATACATCTTATCCCATCACATACACTTCTTACCTCATCCCATACACATCCTATCACTTCTTAACTCATCTTATCACATCCTAACTCATCTCATATGCATCTTATCACATCTTATCACTTCCCATATCTTTTATGCATACCTCTATGCATGAAATTCAATTATGCTAAAAGTAACACTTTTATAATAAAATATTCATCTCCTATGCATACCTCTATGCGTGAAATTCAATTATGCTAAAAGTAACACTTTTATAATAAAATATTAATCTCTTATGCATACCTCTATGCATGAAATTAAATTATGCAAAAAGTAACTCTTTTATAATAAAATAATCATCTTCTATGCATACATACCTCTATGCATGAAAATCAATTATGCATGATATAAAAATCAATTTCTCTAGGATTACAATGAATATCTTTCAATTAATCTAGGATGATAATTCCTAGAATAAGGTAGGAAATCCTCTTTTCATGCTTTGAATGAAATTATTTTATGCGTAATTTTTATAAAAATTTTACCATAGCTCCGCTGCTATGACTGATAAATCTCAATTTTTCTAAGGGATAAAGCTTATCATTAAGGAAATAATTAGAATGATCCCCAATTGGATCATTAATCCATAATGGATTGAATCATCAATATTCATGAAATACATAAACTAAAAGCATAGGGAAAGCCATTAATTTGGTCTTAAGCATAGATTAATCTTGGATTAAGAAAAAACTTTATGAAAAGCTTCATTTGGATTGAGAATAGGTCATGAGTATGACCATTTCTTGAGTGTGAGAGAGATATTACATAAAAACCATTAGAATTAAGCATAAATGGAAATTTATGTAATTCTTTACTATCATTCATTAATTACTTCAATAGCATTCAAAAAAACCATTTCAATTAAGCTTCTCAAGCTTGAGAGGGGTTGAGAAGAGAGAAACATTGAGAAAATATAGAAAAGATCAAAATTCACCACACTTACCTTACAAATTGCTTGATTCTTTGTTCACAGTAGAGGCCCCCAACCAATCAATTGGTTTAGTATGTTGATGGAGCCACCATGGAGATTGAAGAAAGAGGGAAGCTCCAATTTCTTACAAATTGGAGAGAATTTTAGAGAATAGTAAATATTAGCATTATTTCAGTATAGTTCTAGAATAGTAAAATTCTCCTCCTTTTTTTCAAAGGATTCATGTTCTATTTATAGGAGAGGGAGGCTCTAACCAAAGCTAACTGATTTCTAGAATTTTTCAATTTCAGTTTGGTTGAATTTGGACTAGATTTGGACCTAGTTTGGTTCCTTTTTGATTCGGTTTGGTTCCCTTTTGATTTGGTTTGGATCAAGAGAGAGGAGATATAAAAATATTACATTATTTCTGAGTTTAAAACTCATTTAAGCATGTGAAATATGCACCTCCTTTAATGGACTCCCCTTCCTTACATATGTGTCAAAATGGAATGATTATACCCAAAATATCTCATATTTTTGATATTACTCATAGTTTTTTACTAATAAACCTTGTACATATTCAACTCTTCATCTTATGAGAGCATTCTCATTTTTTGATACTTAATTTATCTCATTTTTTTGATATTAGTCATAGTTTTTTACTAATAAACCTCGTACATATTCAACTCTTCATCTTATGTGAGCATTTACTCATTTTTGGGTATCTTCTTTTACAAATAGGATTTATCTCCTCCCTACACATGGATTGATGCTATTGGCCCATAGGAACCTTAATTGGACCATAATCCAAAAATTTCTCAAAATCTAGACCCTTAGGCTAAGGTCCTTCATATCCATTTTCAATTAATTCTAATTGCACATTGGAAAGTTCCTTTTGAATTTCTGTTTTAGGGGAACTTATTTTAATAAGATGAGTTATTTTTCTATCCAAAAATATTCATAATCTGAATATTCTCTCTCTAGAAAATTTTCTCTCTCTATGTCAAAACAGGCAGAGACGAGATCTCTTATATTTCTGAAGAGGGAATTGATTACAGGGGAATATGCTGGACATTTTGAGAGGCTGGGGAGGAATCTTACAATTTTTTAATTTTTTTCATTCTCAAGACACTTAGAAATTATCCCAAATGGTTTAAAACATTCTAAACTAATCAAATTCCACTTTTTAAAGAGAAACAATATGAAAACTTTAATTCTAACAATTTGATTATATATCTAGGATAAAGAAAGACTGAATTCAAGAATGAAGAGAGGGAGAAAGCCTTTCCAACAAGACATAACATCATTTTTCATTTAAAAGAAAAGAAAATTTAGAAAACCATTAAATGGAAAGAAAAAGTAGGATTTCTAGCTTACATGAATTTTTGTGAGCTTTCCTTTGGCTTGATGGTTTGAGGGATCTACTCTTGTTTGCAACAAGAGTGGCCACCAATTCTTTTGAAGAGGAAATGGTCAAAAACTAATGAATTATCAATAAATTCACTGTTTTTGGCTATGGGGAGAAGTAGAGTAACAGTGCATAAAACACTATTAAGCTTTTACAAAGGGGAGGCTCTTATTTATAGGAAAAAGTGAGCCTCTAAACAAGCAAAGTGATTCTAGAATTTTCGAGATCAGTTTGGTCACTTTTTGACCATCTTTAGGTCAGTTTAGCTTACTTTTTGGTTCTAGTTGAAACAAGAGAGAGGAGAGATGAAATATCTCATTATTTGAGAGTTTAAAACTCCACCACACATGTGAAACAGGTTCCTCCTTCATGAGGGAATTCCCCCACACTGAGGTGTCAAAAATGCATCATTTTCTCTAAATATCTCTTCTTTTTTAACTAATAACCTTGTCCTTAGTCAACTCTTCATCTTATGTGAAAGTTCTCATTTTTGGGGAGATTTTCTTTATTTTAAATATGGACTCTTAGGCTAAGGCCTTTTGAACAGCACCTTCTGAATTTTTTTTTGAACTTCTGTTTCAAGGGAATTTATTTTAATAAGAAGAGATATTTTCCATCCAAAAATATCTAAAAATTGAATAATCTCTCTCTAGAACATTTTCTCTCTCTTAGCCAAAATAGGTAGAAACAAGATCTGTTAATATTTTGACAAGGGGAATGATTACAGGGGGAGAGATTGGACATCTTGAGGGACTGGGGGAGGAATCTTACATCCTACCTCACGTAAAAAATGTGAGATATCCTCATCTCGCAGGTGGAGTACAATCTCTTTCATCTTCTTCTTCTTCTTCAATCACTTCCAGCGTTATTGCCTTCTTGGAAGTGGATGGCCGATTTGGGAACAACTCTCTTTGACTTCCCCTATTTTGAGGTAGAGGTCTTGCATTACTTTGGATTGAAACTGCAGGTTGGTTAGAGGGTCTACTTATGGGATTTCCCTGAACTTGGCGGATAGAAACCTGATTACTCTGGAAGGAAGGAGCTGGAGTCTGGAATCTTGATCCCTGATTTCCCTGCCGCCCCAAAAACCTTGATCCAAAAGGAGTTGAGAAATCCATACTGTGATGTCTAAATCCTTGAGAGTTAAAGGATTTCACTCCCTTATTCAAGGGTGGAACTTCTGAAGTTAAATTCCAGGGGATTGAGTTTCGGGAAAAGGACATTTCTTCCATTCTGGAACTTCCCCTATCCTAGGATCGACCCTCATATCTCTTAGGCAGTGGAAGGTTGGAATCACCTTCTGGAACGAATAATCTTTTGAAAGGTGATGGTGCTGGCTTTGGTAAGACCTTGACGTCAAAGGCCTTGGAGAAATCCTTTGCAATCCGCACTGCTTTGCCCATGGAAATTGGCTTGGCATTCTTCACCAAAATATTCAAAGGTTCTCGTTCAGTCCCTGAATGAACCTGGCCATTAGTTGTTCTTTAGCGGTGGCGAGTATTTGAGGAGAAGAGCAAACGCTTGGTGATATACTTCAATAGTTCTACTCCCCTGGGTTAGCTCTAAGAATTCATTCATCTTTGTTTCCAAAAAGCCGGGAGGACAGAACCTCATCTTAGGTAAATTTGGAGATCATTCCATGTCTGGGTATTCCGATCTAGACGGTTTGTCTCGCAATGATTTCTCCATGCCACTCTAGCTGTTTCTACAATCTTCAGCCTTGCAAGAGCCATTTTGCTCTTCTCATTGTACCCAGTGACATCAAAGTATACTTCCATTGCTTTGATCCACTTCTCCACGGCCTCTCCTAAGTTTTTCCCTCCTTCACCCTTGAAAGGTCCAAGCTGTGAGCTATGAAGAGTTTTACAAACATCCAGGTCGAGCTCTTCCTCATCGAATTGGGGGTTATCACTTCTACCACGATGACCTCGATCCATGTTCCTATCAATACGAAAAATCTTGTTAAGTTTCCTTTATTTATGATTCAAATTCGATTTTTGATTCATCTGATTCTGGAGTTATTTAGATAGGCCGGCTCCCCACAGAATCGTGGGATAAAGATACTTGCATTATCAGATAACAATTCATTCAGAACATATCATTCATATCTTTAACACAATAATGGTCTATTGGACCAAAATATCCATCTGAACAGTCCTCCATGGGGAGATTTTAATTTTATAGATTTTTAATTTGTCATCCCTTAACTTGATCCACTGGGTCAAGAGTTAACAGTAGCAATCTCAAGTGACCAATATCCGGCCTAAATACTGTCATCCTCATAATAGGTGTACTCTCATGTATAGCTGTGGTAGGAGTCCCGTTCAGTACACTGCAGGAGCACATGCATCTACCCAAAAATAATTTGGCATAGACTTCTCATTAAGCATAGCTCTTGCAATCTCACCAATGATCCTATTTTTCCTCTCAGTAACACCATTCTGCTGAGATATGTACCTACATGTAATTTGTCTTTTTATCCCATGCTCTCTCAAGAAGGCATCAAATGCATGTGATGTGTACTCACCACCACCATTTGTCCTCAAACACCTGACCATTGACCATACTATTTTTCCACCAATGCTTTGAAGTTGATGAACTTCCCAAGTGCTTCACTCTTCTCTTTCAAGAAGTAAATCCAAGTCATCATGCTGTAATCATCAATAAATGTAACATAATTGTAAGATCCCCCTGTACCCACCTCTACATCCATACATCCACGTTCACATCCACATCCACATACATTCATCCATTTCCACATTCCCATTCATATAACCCCATATGCCTTCACATCTAATCTTTTACATCACATCCATTCTTGCCCTATCACAACCCATATACATCTTATCCTATCACATACACTTCTTACCTCATCTCTTACACATCTTATCACATCTTAATTCATCTTATCACCTACTAACTTATTTGATAAGCATCTTATCACCTCTTATCACATCTTATACACCTCTTATCACACCTTATCACATCTCATATCTATTTATAGAATACAAGAGAATTCTTATATTTGATATAAGATTTCTTTACACATTTATTTATGCATAAATTTCATTTAAGGAGATTAATACTTTCGAAGTAAAAATCAATCTTTTATGCATCTTCCTATGCATAAATTCATTTTAAATGAAAATGACACTTTTGAATTAAAATTCAATCTTTTATGCATCTTCCTATGCATAAATTCAATTTAGATGAGAATGCCACTTTTGAATCAATCTTTTATGCATCTTCCTATGCATGAATTCAATTTGGTAGGAATTACACTTTTAGAATAAAAGAATTTCTCTTATGCATCTAAGTTATGCATAAAATCCATTTATGATGAAAATCACACTTTTAGTATAAAAAGAATATCTTTTATGCATACTTCTATGCATGAAATCCAAATATGATAAAAGTAACACTTTTATAATAAAATAATCAACTCTTATGCATACCTCTATGCATGAAATTCAATTGTGATAAAAGTAATACTTTTATAATAAAATAATCAACTTTTATGCATACCTCTATGCATGAAATCCAAATATGATAAAAGTAACACTTTTATAATAAAATAATCAACTTTTATGCATACCTCTATGCATGAAATCCAAATATGATAAAAGTAACACTTTTATAATAAAATAATCAACTTTTATGCATACCTCTATGCATGAAATCCAAATATGATAAAAGTAACACTTTTATAATAAAATAATCAACTTTTATGCATACCTCTATGCATGAAATCCAAATATGATAAAAGTAACACTTTTATAATAAAATAATCATCTTTTATGCATACCTCTATGCATGAAATCTAATTATGATAAAAGTAACACTTTTATGTTAAAATAATAATCTTTTATGCATACCTCTATGCATGAAAATCAATTATGCATAATATAAAAATCAATTTCTCTATGATTACAATGAATATCTTCAATTAATCTAGGATGATAATTCCTAGAATATGGTAGGAAGTCCTCTTTTCATGCTTTGAATGAAATTATTTTATGCGTAATTTTTATAAAAATTTTGCCATAGCTCCGCTGCTATGATTGATAAATCTCAATTTTTCTAAGGGATAAAGCTTAACATTAAGAAATAATTAGAATGATCCCTAATTGGATCAATAATCCATAATGGATTGAATCATCAATATTCATGAAATACATAAACTAAAAGAATAGAGAAAAGCCATTAATTTGGCCTCAAGTATATATTAATCTTGGATTAAGGAAAAGCTTTATGAAAAGCTTCATTTGGATTGAGAATGGGTCATGAGTATGACCATTTCTTGAGTGAGAGAGAGAAATTACATAAAAACCATTTGAATTAAGCATAAATAGAAATTTATGTAATTCTTAACTATCATTAATCAATTAACTTCAATAGCATTCATCAAATTATGTAACTCTTCACTACCATTCATCAATTAACTTCAATAGCATTCAAAAACCATTCCAATTAAGCTTCTCAAGCTTGAGAGGGGTTGAGAAGAGAGAAACATTGAGAAATTATAGAAAAGATCAAAATTCACCATTTACCTTACAAATTGCTTGATTCTTTGTTCACGGTAGAGGCCCCCAACCAATTAATTGGTTAAGTATGTTGATGGAGCCACCAATGGGGATTGAAGAAATAGGGAAGCTCCAATTTTTTCAATTTGGAGAGAATTTTAGAGAATAGTAGAAATTAGCATTATTTCAGCATAACTCTAGTATAGTAACATTCTTCTATTTTTTTCAAAGGACTCATGTTCTATTTATAGGAGAGGGAAGCTCTAACCAAAGATAACTGAATTCTAGAGTTTTCCAAATTTAGTTTGGTTGAATTTGGACTAGATTTGGATCTAGTTTGGTTCCTTTTTGATTCGGTTTGGTTCCATTTTGATTTGGTTTGATTGAAGAGAGAGGAGAGATAAAAATATCACATTAATTTTGAGTTTAAAACTCATTCAAGCATGTGAAATATGCACCTCCTTTAATGGACTCCCCTTCCTTACATATGTGTCAAAATGGAATTATTATACCCAAAATATCTCATATTCTTAATATTGCTCATAGTTTTTTACTAATAAACCTTGTACATTTTCAACTCTTCATCTTATGTGAGCATTTACTCATTTTTGGATACCCAAAATATCTCATATTTTTTATATTACTCATAGTTTCTTACTAATAAACCTTGTACATAGTCAACTCTTCATCTTATGTGAGCATTTACTCATTTTTGGGTATCTTCTTTTACAAATTGGATTTATCTCCTCCCTACACATGGATTGATGCTATTGGCCCAAAGGAACCTTAATTGGAACATAATCTAAAATTTCTCAAAATCTAGACCCTTAGGCTAAGGTCCTTTATACCCATTTCCAATTAATTCCAATTGCACATTGGAAAATTCTTTCTGAATTTATGTTTCAGGGGAATTCATTTTAATAATATGAGATATTTTTCTATCCAAAAATATTCAAAATCTAAATATTCTCTCTCTAGAATATTTTCTCTCTCTATGCCAAAACAGGCAGAGACAAGATCTCTTATATTTCTGAAGAGGGAATTGATTACAGGGGAATATGCTCGACATTTTGAGAGGCTGGGGAGGAATCTTACATTCTCTCCCACTTGAAAAACGTGAGATGTTCTCATCTCGCAAACTTGGGATAATTTCGCAAGATTTACGAATGAGACTTAGAGAAAAATTTAATTAAGATTAACCACCAAAAAAAAGTCTCAAGGAGAGTAAGATTTGAGACAAGAACAAGATTTAAACTTTATTCATTCTTGGAACATATACAGTAAAGGTAGAAGAACTCTTTACACTTCCATAAGCCCGTCCATCATATGATCACAAAAGCAGCACTCTCAAGCTGCGCACGTATAAGGTAACTCATCTATGGGAATAATTCTGTTGGTTATTGCCACACCTATCTCAGTGGTATGAGGTGATCTAACAAAAGGACCTCTGAGAGGCAAGCCAAAAATGGGGTAAAGGTATATCTTCTGATGAGGAAGAAAACACGCCAGTAAGAAGACCCGCTCAGAAAACCCAAGATGTCTTGATCTCATGACGCAGTAGTATCGGGGACCCAAACCCAAGGCTTCAATAACCATGGCCAAGCGGACATTGTTACGAAAGTGCTGCTGACCCCAGGGTGCTACCCTAGTTATGTCTTGATAGGTCCGCCATTTGGTCTGAGTTACAGAAGTTTCCAAGTGAGGAAAAAGTGAGCGCTCATACTTTTCTATAAAATCCTTCTTCACAGACTCGCTTGCGTCTTGAAGGTGAGAAATCATCATTGATAAAACTAATTCTTGTTGCCAAGCCATGAAGGAGATTAAGAAGAAAGGAGATCGATGGAAGTAAGATTACTGCGAGCGACAAGTAAAAGTTACGACTTATATAAAGGAAGGAGCTAGCGTAACTTGAAGCCAACGGTATCTTGCCATTGAAGTTTTACCGTCTTTCCATGATTTGGGTCTGGCACATTTTTCTATAGAAGGCATTAAGAACTTTGAGATGAAGAGATAAAAGAAGTTCGTAGGCTAAGTCACCTACTTTCTTTGGTCCACAATATCTGGGGGATAACTACTTATACTCCCCTAGAGATAAAGAAATTCTTTTGGTCCGTATTCAAATGAAGACTATAACTGCTTCTTTGAATTCTCTGATTGTCCTCTTCTTATTTGTATATTGTCTCTATCGATCCTGGGTAGCGTTTATATCTTTATGAATTGCCTGCATCTATTGCTCTAAGTCGCCAAGCATTTGACTGGTCATCTCGACCCTAGTCAATGGGTCGGACCTAGTTAATGGAGTTAAGCAATCTTGTCCGAGACGGACCCTGATTAGATTGGTATGAAGGAATTGGTCTCTGAATTTGGGTTCTAGACTTTCCTGTGCCCTTTTCATGGTAGGAGTCGGGCAGTCTTTTAACTGATGGTCAAAACCTTGGCATTCAAAATACCGATTCTCACTTCTGAATTCATCGTTCTGAATCTTTGAAACAGGTGGACTCCTGAGAAGGTATTCTGGGTAAAGTGTCTTCCCTTTTTAAACGGAATCTTTCTTTTATTTAGAGAGGAAATAATTATAAGATCAGAAAAGGAGATTCTTACTCCTGTATACTTCGAAGGCTGGGGGAGAAATCTTACATTCTACTCCACTTAAAAAGTGCAAGATGTCCTCATCTCGCAAGTAGAGGACAACTCTTTTGCTTAAGATCCAATTTATTCTGGGGTTCCTTATATTCCGGTCAACCCAACAGAATATGGGAATAAATATCCCTTAGATAGAACTCATCATTAAATAACAATTCATTCAGATCATATCATTCATATCTTTAACACGATAATGGTCCATTAGACCAAAAAATTTCCTTCTGAACATTCCCCCATGGGAATTTTAGTTAAGCAAGTTCTCAATTTGTCATCCCTTAACTTAATCTACTGTCTCAAGTATTAACAGTAGCAATTTGACAGCATAATCCACTAATCTCATGGTGATTTGCTGAATCATTTTCATCATTTATCATTACAGGGACTCATCCCAATCATCCACATTGTGGTTTCGCTCAGCTTATTACAGTTCAACCCATTTTCAGGGATCATCATTTTTCAATCAGAATCCAAATCAATTCATCAGTTCCCAAACAGAATTAAAAATCATATCAACCACATTCGAATTCATCAACTAGAAGCATTAATGATTATAATTTCAAGTCTTAGATTTACTCGTATATACTGCCGATAAAGAGGTGCAGTTATACCCTCGGTATATACGGGTAGTCATGATACTTGAAACTATAAGGTAAATACCATCATGTCTAGGCCTCAAGCAAGTCAGGGTTCCATAGAATTGCGGTACTTCCATTTGAAGACCCAATTACTAATTTACGAATTTCTCAGTTTGAATATCAATTTGTATGAATTACATCACACAATTACAACCTTTTTGTGCTTCTTGATAAATTTTTGACATATTTGGCTTCTCAGATGATCTTTATTAGCCAATTTGCTCTGATACCAACTGTGAGATCCCTGTCTCCACCGAGCAACGGATTCGGGTACTAGCAGCGGAAGTAACACTTCTCGCGCGGGACAGGGGTCCCACATTCGGGGCCTCGTCCACGGATATCCGGACAAGAGACTAGTCCGTCGGTTTTTCCAAAACCGGACTCGAAAAAACTTCCCTTACCCGGAAAGCACGAGCGATTCCACCAGGATAACTTTTTACTCTAACGTAGTCAAGACCATTACTGATCAAGCTGATCCGATTGCACCTATAAAGATACTCGGTCAGATCAAGGAAGAAACTTGCACTTGGATCATTGGGATCAACGCTTCTTTCCCCATCAAGGAGGCACAGCCGTTGATTCCTATCCATAGAACAATTACTATCCGGGATTTAGTTTATCTATCGTAATAACAGAAATTGAGTCTCGATTTACGGATCCATCAGTCCAGCCTAACCCCATCCAGCCCCATGGGTTAGCCAACCGCCCAACCACTGTAGTGATGGGATCCAATTAAGAATTTGGTTAGGTTTTGTCCCGGGTACCAAGGAAAGAGTTCCAAGGCCCCCTAGCCGGATGTTCATGCAAAAATAAAACTAGTCACACCACTTACACACCCAATATGAAATTGCCTTTTCATAGATTCAACCAGTTTTAAAATAATCCTTTAATAAGACCATAGTATCACTGATGACAATCCTCAAAGTCTTTGGTTGAATCCTTACTTCTAGTCATTCATTCATCGGTTTACTTATGGCATCATTGGCAACCAGAACGCTCACCACCTGTTCACTCAGGGGCCTTTTCCATAGTTCCTAGCTCATAGTAACCGGTAATATATTCATATAATAGAATGGAATCTCCGTGGAAGATCAGCAAGATCAACCCACAGATCCATATAAAAGAGCCATGGACTCATCCGTTGAGGACCAGCAAGGTAAATCAACCAGATCCATGCTCGGTTTCAGAAAACAACTCTTACTCCTTGTTCCAATATCTTCCTCGACGCACGTGTGGGTATCTTTGGCGACCCAGAGCCCGAGCACCGTATGGTCAGCACCCTCTAGGATCCCGCTTCCTTGGTCCCTAATCCACCGTACCGGAAGCTCACCATTTAAATCCAACCGAGGCTGGGCTGGTCAAGACCTCGGGCCGACCTTGCTACGCGAGACGTCCTCCATTGACTCTCCGTCAGCAGTTGCAACTTTAACAGTTAGGTCTTCATGACCTTAATCCACAAGACGGTCAAAATGCTTTTCCAGCATTCTTGACATAAAACAGTCATTTACAAACAATCACAAAATACAGTTTCTAAATCGAACTCTCGTTTTTCCACATTATCCCTCCTTAGTCCACATTACTTATTCCACATTCCATTCAGTGTGTACTCATTCTCATCCATTTCCTCATATCGACGACACATTAATTCACATACACATTCACATTCATATCCATATATCCACATCTACATGCATACATCCATTTTCACATTCATATCCATATATCCACATCTACATGCATACATCCATTTTCACATCCTCATTTATACACCCACATCCCATATCCACATTCATACATACACATCCATATCCACATCCATACATCCACATCTACATTCATACATCCACATCCACATTCCCATTCACATCTATACATCCACATCTACATCCACATACATACATACATCCACATCCGTATCTACATCCATACATCCACGTTCACATCCACATCCACATACATACATCCATTTCCACATTCCCATTCATATAACCCCATATGCCTTCACATCTAATCTTTTACATCACATCCATTCTTGCCCTATCACAACCCATATACATCTTATCCTATCACATACACTTCTTACCTCATCTCTTACACATCTTATCACATCTTAATTCATCTTATCACCTACTAACTTACTTCATAAGCATCTTATCACCTCTTATCACATCTTATACACCTCTTATCACACCTTATCACATCTCATATCTATTTATAGAATACAAGAGAATTCTTATATTTGATATAAGATTTCTTTACACATTTATTTATGCATAAATTCCATTTAAGGAGATTAATACTTTCGAAGTAAAAATCAATCTTTTATGCATCTTCCTATGCATAAATTCATTTTAAATGAGAATGACACTTTTGAATTAAAATTCAATCTTTTATGCATCTTCCTATGCATAAATTCAATTTAGATGAGAATGACACTTTTGAATCAATCTTTTATGCATCTTCCTATGCATAAATTCAATTTGGTAGGAATTACACTTTTAGAATAAAAGAATTTCTCTTATGCATCTAAGTTATGCATAAAATCCATTTATGATGAAAATCACACTTTTAGCATAAAAAGAATATCTTTTATGCATACTTCTATGCATGAAATCTAAATATGATAAAAGTAACACTTTTATAATAAAATAATCAACTCTTATGCATACCTCTATGCATGAAATTCAATTGTGATAAAAGTAACACTTTTATAATAAAATAATCAACTTTTTTGCATACCTCTATGCATGAAATCCAAATATGATAAAAGTAACACTTTTATAATAAAATAATCAACTTTTATGCATACCTCTATGCATGAAATCCAAATATGATAAAAGTAACACTTTTATAATAAAATAATCAACTTTTATGCATACCTCTATGCATGAAATCCAAATATGATAAAAGTAACACTTTTATAATAAAATAATCAACTTTTATGCATACCTCTATGCATGAAATCCAAATATGATAAAAGTAACACTTTTATAATAAAATAATCATCTTTTATGCATACCTCTATGCATGAAATCTAATTATGATAAAAGTAACACTTTTATGTTAAAATAATAATCTTTTATGCATACCTCTATGCTTGAAAATCAATTATGCATAATATAAAAATCAATTTCTCTATGATTACAATGAATATCTTCAATTAATCTAGGATGATAATTCCTAGAATATGGTAGGAAGTCCTCTTTTCATGCTTTGAATGAAATTATTTTATGCGTAATTTTTATAAAAATTTTGCCATAGCTCCGCTGCTATGATTGATAAATCTCAATTTTTCTAAGGGATAAAGCTTAACATTAAGAAATAATTAGAATGATCCCTAATTGGATCAATAATCCATAATGAATTGAATCATCAATATTCATGAAATACATAAACTAAAAGCATAGAAAAAAGCCATTAATTTAGCCTCAAGTATAGATTAATCTTGGATTAAGGAAAAGCTTTAAGAAAAGCTTCATTTGGATTGAGAATGGGTCATGAGTATGACCATTTCTTGAGTGAGAGAGAGAAATTACATAAAAACCATTTGAATTAAGCATAAATAGAAATTTATGTAATTCTTAACTATCATTAATCAATTAACTTCAATAGCATTCATCAAATTATGTAACTCTTCACTACCATTCATCAATTAACTTCAATAGCATTCAAAAACCATTCCAATTAAGCTTCTCAAGCTTGAGAGGGGTTGAGAAGAGAGAAACATTGAGAAATTATAGAAAAGATCAAAATTCACCATTTACCTTACAAATTGCTTGATTCTTTGTTCACGGTAGAGGCCCCCAACCAATCAATTGGTTAAGTATGTTGATGGAGCCACCAATGGGGATTGAAGAAAGAGGGAAGCTCCAATTTCTTCAATTTGGAGAGAATTTTAGAGAATAGTAGAAATTAGCATTATTTCAGCATAACTCTAGTATAGTAAAATTCTTCTATTTTTTTCAAAGGACTCATGTTCTATTTATAGGAGAGGGAAGCTCTAACCAAAGATAACTAAATTTTAGAATTTTCCAAATTCAGTTTGGTTGAATTTGGACTAGATTTGGATCTAGTTTGGTTCCTTTTTGATTCGGTTTGGTTCCATTTTGATTTGGTTTGATTCAAGAGAGAGGAGAGAAAAAAATATCACATTAATTTTGAGTTTAAAACTCATTCAAGCATGTGAAATATGCACCTCCTTTAATGGACTCCCCTTCCTTACATATGTGTCAAAATGGAATTATTATACCCAAAATATCTCATATTCTTAATATTGCTCATAGTTTTTTACTAATAAACCTTGTACATTTTCAACTCTTCATCTTATGTGAGCATTTACTCATTTTTGGATACCCAAAATATCTCATATTTTTTATATTACTCATAGTTTCTTACTAATAAACCTTGTACATAGTCAACTCTTCATCTTATGTGAGCATTTACTCATTTTTGGGTATCTTCTTTTACAAATTGGATTTATCTCCTCCCTACACATGGATTGATGCTATTGGCCCAAAGGAACCTTAATTGGACCATAATCTAAAATTTCTCAAAACTAGACCCTTAGGCTAAGGTCCTTTATGACTATTTTTAATTAATTCCAATTGCACATTGGAAAATTCTTTCTGAATTTCTGTTTCAGGGGAATTCATTTTAATAAGATGAGATATTTTTCTATCCAAAAATATTCAAAATCTGAATATTCTCTCTCTAGAATATTTTCTCTCTCTATGCCAAAACAGGCAGAGACAAGATCTCTTATATTTCTGAAGAGGGAATTGATTACAGGAGAATATGCTCCACATTTTGAGAGGCTGGGGAGGAATCTTACATTCTCTCCCACTTGAAAAACGTGAGATGTCCTCATCTCGCAAACTTGGGATAATTTCGCAAGATGCACGAATATGAGACTTAGAGAAAAATTTAATTAAGATTAACCACCAAAAAAAAAGTCTCAAGGAGAGTAAGATTTAAGACAAGAACAAGATTTTAACTTTATTCATTCTTGGAACATATACAGTAAAGATAGAAGAACTCTTTACACTTCCATAAGCCCGTCCATCATATGATCACAAAAGCAGCACTCACAAGCTGTGCACGTATAAGGTAACTCATCTATGGGAATAATTCTGTTGGTTATTGCCACACCTATCTCAGTGGTATGAGGTAATCTAACAAAAGGACCTCTGAGAGGCAAGCCAAAAACGGGGTAAAGGCATATCTTCTGATGAGGAAGAAAACACGCCAGTAAGAAGACCCGCTCAGAAAACCCAAGATGTCTTGATCTCATGACGCAGTAGTATCGGGGACCCAAACCCAAGGCTTCAATAACCATGGCCAAGCGGACATTGTTACGAAAGTGCTGCTGACCCCAGGGTGTTACCCTAGTTATGTCTTGATAGGTCCGCCATTTGGTCTGAGTTACAGAAGTTTCCAAGTGAGGAAAAAGTGAGCGCTCATACTTTTCTATAAAATCCTTCTTCACAGACTCGCTTGCGTCTTGAAGGTGAGAAATCATCATTGATAAAACTAATTCTTGTTGCCAAGCCATGAAGGAGATTAAGAAGAAAGGAGATCGATGGAAGCCTTTCTATGATTTGGGTCTGGCACATTTTTCTATAGAAGGCATTAAGAACTTTGAGATGAAGAGATAAAAGAAGTTTGTAGGCTAAGTCACCTACTTTCTTTGGTCCACAATATTTGGGGGATAACTACTTATACTCCCCTAGAGATAAAGAAATTCTTTTGGTCCGTATTCAAATGAAGACTATAACTGCTTCTTTGAATTCTCTGATTATCCTCTTCTTATCTGTATATTGTCTCTTTCGATCCTGGGTAGCGTTTATATCTTTATGAATTGCCTGCATCTGTTGCTCTAAGTCGCCAAGCATTTGACTGGTCATCTCGACCCTAATCAATGGGTCGGACCTAGTTAATGGAGTTAAGCAATCTTGTCCGAGACGGACCCTGATTAGATTGGTATGAAGGAATTGGTCTCTGAATTTGGGTTCTAGACTTCCCTGTGCCCTTTTCATGGTAGGAATCGGGCAGTCTTTTAACTGATGGTCAAAACCTTGGCCTCCAAAATACTGGTTCTCACTTCTGAATTCATCGTTCTGAATCTTTGAAACAGGTGGACTCCTGAGAAGGTATTCTGGGTAAAGTGTCTTCCCTTTTTAAACAGAATCTTTCTTTTATTTAGAGAGGAAATAATTATAAGATCAGAAAAGGAGATTCTTACTCCTGTATACTTCGAAGGCTGGGGGAGAAATCTTACATTCTACTCCACTTAAAAAGTGCAAGATGTCCTCATCTCGCAAGTAGAGGACAACTCTTTTGCTTAAGATCCAATTTATTCTGGGGTTCCTTATATTCCGGTCAACCCAACAGAATATGGGAATAAATATCCCTTAGATAGAACTCATCATTAAATAATAATTCATTCAGATCATATCATTCATATCTTTAACACGATAATGGTCCATTAGACCAAAAAATTTCCTTCTGAACATTCCCCCACGGGAATTTTAGTTAAGCAAGTTCTCAATTTGTCATCCCTTAACTTAATCTACCGTCTCAAGTATTAACAGTAGCAATTTGACAGCACAATCCACTAATCTCATGGTGATTTACTGAATCATTTTCATCATTTATCATTACAGGGACTCATCCCAATCATCCACATTGTGGTTTCGCTCAGCTTATTACAGTTCAACCCAATCATCCACATTGTGGTTTCGCTCAGCTTATTACAGTTCAACCCATTTTCAGGGATCATCATTTTTCAATCAGAATCCAAATCAATTCATTAGTTCCCAAACAGAATTAAAAATCATATCAACCACATTCGAATTCATCAACTAGATAGCATTAATGATTATAATTTCAAGTCTTAGATTTACTCGTATATACTGCTGGTAAAGAGCTGCAGTTATACCCTCGGTATATACGGGTAGTCATGATACTTGAAACTATAAGGTAAATACCATCATGTCTAGGCCTCAAGCAAGTCAGGGTTCCATAGAATTGCGGTACTTCCATTTGAAGACCCAATTACTAATTTACGAATTTCTCAGTTTGAATATCAATTTGTATGAATTACATCACACAATTACAACCTTTTTGTGCTTCTTGATAAATTTTTGACATATTTGGCTTCTCAGATGATCTTTATTAGCCAATTTGCTCTGATACCAACTGTGAGATCCCTGTCTCCACCGAGCAACGGATTCGGGTACTAGCAACGGATTCGGGTACTAGCAGCAGAAGTAGCACTTCTCGCGCGGGGCAGGGGTCCCACATTCGGGGCCTCGTCCCCACGGATATCTGGACAAGAGACTAGTCCATCGGTTTTTCCAAAACCGGACTCGAAAAAACTTCCTTTACCCGGAAAGCACGGGCCATTCCACCAGGATAACTTTTTACTCTAACGTAGTCAAGACCATTACTGATCAAGCTGATCCGATTGCACCTATAAAGATACTCGGTCAGATCAAGGAAGAAACTTGCACTTGGATCAATGGGATCAATGCTTTTTTCTCCATCAAGGAGGCACAGCCGTTGATTCCTATCCATAGAACAATTACTATCCGGGATTTACTTTATCTATCGTAATAACAGAAATTGAGTCTCGATTTACGGATCCATCAGTCCAGCCTAACTCCATCCAGTCCCATGGGTTAGCCAACCGCCCAACCACTGTAGTGATGGGATCCAATTAAGAATTTGGTTAGGTTTTGTCCCGGGTACCAAGGAAAGAGTTCCAAGGCCCCCTAGCCGGATGTTCATGCAAAAATAAAACTAGTCACACCACTTACACACCCAATATGAAATTGCCTTTTCATAGAGTCAACTAGTTTTAAAATAATCCTTTAATAAAACCATAGTATCACTGATGACAATCCTCAAAGTCTCTCGTTGAATCCTTATTTCTAGTCATTCATTCATCGGTTTACTTATGGCATCATTGGCAACCAGAACGCTCACCACCTGTTCACTCAGGGGCCTTTTCCATAGTTCCTAGCTCATAGTAACCGGCAATATATTCATATAATAGAATGGAATCTTCGTGGAAGATCAACAAGATCAACCCACAGATCCATATAAAAGAGCCATGGACTCATCCGTTGAGGACCAGCAAGGTCAATCAACCAGATCCATGCTCGGTTTCAGAAAACAACTCTTACTCCTTGTTCCAATATCTTCCTCGACGCACGTGTGGGTATCTTCGGCGACCCAGAGGCCGAGCACCGTATGGTGAGCACCCTCTAGGATCCTTCGTAGGTGACCTAGCGCTTCACTCATAGGCCGCTTCCTTGGTCCCTAATCCACCACCGTACCGGAAGCTCACCATTTAAATCGAACCGAGGCTGGTCAAGACCTCGGTCGACCTTGCTACGCGAGACGTCCTCCATTGACTCTCCGTCAGCAGTTGCAACTTTAACAGTTAGGTCTTCATGACCTTAATCCACAAGACGGTCAAAATGCTTTCCCAGCATTCTTGACATAAAACAGTCATTTCACAAAATACAGTTTCTAAATCGAACTCTCGTCTTTCCACATTATCCCTCCTTAGTCCACATTACTTATTCCACATTCCATTCAGTGTGTACTCATTCTCATCCATTTTCTCACATTGACGACACATTAATTCACATACACATTCACATTCATATCCATATATCCACATCTACATGCATACATCCATTTTCACATCCTCATTTATACACCCACATCCCATATCCACATTCATACATACACATCCATATCCACATCCATACATCCACATCTACATTCATACATCCACATCCACATTCCCATTCACATCTATACATCCACATCTACATCCACATACATACATACATCCACATCCGTATCTACATCCATACATCCACGTTCACATCCACATCCACATACATACATCCATTTCCACATTCGCATTCATATAACCCCATATGCCTTCACATCTAATCTTTTACATCACATCCATTCTTGCCCTATCACAACCCATATACATCTTATCCTATCACATACACTTCTTACCTCATCTCTTACACATCTTATCACATCTTAATTCATCTTATCACCTACTAACTTACTTCATAAGCATCTTATCACCTCTTATCACATCTTATACACCTCTTATCACACCTTATCACATCTCATATCTATTTATAGAATACAAGAGAATTCTTATATTTGATATAAGATTTCTTTACACATTTATTTATGCATAAATTCCATTTAAGGAGATTAATACTTTCGAAGTAAAAATCAATCTTTTATGCATCTTCCTATGCATAAATTCATTTTAAATGAAAATGACACTTTTGAATTAAAATTCAATCTTTTATGCATCTTCCTATGCATAAATTCAATTTAGATGAGAATGACACTTTTGAATCAATCTTTTATGCATTTTCCTATGCATAAATTCAATTTGGTAGGAATTACACTTTTAGAATAAAAGAATTTCACTACAAGATAAGTCTGCCATACACGCGTTTCATACACGCGATAAATTACGAGCGCTGTCGTGACGTGGGCGATGTCGCTAGGAAAGCGCGGGGCTTCTGGCTGTGAGAGTAGCTTCCAAAATCCCAAGCATTAAATGTCTTCTCAGCTTGTCATAGAACAAGGTATAGCATGGTATTATCACAATCTCTTGACTCAGGCATACATTCAATGGGATGTCTTCAACAACTCATAGAAGAAACACTCATCATCATTTCCATAGATCATCATCAAAGATTCATCATCATACAAGATATTCACATAACATATGCTATATGTGTGTAGAACATGATTGATGATGCAACAATACCCATGAGGAAAAAAAAAACAACAAACTCACAAGACACGCGGCACTCTGTGCTCGCCTCTGCACTGTAGACCCCTAGTTGTTTCATAATATTCGATGGGCAAGATGACAGCCAACCATTGAGAAAAGGCGAAGACCTGAAGATGCCAGTGCCTCACGCGTATGACATTGGAAGGCAAGTTAAGATTTCCTGCAGTATCAGCCGTCTTGTTCTCAGTCACAAAGATTGTGACAACCTTCCCCCAAAACTGCACACACACCTCTTCTTCTCTGCAGCAGCTGCAGCGCCCCCTCCCCATCAGTAGAACCCGCCCCCAGTATTACCTTTTTCTATGGTGCAGCCGCTTCAGTCCACCGGTGCCTTTCTGACCTCTGCAGCCCGTCAGCCCGCTCTATCACCCGCACCTGTGGCCACCTTACACTCCTTGCGCACGCCTTTTCACCTTCACGGCTTGCGCTGGCGGACATTCACAGCAGGCATAACCTTCTTACGCAGATCAGGCTTCCCTTTCTTCACAGTGGCCATCACCTTGTCACCTACGCATGCGGGGCAGGCAGCCTATTGAGGCGTCCTTTCACACCTTTGACTGAGATCACATACAAGTTCTTGGCGCCAGTATTGTCTGCGCAGTTCACAACGGCACCCACTGCTTCTCTCTCCTGCGCCTATGGCTGCACACACCTCTGAAACCCCCCCCAGCTCTCCACACGGCCCCCCAGTGCCCTGCGGCTATCTCCCCCCTTCAAAACTTCAAGGCGGCCCCTCTCCCTTCTGCGAACACACACCCCCCTCTATCGCCTCTGCGCGCCAGCTCGTCTCTTCACGTGCCTTCTGGAGAGAACCCGCTGGCAGCAGCGTTGGCATTCCAAAAAAAACAGCCAAGTGGCCTCCCCACGTAAATATCATTTTTTTATTTCTTAAAACTTCAATGATGGCCACCCTCAAGCCTTGATTTCACACTATGTCCAAGCTACATTGGCCCATTAATATTTATTTGCTCCATGCTCCACACACCTCGTAATGCAAGTTAGTGCCCGCTGTACTTGGACGCATACACATTTCAAGGCAACATTAATCCCCCATGCTTCCACATCTTCAAATGCAATCTGCAAGTGTCCACTCATTTCTTGGATGTGCACACAATTCAAGGGGACCAAACAGCTAAAACCACCTCCATCCAACCATATTCCGAACAGGCTTGTAACAAGCTCAACACCAAACCATTTCACCTGTACACCTGGCGACGCCCTCAAAAGCAAAACCCTCCACACACCATACATCCCGTATGTACACAGACACTTAGTCCCATGCATCTGGATTTGCATTTAATAGCCTCACATGCATGGTTTCACACCATAGACGTGCTGTGGCACGACATCCACCCCCTCTAAACCTGCACATCCTCTGGTATGTGCCACACAGGTCCTGAAATTCAGTGTCCACGCATTATTTGCACACCCACATTGGTATATGTACAAGCCTCAGCAATCACATCTGAATGGTTCTGCTTTCCAACCTGGATCAAATACCAATCGCTTTTGGCATATGTGCCATATCCTTTGCTCATATGAAGCCCTATCCTCACTTAGATTCCCTGCATATGCATAATTACCCTCATCATTCAAAGTGGAATGCTCTTCTAAATGATTTGCTTCAAAATTTTCCTCAGGCCATGTTTGAAGCCTTTGCACCACATATTGTATGGCTACACCAAGTAACAACTGCATTAACAGCATAGAATACACACTTGGTAACATCCCATCCAAATCTACTGTGCCCAGATCCAGCTCACCCACTGATAAACATTCATTCTTCTCATCCAAAGACGGAAAAGCATCAACACATACAAAGTCCAACAAGGCATCATCGAGAATAGCCTCCAGCTCTGAATCAATCTCATTCCAATCATTTGGCTCACATATCACCTGCACATCCTCACTTGCAACCGACAGTTGACTAGCATCAAGCATAGAAGAGCCCAAAGCTGATGGGGATCTATTATATACCATGAAATCATCCAATGCATCATCTAAGATAGCATCCAATCCAGGATCAATCGCATTGAAGCCATTATCATCTTGCAATCCCACATGTTGATTATCATGAACATTCATACCCCCATAGCTATATCCATTTGGTTGCTCATATGCAGCCTCTTGAGGCTCTGTGACCACACTTTGCATATCCTGCATGTTATCTCCCAGTATTTCTTGATACCTGTCTGCAGATGGGCTTAGAATTATGGATCCCTCACCCAAGTACCCTTGAATCTGTATGTTATTGAACCCTGTATGATCCAAAAAGACAGATTCAATTTCCCTCTCCAAATCATCATCATAAACAGGCTTCCAAGCTCGAGATTGTTGCTCACAAATGTGGCTGCAAGGTAACCCTGACACTGATGACATAGCATCACCCTGTTTATTGTTGGAACACCCTGTTAGCATTCCAGAATAACCCAAATCCAAAGAACCTTGGCAACCAGCTTCAGAAGCAACATCACTGTTGGAATCACCCATATCACTCACCCCCTCTAAATCAATCACACATACTTGTGGCCCATTTGCATATTCATGTACATCATCCTGCTTATAAGCATCATAACCAGATAAGAATGCAGTAATGATAGCATCTTCTTCTTGTCTTAGATCTTCAAACTCTGCAATCATGCTTTCGGCAAGAAACATTGATTCCTGCTGTTCTTCACACATATGATACGACACCTGAGGAATACCCTTCAAATGAGCACTTTCGTCATGAGAATCCTCAAGTTTACACAGCTTACATGCTTCACAGTCCTCTTCCTCGTGTACTGGGTCTTGAGCACTTGTCCTGAAGCTCTCTGAATCAAGTGTCTCCGCAAGCATAGGCATACACACATCATTTGGTATGATCATAAGACCCTGTATGTCTGCACCCTCAAACAAGGAAGACAGATTATACTTGCAGAGTTCACCCATTGCATTTTTATGAGGCTGTAGCAAGGCATCTCTTTTTGCACTGTGAAGGCCTTGTTGCTCACTAATGGCTTTTTGCAGTCCCAATTTAGCATAAACAGCCTCCACAATCTCTGTATCAGCCTTGAATAGCAATTGATTGTCCTCCATAAGACATGCATCAACAACCGCTTCTAAATTGGCTCGGATTGTTGCTGGAACACTATCACAGCTCACATTATACCTGGAACTCGCATAAATAAGTGCATCTGCAAAATCACTCCATCGTTTGGAGTGATACTCTGCTAGTTCCAGCACTTCATCTTTTAAATCAGGACTTACAAGGTATGCAAAAGATGCAATCATCATACTTTTTGGAACCCCTTGATTCTTCATCTCTGTCTCGTAACACCTTAGATAGCTTTCTGGATCGTAACCATCAAATATATTGACCCTGTCATATACCAATTGCACAGCATTTTCCACTGCTTCCTGATTTCGCTTTTCTTCTTCAATCTTCCTGAACCGCTCTTCAAGCTCTTTCATCTCTGCATATAAATGCTCCATTTTGCTAGCCATCTCTACGTACTCTCACCCCAGCGGGTTCACGTCGGGTTCACCAAAGCTGTCGTGACGTGGGCGATGTCGCTGGGAAAGCGCGGGGCTTCTGGCTCTGAGAGTAGCTTCCAAAATCCCAAGCATTAAATGTCTTCTCAGCTTGTCATAGAACAAGGTATAGCATGGTATTATCACAATCTCTTGACTCAGGCATACATTCAATGGGATGTCTTCAACAACTCATAGAAGAAACACTCATCATCATTTCCATAGATCATCATCAAAGATTCATCATCATACAAGATATTCACATAACATATGCTATATGTGTGTAGAACATGATTGATGATGCAACAATACCCATGAGAAAAAAAAAAACAACAAACTCACAAGACACGCGGCACTCTGTGCTCGCCTCTGCACTGTAGACCCCTAGTTGTTTCATAATATTCGATGGGCAAGCTGACAGCCAACCATTGAGAAAAGGCGAAGACCTGAAGATGCCAGTGCCTCACGCGTATGACATTGGAAGGCAAGTTAAGATTTCCTGCAGTATCAGCCGTCTTGTTCTCAGTCACAAAGATTGTGACAACCTTCCCCCAAAACTGCACACACACCTCTTCTTCTCTGCAGCAGCTGCAGCGCCCCCTCCCCATCAGTAGAACCCGCCCCCAGTATTACCTTTTTCTATGGTGCAGCCGCTTCAGTCCACCGGTGCCTTTCTGACCTCTGCAGCCCGTCAGCCCGCTCTATCACCCGCACCTGTGGCCACCTTACACTCCTTGCGCACGCCTTTTCACCTTCACGGCTTGCGCTGGCGGACATTCACAGCAGGCATAACCTTCTTACGCAGATCAAGCTTCCCTTTCTTCACAGTGGCCATCACCTTGTCACCTACGCATGCGGCAGGCAGCCTGTTGAGGCGTCCTTTCACACCTTTGACTGAGATCACATACAAGTTCTTGGCGCCAGTATTGTCTGCGCAGTTCACAACGGCACCCACTGCTTCTCTCTCCTGCGCCTATGGCTGCACACACCTCTGAAACCCCCCCCAGCTCTCCACACGGCCCCCTAGTGCCCTGCGGCTATCTCCCCCCTTCAAAACTTCAAGGCGGCCCCTCTCCCTTCTGCGAACACACACCCCCCTCTATCGCCTCTGCGCCAGCTCGTCTCTTCACGTGCCTTATGGAGAGAACCCGCTGGCAGCAGCGTTGGCATTCCAAAAAAAACAGCCAAGTGGCCTCCCCACGTAAATATCATTTTTTTATTTCTTAAAACTTCAATGATGGCCACCCTCAAGCCTTGATTTCACACTATGTCCAAGCTACATTGGCCCATTAATATTTATTTGCTCCATGCTCCACACACCTCGTAATGCAAGTTAGTGCCCGCTGTACTTGGACGCATACACATTTCAAGGCAACATTAATCCCCCATGCTTCCACATCTTCAAATGCAATCTGCAAGTGTCCACTCATTTCTTGGATGTGCACACAATTCAAGGGGACCAAACAGCTAAAACCACCTCCATCCAACCATATTCCGAACAGGCTTGTAACAAGCTCAACACCAAACCATTTCACCTGTACACCTGGCGACGCCCTCAAAAGCAAAACCCTCCACACACCATACATCCCGTATGTACACAGACACTTAATCCCATGCATCTCGATTTGCATTTAATAGCCTCACATGCATGGTTTCACACCATAGACGTGCTGTGGCACGACATCCACCCCCTCTCAAACTGCACATCCTCTGGTATGTGCCACACAGGTCCTGAAATTCAGTGTCCACGCATTATTTGCACACCAACATTGGTATATGTACAAGCCTCAGCAATCACATCTGAATGGTTCTGCTTTCCCACCTGGATCAAATACCAATCGCTTTTGGCATATGTGCCATATCCTTTGCTCATATGAAGCCCTATCCTCACTTAGATTCCCTGCATATGCATAATTACCCTCATCATTCAAAGTGGAATGCTCTTCTAAATGATTTGCTTCAAAATTTTCCTCAGGACATGTTTGAAGCCTTTGCACCACATATTGTATGGCTACACCAAGTAACAACTGCATTAACAGCATAGAATACACACTTGGTAACATCCCATCCAAATCTACTGTGCCCAGATCCAGCTCACCCACTGATAAACATTCATTCTTCTCATCCAAAGACGGAAAAGCATCAACACATACAAAGTCCAACAAGGCATCATCGAGAATAGCCTCCAGCTCTGAATCAATCTCATCACAATCATTTGGCTCACATATCACCTGCACATCCTCACTTGCAACCGACAGTTGACTAGCATCAAGCATAGAAGAGCCCAAAGCTGATGGGGATCTATTATATACCATGAAATCATCCAATGCATCATCTAAGATAGCATCCAATCCAGGATCAATCGCATTGAAGCCATTATCATCTTGCAATCCCACATGTTGATTATCATGAACATTCATACCCCCATAGCTATATCCATTTGGTTGCTCATATGCAGCCTCTTGAGGCTCTGTGACCACACTTTGCATATCCTGCATGTTATCTCCCAGTATTTCTTGATACCTGTCTGCAGATGGGCTTAGAATTATGGATCCCTCACCCAAGTACCCTTGAATCTGTATGTTATTGAACCCTGTATGATCCAAAAAGACAGATTCAATTTCCCTCTCCAAATCATCATCATAAACAGGCTTCCAAGCTCGAGATTGTTGCTCACAAATGTGGTTGCAAGGTAACCCTGACACTGATGACATAGCATCACCCTGTTTATTGTTGGAACACCCTGTTAGCATTCCAGAATAACCCAAATCCAAAGAACCTTGGCAACCAGCTTCAGAAGCAACATCACTGTTGGAATCACCCATATCACTCACCCCCTCTAAATCAATCACACATACTTGTGGCCCATTTGCATATTCATGTACATCATCCTGCTTATAAGCATCATAACCAGATAAGAATGCAGTAATGATAGCATCTTCTTCTTGTCTTAGATCTTCAAACTCTGCAATCATGCTTTCGGCAAGAAACATTGATTCCTGCTGTTCTTCACACATATGATACGACACCTGAGGAATACCCTTCAAATGAGCACTTTCGTCATGAGAATCCTCAAGTTTACACAGCTTACATGCTTCACAGTCCTCTTCCTCGTGTACTGGGTCTTGAGCACTTGTCCTGAAGCTCTCTGAATCAAGTGTCTCCGCAAGCATAGGCATACACACATCATTTGGTATGATCATAGGACCCTGTATGTCTGCACCCTCAAACAAGGAAGACAGATTATACTTGCAGAGTTCACCCATTGCATTTTTATGAGGCTGTAGCAAGGCATCTCTTTTTGCACTGTGAAGGCCTTGTTGCTCACTAATGGCTTTTTGCAGTCCCAATTTAGCATAAACAGCCTCCACAATCTCTGTATCAGCCTTGAATAGCAATTGATTGTCCTCCATAAGACATGCATCAACAACCGCTTCTAAATTGGCTCGGATTGTTGCTGGAACACTATCACAGCTCACATTATACCTGGAACTCGCATAAATAAGTGCATCTGCAAAATCACTCCATCGTTTGGAGTGATACTTTGCTAGTTCCAGCACTTCATCTTTTAAATCAGGACTTACAAGGTATGCAAAAGATGCAATCATCATACTTTTTGGAACCCCTTGATTCTTCATCTCTGTCTCGTAACACCTTAGATAGCTTTCTGGATCGTAACCATCAAATATATTGACCCTGTCATATACCAATTGCACAGAATTTTCCACTGCTTCCTGATTTCGCTTTTCTTCTTCAATCTTCCTGAACCGCTCTTCAAGCTCTTTCATCTCTGCATATAAATGCTCCATTTTGCTAGCCATCTCTACGTACTCTCACCCCAGCGGGTTCACGTCGGGTTCACCAAAGCTGTCGTGACGTGGGCGATGTCGCTGGGAAAGCGCGGGGCTTCTGGCTCTGAGAGTAGCTTCCAAAATCCCAAGCATTAAATGTCTTCTCAGCTTGTCATAGAACAAGGTATAGCATGGTATTATCACAATCTCTTGACTCAGGCATACATTCAATGGGATGTCTTCAACAACTCATAGAAGAAACACTCATCATCATTTCCATAGATCATCATCAAAGATTCATCATCATACAAGATATTCACATAACATATGCTATATGTGTGTAGAACATGATTGATGATGCAACAATACCCATGAGGAAAAAAAAAACAACAAACTCACAAGACACGCGGCACTCTGTGCTCGCCTCTGCACTGTAGACCCCTAGTTGTTTCATAATATTCGATGGGCAAGCTGACAGCCAACCATTGAGAAAAGGCGAAGACCTGAAGATGCCAGTGCCTCACGCGTATGACATTGGAAGGCAAGTTAAGATTTCCTGCAGTATCAGCCGTCTTGTTCTCAGTCACAAAGATTGTGACAACCTTCCCCCAAAACTGCACACACACCTCTTCTTCTCTGCAGCAGCTGCAGCGACCCCCCCATCAGTAGAACCCGCCCCCAGTATTACCTTTTTCTATGGTGCAGCCGCTTCAGTCCACCGGTGCCTTTCTGACCTCTGCAGCCCGTCAGCCCGCTCTATCACCCGCACCTGTGGCCACCTTACACTCCTTGCGCACGCCTTTTCACCTTCACGGCTTGCGCTGGCGGACATTCACAGCAGGCATAACCTTCTTACGCAGATCAGGCTTCCCTTTCTTCACAGTGGCCATCACCTTGTCACCTACGCATGCGGCAGGCAGCCTGTTGAGGCGTCCTTTCACACCTTTGACTGAGATCACATACAAGTTCTTGGCGCCAGTATTGTCTGCGCAGTTCACAACGGCACCCACTGCTTCTCTCTCCTGCACCTATGGCTGCACACACCTCTGAAACCCCCCCCAGCTCTCCACACGGCCCCCCAGTGCCCTGCGGCTATCTCCCCCCTTCAAAACTTCAAGGCGGCCCCTCTCCCTTCTGCGAACACACACCCCCCTCTATCGCCTCTGCGCCAGCTCGTCTCTTCACGTGCCTTCTGGAGAGAACCCGCTGGCAGCAGCGTTGGCATTCCAAAAAAAACAGCCAAGTGGCCTCCCCACGTAAATATCATTTTTTTATTTCTTAAAACTTCAATGATGGCCACCCTCAAGCCTTGATTTCACACTATGTCCAAGCTACATTGGCCCATTAATATTTATTTGCTCCATGCTCCACACACCTCGTAATGCAAGTTAGTGCCCGCTGTACTTGGACGCATACACATTTCAAGGCAACATTAATCCCCCATGCTTCCACATCTTCAAATGCAATCTGCAAGTGTCCACTCATTTCTTGGATGTGCACACAATTCAAGGCGACCAAACAGCTAAAACCACCTCCATCCAACCATATTCCGAACAGGCTTGTAACAAGCTCAACACCAAACCATTTCACCTGTACACCTGGCGACGCCCTCAAAAGCAAGACCCTCCACACACCATACATCCCGTATGTACACAGACACTTAATCCCATGCATCTCGATTTGCATTTAATAGCCTCACATGCATGGTTTCACACCATAGACGTGCTGTGGCACGACATCCACCCCCTCTCAAACTGCACATCCTCTGGTATGTGCCACACAGGTCCTGAAATTCAGTGTCCACGCATTATTTGCACACCAACATTGGTATATGTACAAGCCTCAGCAATCACATCTGAATGGTTCTGCTTTCCCACCTGGATCAAATACCAATCGCTTTTGGCATATGTGCCATATCCTTTGCTCATATGAAGCCCTATCCTCACTTAGATTCCCTGCATATGCATAATTACCCTCATCATTCAAAGTGGAATGCTCTTCTAAATGATTTGCTTCAAAATTTTCCTCAGGACATGTTTGAAGCCTTTGCACCACATATTGTATGGCTACACCAAGTAACAACTGCATTAACAGCATAGAATACACACTTGGTAACATCCCATCCAAATCTACTGTGCCCAGATCCAGCTCACCCACTGATAAACATTCATTCTTCTCATCCAAAGACGGAAAAGCATCAACACATACAAAGTCCAACAAGGCATCATCGAGAATAGCCTCCAGCTCTGAATCAATCTCATTCCAATCATTTGGCTCACATATCACCTGCACATCCTTACTTGCAACCGACAGTTGACTAGCATCAAGCATAGAAGAGCCCAAAGCTGATGGGGATCTATTATATACCATGAAATCATCCAATGCATCATCTAAGATAGCATCCAATCCAGGATCAATCGCATTGAAGCCATTATCATCTTGCAATCCCACATGTTGATTATCATGAACATTCATACCCCCATAGCTATATCCATTTGGTTGCTCATATGCAGCCTCTTGAGGCTCTGTGACCACACTTTGCATATCCTGCATGCTATCTCCCAGTATTTCTTGATACCTGTCTGCAGATGGGCTTAGAATTATGGATCCCTCACCCAAGTACCCTTGAATCTGTATGTTATTGAACCCTGTATGATCCAAAAAGACAGATTCAATTTCCCTCTCCAAATCATCATCATAAACAGGCTTCCAAGCTCGAGATTGTTGCTCACAAATGTGGTTGCAAGGTAACCCTGACACTGATGACATAGCATCACCCTGTTTATTGTTGGAACACCCTGTTAGCATTCCAGAATAACCCAAATCCAAAGAACCTTGGCAACCAGCTTCAGAAGCAACATCACTGTTGGAATCACCCATATCACTCACCCCCTCTAAATCAATCACACATACTTGTGGCCCATTTGCATATTCATGTACATCATCCTGCTTATAAGCATCATAACCAGATAAGAATGCAGTAATGATAGCATCTTCTTCTTGTCTTAGATCTTCAAACTCTGCAATCATGCTTTCGGCAAGAAACATTGATTCCTGCTGTTCTTCACACATATGATACGACACCTGAGGAATACCCTTCAAATGAGCACTTTCGTCATGAGAATCCTCAAGTTTACACAGCTTACATGCTTCACAGTCCTCTTCCTCGTGTACTGGGTCTTGAGCACTTGTCCTGAAGCTCTCTGAATCAAGTGTCTCCGCAAGCATAGGCATACACACATCATTTGGTATGATCATAGGACCCTGTATGTCTGCACCCTCAAACAAGGAAGACAGATTATACTTGCAAAGTTCACCCATTGCATTTTTATGAGGCTGTAGCAAGGCATTCCTTTTTGCACTGTGAAGGCCTTGTTGCTCACTAATGGCTTTTTGCAGTCCCAATTTAGCATAAACAGCCTCCACAATCTCTGTATCAGCCTTGAATAGCAATTGATTGTCCTCCATAAGACATGCATCAACAACCGCTTCTAAATTGGCTCGGATTGTTGCTGGAACACTATCACAGCTCACATTATACCTGGAACTCGCATAAATAAGTGCATCTGCAAAATCACTCCATCGTTTGGAGTGATACTCTGCTAGTTCCAGCACTTCATCTTTTAAATCAGGACTTACAAGGTATGCAAAAGATGCAATCATCATACTTTCTGGAACCCCTTGATTCTTCATCTCTGTCTCGTAACACCTTAGATAGCTTTCTGGATCGTAACCATCAAATATATTGACCCTGTCATATACCAATTGCACAGGATTTTCCACTGCTTCCTGATTTTGCTTTTCTTCTTCAATCTTCCTGAACCGCTCTTCAAGCTCTTTCATCTCTGCATATAAATGCTCCATTTTGCTAGCCATCTCTACATACTCTCACCCCAGCGGGTTCACGTCGGGTTCACCAAAGCTGTCGTGACGTGGGCGATGTCGCTGGGAAAGCGCGGGGCTTCTGGCTCTGAGAGTAGCTTCCAAAATCCCAAGCATTAAATGTCTTCTCAGCTTGTCATAGAACAAGGTATAGCATGGTATTATCACAATCTCTTGACTCAGGCATACATTCAATGGGATGTCTTCAACAACTCATAGAAGAAACACTCATCATCATTTCCATAGATCATCATCAAAGATTCATCATCATACAAGATATTCACATAACATATGCTATATGTGTGTAGAACATGATTGATGATGCAACAATACCCATGAGGAAAAAAAACAACAAACTCACAAGACACGCGGCACTCTGTGCTCGCCTCTCCACTGTAGACCCCTAGTTGTTTCATAATATTCGATGGGCAAGCTGACAGCCAACCATTGAGAAAAGGCGAAGACCTGAAGATGCCAGTGCCTCACGCGTATGACATTGGAAGGCAAGTTAAGATTTCCTGCAGTATCAGCCGTCTTGTTCTCAGTCACAAAGATTATGACAACCTTCCCCCAAAACTGCACACACACCTCTTCTTCTCTGCAGCAGCTGCAGCGCCCCCCCCATCAGTAGAACCCGCCCCCAGTATTATCTTTTTCTATGGTGCAGCCGCTTCAGTCCACCGGTGCCTTTCTGACCTCTGCAGCCCGTCAGCCCGCTCTATCACCCGCACCTGTGGCCACCTTACACTCCTTGCGCACGCCTTTTCACCTTCACGGCTTGCGCTGGCGGACATTCACAGCAGGCATAACCTTCTTACGCAGATCAGGCTTCCCTTTCTTCACAGTGGCCATCACCTTGTCACCTACGCATGCGGCAGGCAGCCTGTTGAGGCGTCCTTTCACACCTTTGACTGAGATCACATACAAGTTCTTGGCGCCAGTATTGTCTGCGCAGTTCACAACGGCACCCACTGCTTCTCTCTCCTGCGCCTATGGCTGCACACACCTCTGAAACCCCCCCCAGCTCTCCACACGGCCCCCCAGTGCCCTGCGGCTATCTCCCCCCTTCAAAACTTCAAGGTGGCCCCTCTCCCTTCTGCGAACACACACCCCCCTCTATCGCCTCTGCGCCAGCTCGTCTCTTCACGTGCCTTCTGGAGAGAACCCGCTGGCAGCAGCGTTGGCATTCCAAAAAAAACAGCCAAGTGGCCTCCCCACGTAAATATCATTTTTTTATTTCTTAAAACTTCAATGATGGCCACCCTCAAGCCTTGATTTCACACTATGTCCAAGCTACATTGGCCCATTAATATTTATTTGCTCCATGCTCCACACACCTCGTAATGCAAGTTAGTGCCCGCTGTACTTGGACGCATACACATTTCAAGGCAACATTAATCCCCCATGCTTCCACATCTTCAAATGCAATCTGCAAGTGTCCACTCATTTCTTGGATGTGCACACAATTCAAGGCGACCAAACAGCTAAAACCACCTCCATCCAACCATATTCCGAACAGGCTTGTAACAAGCTCAACACCAAACCATTTCACCTGTACACCTGGCGACGCCCTCAAAAGCAAAACCCTCCACACACCATACATCCCGTATGTACACAGACACTTAATCCCATGCATCTGGATTTGCATTTAATAGCCTCACATGCATGGTTTCACACCATAGACGTGCTGTGGCACGACAGCGCGTGTATGGTCGCGCCTGTATTTGAATAGAATCGGGCGCGTGTATTTTAGCATTTAAGTTCTTGTGTATATTTGCATTTATCAACGTGTGTATAAATGCGTTTATATACATGCAGTAATACACGCATCTATACACGATAATATTCACGGATTAATACACGCTATTATACACGGATTAATACATGCCACTATACACGGATTAATACACGCATGACAGAGAAAAACTGAAGAAAAACTGAATTCTTTTACAAAATTAAAAACTATTTTCTTTAAACCATCTCATAGTACATTACAGTATACATCATTACACAATCCCACTACATGCATTTACAACAATGAAATATATTCAAAAATAAATCATGCATATGAGATAATAGAAATGTCATCAATTTAGAACGTACAGTGACGGATTGGTTAGGGTTCGATCTCATCTTCAATAAGATCCATCCTTGCCAAACGATCAACATCAATATCCATTTGATCAATTTGTAAGGCTACGATTAAATTTATTCCACTATCGATATTCTGTACTCCATTGATAATGGCATCCTCATCAACATCACCATCATCCTCAATGGTAGGGTCATTCTCATGATCATGAGAAATGGCATGCTCATCCTCATTATCATGATCATCTCTTATTTCTTGATCATCGATCACAACATCTTCAATGGCATGTTCGACATCATCTTCATTGCGGCTTGTTACATCCTCCATATGCTCCATATCAGTGAATGTATTATACATCACTTTGGAACGTGGTGCAATAGGGATGACGTACCACCATTTGATGTCATGCACCATTGGTAGATAGATAACCTACTCAAATACACATAGTACAGTAATTAATTAGCATATCAAAAGTCAAGGGGTACGCGAGCTTAGATATATATGTACATGAAACACATTAGTAAAAAAATGCATACCTGCTCACATTGTTGTGGCAATACGAGCCTATCTTTCTTTGTTTGCCAGAACTTTGTAGAGTCAATAGTTACATATCCACTTGCATGGCGTTTTATCGTTGCATCAGGCCCTTTTTCCACCACGTTCATTTGCCATTTGACATCCAAAACATACACAAAGAAGCGACGAAAGTCAAGCCTAAATATGTCTTGGATTATGCCACAATAATCATCCATTTTTCCATTAGCTCCCTCAAAGCTACTAATGACACCGCAATCTTGTGTATTTCTCTTTTCATCAATTCTTTGTGTTTGAAAATGCTTGCCTTCACACCATATAGCACTGAACATAGTGCACTGGACCAAAATAGAAGCAATATTTGTGTAAGCAATGTGAATAAATATTAAAAGCAAATCACTTACAACTAATGCAAAACATTAGTTCTATGTACCTTTGACATGCATCCTCGTGCATACTCCCATTCTTCCGCCGTGATATGCAGCCCCTCGTCGCTCTCTGCTCTCTCCATTTCCTCATGCAACCAATCAACATGGATATCATTTGGAAGTGTTGCTAGATGCTTAGGGTACGCCTTCCGAGAGCCATGTTGCCTCCAAAAGAGAGCTCTTTCTGCTTGCCTTTTTGTCTTTGCATCCTCATATCTTGTAACCCATCTGCTCATCACATCACTATTAAGGATACAAGTGAAATTGAGATCATCAATCAATGTTCTGTCAATTACTTTACTCTATCCTTTTCCTTGAGGCACAATAGAGGTCATCCTCAAGTCCTCTTCATTGCTCCATAGTTGTGGCAAAGAGCTGTCCACCTGACCAAGAAATTCTGAAATATATACAAGAGACTCTTGTATCAACCAACCCTCGGCCATGCTTCCTTCAGGCCTTGCACTTTGCCTCACAAAGTCTTTTAAGGTCTTCATGAAGCGCTCTAGGAAGAACATCCAGCGTGCATGCACAGTACCACATAAAGCGATTTCGTCCACTAAATGCACAATGAGATGTAGTTGACTTGTGAGAATGGTTCGCGAAAAAGTCTCCTCTACCAAACAAACCACCTCCACTGCCATAACACACGCATCATCCAACGTGGCTGGATCAATTGCTTTGGAACTAACATATCTGAAAAATAAATAAATAGTACGTTATACCTCATGCACGTTCATTTTGCAAGGTATAATGAAGGGTGATCTGAGCATGGGTTTTACATACCTCACAAGCTCACCCATCTTATAAATACATTTTTTCAAACTCTTATTTGCACAATGGTCGATGCTAGTAGGTAGTATGAACTGCGCACAATTTAATTTGGATACCATGAGTCATTTGAATACCATCAATTTACATCTACTCACCTCTAAACCTGTTTGATTCCATTCTCCATACATGGAGATGTGATTCAAGGTAATTCGACGTGCTCGTACAATGCATCCTTGACATCGATTACACATACATTTGATCCGTTGTCCCAACCACACATCGCGATTACGATGACGCATTGTCTCATCTTCCCCAAAACTGCTTGAAGAGGTTGATGACATCCTATGTACAAACCAGAAAACACAAAATCATAATATGTTTTTAATGAAAGTATAAAAATCGCGTGTATTGACGTGGCTATTTCCTAAAAATTGTGTGTATTAATGCGGCTATTTTTTAAAAATCGCGTGTATTAACGCGGGTAATTCCTGCAAAACGCGTGTATAAACGTAGCTAAAATATCATACACGCGAATATACACGCGTTTATAAACGCGACGGTATGTTTAAACTAAAAATAGCCCGCCTTCCCCAAATATAGATTTTGAACTAACATATCAACACTGCTTTCGTTTTCGCCTCTTCCAACAGTAACGAAACCTAAGTGCAAGGAGGGAGCAGAGAAGGAGCACACACGGGAGAAGGAGGGAGCAGAGAAGGAGCAGAGAAGGAGCAGAGAAGACTCACTTTTTCAGAGGTGAGTCAGTTTGTCCTGTGCCTTGTCTCTTTCCTCAGATTTGTTTATGCTATTTGCTCTTTGCTTTTTGGGTTTGTCTCCGTCCTTTTGCTTCTGTGCACACGATTGGGTGAATGATTCTGACAGGGGCGACAATGGTCCTTTTATAAGGACACTTTGTCTTTGTCGGAGGTCGGTCCTTTTGGAAAAATTTTTTTGCAGGTGGCGTGTAGAAACGCGTGTAAAAGCGCGTGTACTCTGTCTGCAGAGTCTGTTCACGCAGATATACACGCGTTTCTGGACGGGTGTATACACGCGTTTTTTGACGGGTGTATACACGCGTTTCTGCACGGGTGTATACACGAGACTGTGTTTCAAAATTCATGATTTGCAGGCAACACAACTGACTTGAATGATGATATTTGTGTGAGTCAAGAGACAGCCCATGATGTACATGAAGATGTTTGTTGCAGGTTCTTTATGGATATTCCAGGTTCTTCATCCGATCCATTTGCGTACAGCAATTGGCTGATGGAGATGCTGAATCATTTTGGGCGCCATCCTGGTCTAGTTGAGCTTACAGAGTATATGTATGCCCATCCCCCTCCTTCCTTGCCTGGTGTCTATACCCCTACCGCGAGTATCCAGGGCACTCCAGTGCCGTCTATTCCTCCGAGTCCGACGAGACGGCATGCAGCTTCTCCTCTTAGACGTCCACCGAGGAGACATACCTCGTCCCAGACACACTCACGTACACCCTCACAGCCACCATCACGTGAGCCACCGTCACCTCAGGGCTCACAGCCACCGTCACGTAGACAATCCCCCAGTCGTGACTCCACCCGCAGCAGTAGGAAGAGTGGGAGTGGAGGATGCGGCGGGTGCTTTGGTGGGGGAGGTGGGGGAGGTAGTAGGGCACACGGTGAGAGAGGAGATAGAGGGAGAAGAGTTAGAGGAGACAGTTCGGAAGAGGAGGAGATGAGAGAGATGGAGAGAGTGGTCTGCTATGATGTGACGGATAGGGGCGGGATAGTGATGGATGCGAGGGGGAGGGAGGTAATGGAGTACATGCGTGGGGTAGTATCAAACTCATATAGAAATTATTTTATTAAATTTAATGATCAAAATAGCCGATTAGTTGGGGAGGTGATAGAGGCTGTACATAGTCGGTACCCCAATCCCCCACATGCTACATTCTCGGATGTATGGGGAAGGACGCGAATAAGGGAGATCTTAAGTAATAAAAGATCTCACCTTAAAAAACTCGCGTACGATGACCGGCTAAATGTAGCTGCGGGTGGCTATCCTGCCGAGAAACCTGCCACTACGCACAAACGCGAGTGGAAGGAGGCAAAGAAACGAGCAGAGGGTAGCGTGAAGAGCAGGCAGCATGTGGAGGCACGACGGATCCAGATGGAGACCATTGGATCTTCGCATTTCGGATCTGGCGACGTCGAGTCATGGGAGGCAGAGTTCGTAAATATCTTGCCACTTTATTTGATTGTTTACTTAATTCATTGATTCTATGATTGTTTTAATCTTACAAATTGTGTTGATTATGATACAGCGACGGGTTACGGGGAGGAAGCCCATAACCCACGATACTGCGTATGCTCGCCGGCATAGCAGACGTGACACGTGGGCCATCTTCAGAGCCGAGGGACGTATTACGGACGCGCAGTTTGAGATGGCCATGAGACCATACGGTCGACAGGTACTTGAAAATTCTAAACGAATGATTTTGGTTTATTGAATTACATATATATATACTTATATACTATATATTACTTGAACAGGCACAAGCTGCTGATGATCCACCCGCCGCCACTGCAGAGGGTGGACGTGAGCACTACTCATCGGACATTCCGACCGATGTGAGCTCATCTGAGCATGGAGGGAGCACCGAGTCATCATCTGGGTCTGAGTAGTACTCAGACTTATAGTATCACATTCCATATTGAGGATGTGGTTGTATATATTTTTTTGTAAACTGAAGCCATGGGCTACTTTGAGATATGGACTCCCTTGTATACATGTATGAAATTTTGATAGTAATATTGAATTGATTGATCGATAGTATTACATTCATGTCTGTCTTGAATCGTGTATTGACAACGTATGCATTCATGTCGTTCTTGTCTTAATCTCCCTCGTGCATATGTTCTTCGTGGATGGTCTAATTAATGGGATGGTCTAATGCACAAAAAAAAAATCCAGAGAGTGTTATTGGGTGCTGGAATGCTAGAACAGTATTCAGGCACCAAATAGCACTCTCTGGATTTTTTTTTGCTCTCTGTTCGCGTGTATAAACTCGTCAGAACTGCTAAAACTCGCGTGTATTTACGCGGATAATCTGTAAAATACGCGTGTATTAATGCGTCAAAACTGACAATTACGCGTGTATAAGCGCATCGAAATTAAAGAAACACATGTATAAACGCAGATATCAACGCGTCTGAGACGTCTGAACTGAACAGAACGCGGCTATACACCCGTGTATAAGCGCGTTTAAATTAAAGAAAGGCGTGTATAGTCGCATGTATCAACGCGTCTGTGAAAAGAACGCGGCTATACACCCGTGTATAAACGCGTCTGAGAGGTCCTATACACGCGCTTTTACACGCATGTCTGTGTGGTGGCCGTGATGATACACACGCTGATACACGGGCCCGCTACTTTTTTTCACAAGTCATTTTTAGCGGCTAGGAGCGCGGGTATGAGCCCGATCCCTTGTAGTGTTTCTCTTATGCATCTAAGTTATCCATAAAATCCATTTATGATGAAAATCACACTTTTAGTATAAAAAGAATATCTTTTATGCATACTTCTATGCATGAAATCCAAATATGATAAAAGTAACACTTTTATAATAAAATAATCAACTTTTATGCATACCTCTATGCATGAAATCCAAATATGATAAAAGTAACACTTTTATAATAAAATAATCAACTTTTATGCATACCTCTATGCATGAAATCCAAATATGATAAAAGTAACACTTTTATAATAAAATAATCAACTTTTATGCATACCTCTATGCATGAAATCCAAATATGATGAAAGTAACACTTTTATAATAAAATAATCAACTTTTATGCATACCTCTATGCATGAAATCCAAATATGATAAAAGTAACACTTTTATAATAAAATAATCAACTTTTATGCATACCTCTATGCATGAAATTCAAATATGATAAAAGTAACACTTTTATAATAAAATAATCATCTTTTATGCATACCTATATGCATGAAATCTAATTATGATAAAAGTAACACTTTTATGTTAAAATAATAATCTTTTATGCATACCTCTATGCATGAAAATCAATTATGCATAATATAAAAATCAATTTCTCTATGATTACAATGAATATCTTCAATTAATCTAGGATGATAATTCTTAGAATATGGTAGGAAGTCCTCTTTTCATGCTTTGAATGAAATTATTTTATGCGTAATTTTTATAAAAATTTTACCATAGCTCCGCTTCTATGACTGATAAATCTCAATTTTTCTAAGGGATAAAGCTTAACATTAAGAAATAATTAGAATGATCCTTAATTGGATCAGTAATCCATAATGGATTGAATCATCAATATTCATGAAATACATAAACTAAAATCATAGAGAAAAGCCATTAATTTGGCCTCAAGTATAGATTAATCTTGGATTAAGAAAAAGCTTTATGAAAAGCTTCATTTGGATTGAGAATGGGTCATGAGTATGACCATTTCTTGAGTGAGAGAGAGAAATTACATAAAAACCATTTGAATTAAGCATAAATAGAAATTTATGTAATTCTTAACTATCATTAATCAATTAACTTCAATAGCATTCATCAAATTATGTAACTCTTCACTACCATTCATCAATTAACTTCAATAGCATTCAAAAACCATTCCAATTAAGATTCTCAAGCTTGAGAGGGGTTGAGAAGAGAGAAACATTGAGAAATTACAGAAAAGATCAAAATTCACCATTTACCTGACAAATTGCTTGATTCTTTGTTCACGGTAGAGGCCCCCAACCAATCAATTGGTTAAGTATGTTGATGGAGCCACCAATGGGGATTGAAGAAAGAGGGAAGCTCCAATTTCTTCAATTTGGAGAGAATTTTAGAGAATAGTAGAAATTAGCATTATTTCAGAGCATAACTCTACTATAGTAAAATTCTTCTATTTTTTTCAAAGGACTCATATTCTATTTATAGGAGAGGGAAGCTCTAACCAAAGATAACTGAATTCTAGAACTTTTCAAATTCAGTTTGGTTGAATTTGGACTAGATTTGGATATAGTTTGGTTCCTTTTTTATTCGGTTTGGTTCTATTTTGATTTGGTTTTATTCAAGAGAGAGGAGAGATAAAAATATCACATTAATTTTGAGTTTGAAACTCATTCAAGCATGTGAAATATGCACCTCCTTTAATGGACTCCCCTTCCTTACATATGTGTAAAAATGGAATTATTATACCCAAAATATCTCATATTTTTAATATTGCTCATAGTTTTTTTACTAATAAACCTTGTACATTTTCAACTCTTCATCTTATGTGAGCATTTACTCATTTTTGGATACCCAAAATATCTCATATTTTTTATATTACTCATAGTTTCTTACTAATAAACCTTGTACATAGTCAACTCTTCATCTTATGTGAGCATTTACTCATTTTTGGGTATCTTCTTTTACAAATTGGATTTATCTCCTCCCTACACATGGATTGATGCTATTGGCCCAAAGGAACTTTAATTGGACCATAATATAAAATTTCTCAAAATCTAGACCCTTAGGCTAAGGTCCTTTATACCCATTTCCAATTAATTCCAATTGCACATTGGAAAATTCTTTCTGAATTTCTGTTTCAGGGGAATTCATTTTAATAAGATGAGATATTTTTCTATCCAAAAATATTCAAAATCTGAATATTCTCTCTCTAGAATATTTTCTCTCTCTATGCCAAAACAGGCAGAGACAAGATCTCTTATATTTCTGAAGAGGGAATTGATTACAGGGGAATATGCTCGACATTTTGAGAGGCTGGGGAGGAATCTTACATTCTCTCCCACTTGAAAAACGCGAAATGTCCTCATCTCGCAAACTTGGGATAATTTCGCAAGATGCATGAATATGAGACTTAGAGAAAAATTTAATTAAGATTAACCACCAAAAAAAAAGTCTCAAGGAGAGTAAGATTTAAGACAAGAACAAGATTTAAACTTTATTCATTCTTGGAACATATACAGTAAAGATAGAAGAACTCTTTACACTTCCATAAGCCCGTCCATCATATGATCACAAAAGCAGCACTCACAAGCTGCGCACGTATAAGGTAACTCGTCTGTGGGAATAATTTTGTTGGTTATTGCCACACCTATCTCAGTGGTATGAGGTGATCTAACAAAAGGACCTCTGAGAGGCAAGCCAAAAACGGGGTAAAGGCATTTCTTCTGATGAGGAAGAAAACACGCCAGTAAGAAGACCCGCTCAGAAAACCCAAGATGTCTTGATCTCATGACGCAGTAGTATCGGGGACCCAAACCCAAGGCTTCAATAACCATGGCCAAGCGGACATTGTTACGAAAGTGCTGCTGACCCCAGGGTGTTACCCTAGTTATGTCTTGATAGGTCCGCCATTTGGTCTGAGCTACAGAAGTTCCCAAGTGAGGAAAAAGTGAGCGCTCATACTGTTCTATAAAATCCTTCTTCACAGACTCGCTTGCGTCTTGAAGGTGAGAAATCATCATTGATAAAACTAATTCTTTTTGCCAAGCTATGAAGGAGATTAAGAAGAAAGGAGATCGATGGAAGTAAGATTACTGCGAGCGACAAGTAAAAGTTACGACTTATATAAAGGAAGGAGCTAGCGTAACTTAGAAGCCAACGGTATCTTGCCATTGAAGTTTTACCGTCTTTCCATGATTTGGGTGTGGCACATTTTTCTATAGAAGGCATTAAGAACTTTGAGATGAAGAGATAAAAGAAGTTCATAGGCTAAGTCACCTACTTTCTTTGGTCCACAATATCTGGGGAATAACTACTTATACTCCCCTAGAGATAAAGAAATTCTTTTGGTCCGTATTCAAATGAAGACTATAACTGCTTCTTTGAATTCTCTGATTGTCCTCTTCTTATCTTTATATCGTCTCTGTCGATCCTGGGTAGCGTTTATATCTTTATGAATTGCCTGCATCTGTTGCTCTAAGTCGCCAAGCATTTCACTGGTCATCTCGACCCTAATCAATGGGTCGGACCTAGTTAATGGAGTTAAGCAATCTTGTCCGAGACGGACCCTGATTAGATTGGTATGAAGGAATTGGTCTCTGAATTTGGGTTCTAGACTTCCCTGTGCCCTTTTCATGGTAGGAGTCGGGCAGTCTTTTAACTGATGGTCAAAACCTTGGCATCCAAAATACTGGTTCTCACTTCTGAATTCATCGTTCTGAATCTTTGAAACAGGTGGGCTCCTGAGAAGGTATTCTGGGTAAAGTGTCTTTCCTTTTTAAACAGAATCTTTCTTTTATTTAGAGAGGAAATAATTATAAGATCAGAAAAGGAGATTCTTACTCCTGTATACTTCGAAGGCTGGGGGAGAAATCTTACATTCTACTCCACTTAAAAAGTGCAAGATGTTCTCATCTCGCAAGTAGAGGACAACTCTTTTGCTTAAGATCCAATTTATTCTGGGGTTCCTTATATTCCGGTCAACCCAACAGAATATGGGAATAAATATCTCTTATATAGAACTCATCATTAAATAACAATTCATTCAGATCATATCATTCATATCTTTAACACGATAATGGTCCATTAGACCAAAAAATTTCCTTCTGAACATTCCCCCACGGGAATTTTAGTTAAGCAAGTTCTCAATTTGTCATCCCTTAACTTGATCTACTGTCTCAAGTATTAACAGTAGCAATTTGACAGCACAATCCACTAATCTCATGGTGATTTGCTGAATCATTTTCATCATTTATCATTACAGGGACTCATCCCAATCATCCACATTGTGGTTTCGCTCAACTTATTACAGTTCAACCCATTTTCAGGGATCATCATTTTTCAATCAGAATCCAAATCAATTCATCAGTTCCCAAACAGAATTAAAAATCATATCAACCACATTCGAATTCATCAACTAGATAGCATTAATGATTATAATTTCAAGTCTTAGATTTACTCGTATATGATGTCGGTAAAGAGCTGCAGTTATACCCTCGGTATATACGAGTAGTCATGATACTTGAAACTATAAGGTAAATACCATCATGTCTAGCCCTCAAGCAAGTCAGGGTTCCATAGAATTGCGGTACGTCCATTTGAAGACCCAATTACTAATTTACGAATTTTTCAGTTTGAATATCAATTTGTATGAATTATATCACACAATTACAACCTTTTTGTGCTTCTTGATAAATTTTTGACATATTTGGCTTCTCAGATGATCTTTATTAGCCAATTTGTTCTGATACCAACTGTGAGATCCCTGTCTCCACCGAGCAACGGATTCGGGTACTAGCAGCGGAAGAAGCACTTCTCCCGCGAGACAAGGGTCCCACATTCGGGGCCTCGTCCACGGATATCCGGACAAGAGACTAATCCGTCGGTTTTTTCAAAACCGGACTCGAAAAAACTTCCCTTACCCGGAAAGCACGGGCGATTCCACCAGGGTAACTTTTTACTCTAACGTAGTCAAGACCATACTGATCAAGCTGATTCGATTGCACCTATAAAGATACTCAGTCAGATCAAGGAAGAAACTTGCACTTGGATCATTGGGATCAACGCTTTTTTCCCCATCAAGGAGGCACAGCCGTTGATTCCTATCCATAGAACAATTACTATCCGGGATTTAGTTTATCTATCGTAATAACAGAAATTGAGTCTCGATTTACGGATCCATCAGTCGAGTCTCCAGTCCCATGGGTTAGCCAACCGCCCAAGCACTGTAGTGATGGGATCCAATTAAGAATTTGGTTAGGTTTTGTCCCGAGTACCAATGAAAAGAGTTCCAAGGCTCCCTAGCCGGATGTTCATGCAAAAATAAAACTAGTCACACCACTTACACACCCAATATGAAATTGCCTTTTCATACATTCAACCAGTTTTAAAATAATCCTTTAATAAAACCATAGTATCACTGATGACAATCCTCAAAGTCTCTGGTTGAATCCTTATTTCTATTCATTCATTCATCGGTTTACTTATGGCATCATTGGCAACCAGAACGCTCACCACCTGTTCACTCAGGGGCCTTTTCCATAGTTCCTAGCTCATAGCAATATATTCATATAATAGAATGGAATCTCCGTGGAAGATCAGCAAGATCAACCCACAGATCCATATAAAAGAGCCATGGACTCATCCGTTGAGGACCAGCAAGGTCAATCAACCAGATCCATGCTCGGTTTCAAAAAACAACTCTTACTCCTTGTTCCAATATCTTCCTCGACGCACGTGTGGGTATCTTCGGTGACCCAGAGCCCGAGCACCATATGGTCAGCACCCTCTAGGATCCTTCGTAGGTGACCTAGCACTTCACTCATAGGCCGCTTCCTTGGTCCCTAATCCACCGTACCGGAAGCTCACCATTTAAATCGAACCGAGGCTTGTCAAGACCTCGGCTGACCTTGCTACGCGAGACGTCCTCCATTGACTCTCCGTCAGCAGTTGCAACTTTAACAGTTAGGTCTTCATGACCTTAATCCACAAGACGGTCAAAATGCTTTCCCAGCATTCTTGACATAAAACAGTCATTTACAAACAGTCACAAAATACAGTTTCTAAATCGAACTCTCGTCTTTCCACATTATCCCTCCTTAGTCCACATTACTTATTCCACATCCCATTCAGTGTGTACTCATTCTCATCCATTTCCTCATATCGACGACACATTAATTCACATACACATTCACATTCATATCCATATATCCACATCTACATGCATACATCCATTTTCACATCCTCATTTATACACCCACATCCCATATCCACATTCATACATACACATCCATATCCACATCCATACATCCACATCTACATTCATACATCCACATCCACATTCCCATTCACATCTATACATCCACATCTACATCCACATACATACATACATCCACATCCGTATCTACATCCATACATCCACGTTCACATCCACATCCACATACATACATCCATTTTCACATTCCCATTCATATAACCCCATATGCCTTCACATCTAATCTTTTACATCACATCCATTCTTGCCCTATCACAACCCATATACATCTTATCCTATCACATACACTTCTTACCTCATCTCTTACACATCTTAATTCATCTTATCACCTACTAACTTATTTCATAAGCATCTTATCACCTCTTATCACATCTTATACACCTCTTATCACACCTTATCACATCTAATATCTATTTATAGAATACAAGAGAATTCTTATATTTGATATAAGATTTCTTTACACATTTATTTATGCATAAATTCCATTTAAGGAGATTAATACTTTCGAAGTAAAAATCAATCTTTTATGCATCTTCCTATGCATAAATTCATTTTAAATGAAAATGACACTTTTGAATTAAAATTCAATCTTTTATGCATCTTCCTATGCATAAATTCAATTTAGATGAGAATGACACTTTTGAATCAATCTTTTATGCATCTTCCTATGCATAAATTAAATTTGGTAGGAATTACACTTTTAGAATAGAAGAATTTCTATTATGCATCTAAGTTATGCATAAAATGCATTTATGATGAAAATCACACTTTTAGTATAAAAAGAATACCTTTTATGCATACTTCTATGCATGAAATCCAAATATGATAAAAGTAACACTTTTATAATAAAATAATCAACTCTTATGCATACTTCTATGCATGAAATTCAATTGTGATAAAAGTAACACTTTTATAATAAAATAATCAACTTTTATGCATGAAATCCAAATATGATAAAAGTAACACTTTTATAATAAAATAATCAACTTTTATGCATACCTCTATGCATGAAATCCAAATATGATAAAAGTAACACTTTTATAATAAAATAATCAACTTTTATGCATACCTCTATGCATGAAATCCAAATATGATAAAAGTAACACTTTTATAATAAAATAATCAACTTTTATGCATACCTCTATGCATGAAATCCAAATATGATAAAAGTAACACTTTTATAATAAAATAATCATCTTTTGTGCATACCTCTATGCATGAAATTCAAATATGATAAAAGTAACACTTTTACATTAAAATAATAATCTTTTATGCATACCTCTATGCATGAAATCTAATTATGATAAAAGTAACACTTTTATGTTAAAATAATAATCTTTTATGCATACCTCTATGCATGAAAATCAATTATGCATAATATAAAAATCAATTTCTCTATGATTACAATGAATATCTTCAATTAATCTAGGATGATAATTCCTAGAATATGGTAGGAAGTCCTCTTTTCATGCTTTGAATGAAATTATTTTATACGTAATTTTTATAAAAACTTTGCCATAGCTCCGCTGCTATGACTGATAAATCTCAATTTTTCTAAGGGATAAAGCTTAACATTAAGAAATAATTAGAATGATCCCTAATTGGATCAATAATCCATAATGGATTGAATCATCAATATTCATGAAATACATAAACTAAAAGCATAGAGAAAAGCCATTAATTTGGCCTCAAGTATAGATTAATCTTGGATTAAGGAAAAGCTTTATGAAAAGCTTCATTTGGATTGAGAATGGGTCATGAGTATGACCATTTCTTGAGTGAGAGAGAGAAATTACATAAAAACCATTTGAATTAAGCATAAATAGAAATTTATGTAATTCTTAACTATCATTAATCAATTAACTTCAATAGCATTCATCAAATTATGTAACTCTTCACTACCATTCATCAATTAACTTCAATAGCATTCAAAAACCATTCCAATTAAGCTTCTCAAGCTTGAGAGGGGTTGAGAAGAGAGAAACATTGAGAAATTATAGAAAAGATCAAAATTCACCATTTACCTTACAAATTGCTTGATTCTTTGTTCACGGTAGAGGCCCCCAACCAATCAATTGGTTAAGTATGTTGATGGAGCCACCAATGGGGATTGAAGAAAGAGGGAAGCTTCAATTTCTTCAATTTGGAAAGAATTTCAGAGAATAGTAGAAATTAGCATTATTTCAGCATAACTCTAGTATAGTAAAATTCTTCTATTTTTTTCAAAGGACTCATATTCTATTTATAGGAGAGGGAAGCTCTAACCAAAGATAACTGAATTCTAGAATTTTCCAAATTCAGTTTGGTTGAATTTGGACTAGATTTGGATCTAGTTTGGTTCCTTTTTTATTCGATTTGGTTCCATTTTGATTTGGTTTGATTCAAGAGAAAGGAGAGATAAAAATATCACATTAATTTTGAGTTTAAAACTCATTCAAGCATGTGAAATATGCACCTCCTTTAATGGACTCCCCTTCCTTACATATGTGTCAAAATGGAATTATTATACCCAAAATATCTCATATTTTTAATATTGCTCATAGTTTTTTTACTAATAAACCTTGTACATTTTCAACTCTTCATCTTATGTGAGCATTTACTCATTTTTGGATACCCAAAATATCTCATATTTTTTATATTACTCATAGTTTCTTACTAATAAACCTTGTACATAGTCAACTCTTCATCTTATGTGAGCATTTACTCATTTTTGGGTATCTTCTTTTACAAATTGGATTTATCTCCTCCCTACACATGGATTGATGCTATTGGCCCAAAGGAACCTTAATTGGGCCATAATCTAAAATTTCTCAAAATCTAGACCCTTAGGCTAAGGTCCTTTATACCCATTTCCAATTAATTCCAATTGCACATTGGAAAATTCTTTCTGAATTTCTGTTTCAGGGGAATTCATTTTAATAAGATGAGATATTTTTCTATCCAAAAATATTCAAAATCTGAATATTCTCTCTCTAGAATATTTTCTCTCTATGCCAAAAAACAGGCAGAGACAAGATCTCTTATATTTCTGAAGAGGGAATTGATTACAGGGGAATATGCTGGACATTTTGAGAGGCTGGGGAGGAATCTTACAATAATACCTGCAAACCATTGATAGTTGGAGTTTGTGCTGGACCCCATATGTCACTGTGAATGATTTCCAGTGGTCTTTTGCTGATTTGACCATATTTTTGAAATGGCAACCTTTCATGCTTCCCAAATCTACATGCTTCACATATATGATTACTACCATCATATTTGAAATTGGGCGGACCACCAACTATACTTTTTGTTTGCATAGATTTCAGCTTTTGAATATTCACATGCCCAATTCTCTTACGCCAAATATCAATATTTGGCACAATCCCTTGACTTTTTGAAAACATGGTAGACTCTCAACTCTGGAATTCTTGCACTCAATTTGAACAATCTACATTCTTTCTACCCCTTTGCAATTAACTTGCAACCATTTTTGAAGTCCTCAATAAAATAGCCACGTTGATTGAACCTGACTTGCATTCTTTGATCCACCATTTGACCAACTCATGCAATACTCTTTGTAATTGTTGGCACATACAACACATCTGACATGGTTTTTACTCTACCATCATGCATACATAATGTCACACTACCAACACGTGTAATAGGATGTTGAGTAGAGCAGTTGATGCACCATGTTCGGGAGTTCCACATATCCTCTGATATGACAATGCCCTACTTGCCTTTATATCCATGACCTATTACAAGGGTTTTTCGACAACCTCTCCCTCAAGATGCACCACCATTCCTCCATGATGCTGCCTGCTGCACTTTCTGTAGTATCGAGGACATTGATAGTATTGGTGGATATGCTCTGGGGATGTGGACATTTTTTCCATTTGTCTTGTATCACCCAACCAAGAGCTAGTATGCTTCTCATCAGCATGTCCCTCTTGCCGTGCATGCATCGACCTAGTGACATACAAAGTTTTGGGCATTGATGATCTTTACCCAGGATTTGCTTGAGTAGATGCTAGGACTGGCAGACCTCTTGATTTTATCTCAGCTCTACTGACTTGGGACTCGACGCCGCCAATGACATAGATCAGGAGCCTTAGGTGCCTTGAGAGATTGAGTGGAGTGCACATGAGTTTGATGCATACCAGAGAGTCCTTCACAAGAGCCAGATCACAACATACGAGTGTGTGGGTGGTGCTAGTCCTAGTGGCACCTTGGGTGATGGTGCTAGCTGTTGTTGAGATATTGACCTCATCTAGTGAGGTGGTGGACACTGATGACCCGCTTGGGGGGATAGGCCCCACACTTACACCACTGGCATGGTTGGTGAGATCATGGGTGATATGTGGCCAGTGGGATGACAGGCTGTGTGACAGCCATTCTAGAGACTGGCATAGTTATAGCGCTAGCTCATTTAGTTGGGTTCACAATATAGAGAACCCTAGTATGTATTTGGGTGAGTACCTTTCATATTGTATGTACTCTTATCTTTGTATATGGTGTGTTGAGTGTTGTGTGAAGAAGACGAAGATTTTCAGCCTCTCACCTTGTGTGTTCTCTTTTAGGGTTTTGTGAGTGTGTGTGTGCTTGCAAGAGCTCAAGCTCTCTTCTTCCCTGCATCTTTTCATGGTATCAAGGCGTGGTGCATGCAAGCAAGAGAAGCACAGAGGAAGCAGTACGAGGGTAAGAGCTTCAACTACTCTTCCCTATTTGTGTTGGCGACTACACCCTTGTGTCGGGAGCTCTACGGGAGGCACTGGTAAACGATCTCTGATTGAGGAGCTTTCTTTGCGGGAGTAAAGCTATAGGGCAACTATACTATCCTATTCGACAAATTTTTTCGGGCTAAAAACGTGTTTCGAGCGCATTAGGACCTCCGTTTTTTGGCAAGTAGGCGATTTCGAGCACTGCACAGCAGGTAAGTCATCGATTCTTTGCAGAACTCTGTTTTAAGAATTACAAGAAGACACATTAGTTGTGCAGACGTGTGTGCTACAAGGAGGTCAACAGTTGCCATTGGGTGTATGTATGCACATTGAGGTCACTTGTTGTGACATTTGAGTGTAATACAGTACCGCTGCAGAAAATATAGCAGTTTGTGCAAGACTAACCAGAGTGCTATTTCTGGTAAATTTGGGTGTCTGGCAAGATGTGTCAAATGATGGCATAAACCAGATTGTTGCTGAGAAGCTTGATAAGAACAACTTCCATGCTAGAGGTTCAGGTTGATAAATTTCCTAATGGGAAAGGGTTACTCGGACTACGTAGAAGGTGAGCAGCATGAAGAGGCACCGGAGATACCCGAGATCAATTTGACTGCTCTGTAGATGTGAAAGAGTTCAAGGATTGGAACCAAGGAGCCAAAAAAATTATGTATTGGCTCTTAGTATACAGGACACCATGATTGGGCACATATAGGATGCCAAGTCCCCCAAGGAGGCATGGGACACCTTGGTAAAACTCTATGAAACAAATACCAAGGCGCAAAAGATACAGTTGAAGAATGAACTTTATACCGTGGAGAAAAAGAGTATGTCTGTGAATGACTATGCATTGAAGATCAAGGGTATTGTGGAATCCCTTGCATCTATTGGCGTTTCAGTAGATGATGATGATAAGGTGAAAGTCTGTCTCTGTGGTCTCGGGCCACAATACAAGGCGTTCAAGACGTCTATTCTTCAGACTCGGGAAAACATTCCCAATTTCATAGATTTGGTGTCTATGTTGATTATAGAAGAGATTATAGAAGAGAAGAGCTTGGGTGAAGATCAACAGACTTCACAAAACAAAAACTGTTCAGAGCAACAGGCCTTCTACACAAGTTCAGGAAGAGGATGAGGTAGAGGAGGCCGTGGACGCGGCCAAGGAAACACCATATTGGGGAATATGAGAATTTCCCACAAGTTTGGGACACATGGTCAAAAGTTTGGATTAACCATAACTTGAACACCACTAATCCAAAATGAGCGCTTTATAGCTCTTTAGATTCCATTTTTCAAGCGCTTTCCAACGATATGTCATATGATAGGGTTTTGAGAAACTTACAAACATGTTATCCATGTCCCCTTTTTTAAGTATTCAAAAATGGGAATTGGGAAATTCCCAAATTCACTAATATGGTGTTAGGAGGTGGCCGAACAGGTAATTGGAATTATAGCCAATAGCAGCAACAACAACAGTCCCAGAATTTACAACAAGAACACGCAAGTGGAAGAGGCGAATTCAAAGGCAAAGAGGTCATGGAAATTAGCAAAGGCAGTATAATGATACACGTGGATGCTTTTATTGTGGTAAGCCTGGACATGTGCAAGCAGATTGTTATAAGAAGCAGGCTGACATGCAAGCAGATTGTTATAAGAAGCAAGTTGACATCCAAAATGGGAAATTGCAGCAAAACAACTATGCATCCTTGAGCAAAAACAATGAGGATAAAGAAAGATTGTTTGTTATGCAGCATGTCGTTAATGCCATGTCTGAAAATGTTGAAGCAGCACATAAAGATGATGTATGGTATGTTGATTCAAGTGCTTCAAACCACATGACAAGTCATGGGGAGTGGTTCAAAGAGATGAAAAACCTTGAAAGACCAGGTTTTGTGGAAACAAGGGATGACACTGCTCATCCAATTGCCCATGTTGGAGATGTGCCATTGTCTATGCAGGATGGCAAAGTGAAGTACCTTGTAGATGTACTTCATGTTCCGAACATAACAAAGAATCTGATTTCAGTTGGCCAGATGATTGAGCAGGGTTTGCAGGTTCGGTTTAACCCTGATGGTGGTTGTTATGTTGAAGACTTTAAAGACAAGTGCTGGTTGGTTGCAAAAGGCAATAGAGTGGGTAGAATGTTTACATTGAATGTAAACATGCCTGAAGTGAGTGCAGCGATGTTTGCAAATGGTTCAAGAATTGTTGCAGACACAGACATTTGGCATAAAAGAATTGGACATGTGAATGTGCAGAGAATGAAGTCTGTGCAGACTAAAGGAATTGTGACAGGGCTGCTAAAGTTTAAAGTTGAAGGTATGCAGAAAATATGTGTAAGCATGCCAATTTGGAAAGCAAACAAAGCATGTATTTCCACGTGACAAAAATGTGAGCAGAAATGCACTAGATGTTGTGCATTCAGATGTATGGGGTCCTACGAAGACCATGTCTATGGGAGGCTGTAGGTATTATGTGACATTTATTGATGACCACACAAAGAAAGTGTGGGTATACTTCATAAAGGAGAAGGGTGAGGTGTTCACTCATTTTAAGAATTTCAGAGTTGTGGTTGAAAAGCAAACAGGGAAATATGTAAAGTGCCTAAGGTTAGATGGAGAGGGAGAGTACTTCTCCAATGAGTACTTTGAATTTTTGAAGAAGAATGGTATTCGGAGACAGTTTACATGCAGATACACTTCGCAGCAAAATGGAGTTGCTGAGCCAAAAAACAGGCACATTGCTGAGATTGCGCGAGCATTGATGGGAGAGAAGAATACGCCGCATAGCTATTGGGCTAAGGCTGTTTCTATAGCAGTACATCATGAACAAGACTCCAAATGTAGACATACATGATCTAACTCCAGAGGAGAGGTTTACTGGTAGAAAACCTGATTTGTCTCATCTGGATGCATTGCATATGTGCATGTGCCAGATGAGCTGAGAACTAAGCTGGATCCAAAAGCTGAAAAATGTGTGTTTATTGGGTATTCCCTTGAGCAAAAGGGATACAAGTGTTATTACCGTGCTACACGTGAGTTGAGGGTAAGCAGGGATGTTGTTTTTGATGAGATGAGCAGCTGGTATGCTGTTGGAAAAGAAGCTGTTGGGGCTGATGTGAGTGGAAATGTGGTTGCACAGAATGCAAGTTAGCAATCATAGTCTTTGAGTGGACCAGGAGAGTCTAGTGGCTCTCACAAAGATAAGCCTTGATAAGGATCTTGGGATACGAGCTATGAGAACACTTAATGTAAAGAAGGCTATGGAAGCCATGAATGCAAATCTACGAAGATCTGGGAGAGTGAAGAATCTTGTGCAAAGGTTTACCTATGATGGTTATGTGGCACATCACTATGCATACATGGCAAAAGTTGTACAGGTTGTAGAGCCCACATGCATTGATGAGGCTGTTGGAAATGTGTGTTGGGAGAAAGCTATGGATGAGGAGATGGATGCACTATATGAAAATGAGACTTGGGATTTAGTGCAATTGCCTGAAGGCAAGAAAGCCATTGGATGCAAGTGGGTGTACAAAGTAAAACATAACAGTGATGGAAAAATAAGCAGGTACAAGAAGGCTAGATTGGGAGCCAAAGGATACGCGCACACATATTGCATTGATTATGAGGAAACTTTCAGCCGAATTGCCAAGATGGCAACAGTGAGAGTTGTGATAGCAGTGGCTGCATCAAAGCAATGGTCTTTACATCAGATGGATGTAAAGAATGCATTCTTGCATGGGGATTTGCAAGAAGAGGTGTATATGTTGCAGCCAACTAGTTATGAGGATGTTGCTGGTCATGAGGATGTGAGTCAGCCCGAGCATGTTTGTAGGTTGAAGAAAGCCTTGTATGGCTTAAAACAAGCACCGAGAGCATGGTCTAACAAGATTTTTGAATATCTTGTCACTATCGGCTTTCATGTAGCCAATGCAGATTTCTCGCTGTATGTGCGATATAGTGATAGAGGGGTTGTGCTTGTTGTCATCTATGTAGATGACCTGATCATTATGGGGGACCATGATACAGAGATCTGATGTAAAGATCTTGCTTAGACAGAAGTTTGAGATGAAGGATCTGGGGGAGCTCAGATATTTCTTGGGCATTGAGGTGATTAGGTCACCACATGGTATTGGATTACTGCAGAGACAGTATGGCGTGGACATGTTGTTTAAGTATGGTATGACAGGCTGTAAGCCTATCTCAGTGCCATTGGATCAGAATGGCAAGTTGAGTGCAGATTCAAGAGAGATTCTGGAGGATCCTACTATTTATAGGTGCATAGTAGGAAGCTTAATCTACATGATGATCACCAGGCCAGATTTGAGCTATGTTGTTGGGTTGGTGAGTCACTTTATGCAAGTTCCTCGGAAGCCGCATTTGGATGCATTGAGACACATACTGAGGTATGTGAGGTCTACTTTGCATTGTGGAATATTTTATGAAACTGGGACAGAGATATTTGTACATGGGTACACAGATGCTCATTGGGTACACAGATGCTCATTGGGCTGGTAGTATCTCAGATAGAAGATCTACTAGTGGCTTCATGTTTTCTTTGGGGAGTGCTACTGTGACTTGGAGGAGCAAGAAGCAGCCTACGGTTGCTCTATCCCCAATACTACACAGGCCGAGTATAGAGGTGCTGCTATGGCAACATGTGAGGTAGCTTGGTTGAGAAAGCTACTTGCAGATTTGGGTCTATCAGCAGATTTAGATAGACAAATTGTCATTTTCTATGACAACATTAGCAGTATACAGTTGGCCAGGAATCCAGTTTTTCATGCTCGCACGAAGCATATAGAGGTCCACTATCATTTTGTCAGAGAGAAGGTTTTGGCAGGAGACGTTGACCTTGTTTATGTCAGCACACAGGATTAGGTTGCTGACATCTTCACCAAAGCATTGGGTATAGAGAAGCTCTGTAGATTCAGGGCTTCGCTTGGTGTACATGAGATGGAGTTGAGCTCAAGGGGGAGTGTTGAGATATCGAGCTCATCTAGTGGTGGACATGAGATGGAGTTGAGCTCAAGGAGGAGTGTTGAGATATCGAGCTCATCTAGCAGTGGACATTGATGACCCGCCGCCTAGGGAATAGGCCCCACACTTACACCACTGGCATGATTGGTGAGATCATGGGTGATATGCAGCAAGTGGGATGACAGGCTGTGTGACAGCCATTCTAGAGACTGCTGGCATAGTTATAGCGCCAACTCATTTAGTTGGGTTCACAATATAGAGAACCCTAATATGTATTTGGTTGAGTACCTTTCATATTTTGTGTACTCTTATCTTTGTATATGGTGTGTTGAGTGTTGTGTGAAGAAGAAGATTTTCAACCTCTCACCTTGTGTGTTCTCTTTTAGGGTTTTGTGAGTGTGTGTGCTTGCAAGAGCTCAAGCTCTCTTTTCCCCTGCATCTTTTCACTAGCAACAGTGCTGCTTCTCATGAGCAGCATGTCCTTATAGTAGAGGAGCTTACACGTGCAGAGTTGCAGACACGTACCATTGCTGATTATAGATTTTGGGTTTACAGACAGAGACGTCTTGCAGTAGCACGACGTAGACAGAGGGAGAGGGCTATAGTAGCTTATGGGACTCGTGAGCTCCCGAGTACACCGGCACCAGCTCATGATCTTGCCTTTGAGGCAGACCTCCCCATAGATATTCGACGATCACCGCAGTCGGCACAGCCTCCTCGATGTGCACAGCAGCCTCAACGCACACGTCGACTAGTAGTTAGAGATGACAATTTTTTATTGGGTTACCATTGATAGTGACTAAACGCACACTAGCTGGGTTAGCTCACTTACATTGTACTTAGATTTATGGGCAGTGACTAACCTTAGACTAGCTGGGGTAGCTCATTTTCATTATACCTTGATCTTTTAAGTTAGTGGCTAAACCTAGAGTAGCTGGGTTAGCTCACATTCTGATGTACTTATTTGATGTTTATCATTATGAGTTTTTTCATTATTAAGTATCATTACATTTTAGTTGATGTTCTTGGTTTTTTTATTTTTTTAACACTATGGCTATAATATTGTTTGTTGAAAATCCCCATGCCATCGTACCCAAACATGCTCCGATGGGGACCAAACTTTGCAAGCATGTGGGGGAGCCCACCCCCACATGCTTGCCAAGTTTGGTCATGATCGGAGCATGTTTGGGTTAGTAATTAGCACCCACTGCAGATTTTTCAAGTCTCTTGGTGCTTAAGAGGCCATGTAAAATCCGGGTGCTTAAGTCTCTTGGTGCTTAAGAGGCCATGTAAAATCCGGGTCTTCCCCATACCATCGTACCCAAACATGCTCCGATGGGGACCAAAAACTTTGCCATCATGTGGGGGGGGACCCACCCCCACATGCTTGCAAAGTTTGGTCATGAGATCGGAGCATGTTTGGGTTGGTAATTAGTGCCTAGTGCGGATTTTTGCAATTCTCTTGGTGCTTAAGAGGCCATGGAAAATCTAGGCCTTCCCCATACCATCGTACCCAAACATGCTCCGATGGGAACCCAACTTTACAAGCATGTGGGGGGGGGCCACCCCCACATGCTTACAAAGTTTGTTCATGATCGGAGCATGTTTGCATTGGTAATTAGCTCCCAGTGTGGATTTTTCAAGTCGCTTGGTGCTTAAGAGGCCATGAAAAATTGGGGCCTTCCCCATACCATCGTACCTAAACATGCTCCGATGGGGACCAAACTTTGCAAGCATGTGAGGTGGACCCACCTCCACATGCTTGCAAAGTTTGGTCACAATCAGAGCATGTTTGGATTGGTATTTAGTACCTAGTGCAGTTTTTTCAAGTCTCTTGATGCTTAAGAGGCCATGGAAAATCCAGGTGTTCCCCATACCATCGTACCCAAACATGCTCCGATGGGTACCAAACTTTGCAAGCATGTGGGGGGGGGGCCACCCTACATGCTTGCAAAGTTTGGTTATGATATCGGAGCATGTTTGGGTTAGTAATTAGTGCCCAGTGTGGATTTTTCAAGTCTCTTGGTGCTAAGAGGCCATGGAAAATCTGGGCCTTCCCCATACCATCGTACCCAAACATGCTCCGATGGGAACCAAACTTTACAAGTATGTGGGGGGGACGTACCCCCAAATGCTTGCAAAGTTTGGTCACAATCAGAGCATGTTTGGATTGGTAATTAGTGCCCAGTGCGGATTTTTCAAGTCTCTTGGTGCTTAAGAGGCCATGGAAAATTCGGGCCTTCCCCATACCATCGTACCCAAACATGCTTCGATGGGGACCAAATTTTACCTGCTCCGAGAAGTAATACTCAGATTGTATCTCTTGAAAAGGTGTGAAGGTGTAGTTCTCTGCAAAATAAATCACAGAGACGACCACACCAATTGGAAACTCTGCCAGGCATGCTCGGAACTGACGATCCTGCCACTTGGCACAATGATTGTGCCGTATATAGGGGTATATCTACTCCCTAATTGTAACTGTGAAGTGACAATGTGGTGTATGTTTGTCCACGACCTGCAACTTCCTGGACTGTCCACCACTCTAGAGCTGGTGTGTCACATACTCATAACGTTGCCACGGCACTATCTCTTGGTCACTAGCATCAAGATCTACCATATGTAGATGTGCAAGTGAACCACATGATGTGCAATTGCTCTCCACACAAGGCATCCTATGGAACTAGGCATCCTCCATGCGTGCACACAAAAGAGAGTGGATGAAATCATGAGGACTACGAGGCAACTCTCTATGCCCCCTAAGAGAACGGAACACACCATAAATGTAAGATTCCTCCCCAGCCCCTCAAGATTTCCAGTTTCTTCCCCTGTAATCAATCCCCTTTTCAAAATAATAAAAGATCTTGTTTCTACCTGTTTTTGCCTAGAGAGAGAAAATATTCTAGAGAGAGGTAACTCAGTTTTTAGATATCTTTGGATGGAAAAATATCCTTTCCTATTAAACTAAATTCCCCTGAAACAGAAGTTTAAAAAGAATTTCCTAAGGTGCATTAGAAATAAATTATAATCTGCTCAAAAGGCTTCAGCCTAAGGATCCAAATTTTCTAAAAATTTTAGATTAAGGTTCTGAGGGACCAATTAGATTAATCCAAATGTAGGGAGGAGATAAATTGAAGAAATAAAGAAAAACCCCCCCCAAAAATGAGTAAATACTCACATAAGATGAAGAGGACCAAGGAAAATAGTTAAAAAACTGATTTTGAGACCTCAAAATGGGGATTCCCCCTCATGAAGAGGCACCTTTTTCCCCCATTTTAAATTAATAAAATGAGATATTTCATCTCTCCTCTCTCCTAATTCAAGTCTAGCTCCAAAAAGTTTCATTAGATTCAATTTCTATGTGTAGAAAGATGCATGTTGGAAATATTTATTATTATAAAAGTGTTATTTTCATGACTTAAATTCTATGCATATTGGAAATATTTTTATTTTAAAAGTGTTATTCCTAATAAATTGATTTTATGCATAAAGAATTTTTATATCAAAATTAGATTCTCTTTAATTCTATGTTTAATTTCCATGAATATTTGATAAATGAATAAGTAAATACTCTCAGAGGGAAAATTCTATCTTTTCATATTTACTCGGTTTGTAAAGAGAAAATTCAAGAAATCTATCGAAGTCAAAATATTCAGATAAATGATTAATTTATTTCTCATCGGAATTCACGATTAATATAGAAATCAGTTAAGTGAATATTCAATGAATGAAATTCATATAGATGTGAATGAAGGGATGAATAGATGTGATGTGAATAGAGGTGATGAGATGTGAGGTAAATAGATGTGAAGAGATGTATGAGAATCAGATTGATGTGAATGAAGGGATGAATAGATGTGATTTGAATAGAGGTGATGAGATGTGAGGTAAATAGATGTGATGAGATGTGTGATGTGAATCAGATAGATGTGAATGAAGGGATGGATAGATGTGAAGAGAATAGAGGTGATGAGATGTGATGAGATGTGAGGTGAATAGGGATGAAGAGATGTGATGAGATGTGAGGTGAATAGAGGTGAAGAGATGTGATGAGATGTGAGGTGAATAGAGGTGAATACATGTGATGAGATGTGTGATGTGAATAGGGGTGAAGAGATGTGAGGTGAATAGATGTGATTGTTGAGATTCAAGCTCGATGTCAGTGTGAGCCAGCTATGCTATGTGCTGGCAGATTAGGTAGGAACATGTGTGAGACATAAATGACCGCGTGTCCAGCTGGTCATAGTGTGTGGACATTAGCTAGGGTTAGTAGAGTGTGGACACAACTCGTTGTGTGTTGTGTGGATTATGGATTAGTGCATTATGCTTTTTGTGAGAGTGGACATGGCTTCCCTCTATGGTTAGGGTTTTCAATATACATTAGGGTTTTCTCCTGTGTGTGTGTCTCCTCCCCCTCTACCGTTCTTTCAACATGGTATCAGAGCATTGTGCTGTTTATTAGGGTTTATGAGTGAGTGAAGAGAAGAGGGAGAAGAAGCTGTGAAGCTTGCCATTGGAGCTGTGAAGCTTGGAGCACACCAATTCTTATCAGATCTGAAAGCTTGGCCTACCGGGTAAGGTCTTCTAAACATCCTTGAGCGGATTGCAGGTGATACAGGCAAAAGCAAAGCAAAATAAAGCAAATCAAAGCAAAGAAAAATTCTGGTTTTTGGAAGCTTGCCATTAAAGCTTGGCAACACTGATGTATGGTGGAAATACATGTAAATATGGCAAAAGACATATGTATTTGACAAAGAGGGATGTATTGGAAACCCATGTGCAAGACTTGAACAAATTTTGGAGCATTTTGGAAGCATTTGGATGTATGAAAATCTTTGGTTTTTGAGCTCTCACAAAACAGAGAGAAGGAAGCCCAAAATTGATGCATTTGGAGTGTGATTTTGGTAAAAATCAAAGCATTGTTGGGTCACACACATGCCTAGGTGTGTTGGGAACCTATAGTCATCATCAATTAGCATCACAACAACTCCCAAACCCCTCATATGCAGGCGGCGTAGCCAGAACTGTGAAAACAGAGCAGATTTTGTACCTTTTGACTACGAGGAGATCGATTTCTCATTGGGTGTTTGATATCTTCCACAATTTCTTTGGCAATTGTATGCTTTACACATTGGAGAAGAGGGCTATGTGATTTGTTTGGTCAATTATGCCTAATTGAGCTGGGAATGAGCTGATTAAAACAGGCTATCCGTTTGCAGAGAAATAGAGCATTTTAATTGAGCAATTAATCCTTGGTATTTTACAATTGGATAAATTCCTCTTACATGGAGTTGATGGACACTACTGCTAAGCTAATGAATGCCTGGTTGCTCAATTTGGACAAATATTGAAGGAATTAGAGCAAATTTTCTACTGGTTTTTCTGGTTTTTCCAAAAACAGAGAAAGGGGTTTTCAAAAATCGATATGTACACATGTCAGATGGTGTTGATACTCTACATTGAGGTTGTTTAGGTGTCAATACAAGTTGCCCATACTTGATTGCACCATTACATTGTGATTTGGAGCCTTGGAAGGGGTGTCAATTCAGGGTATCCCGGACTGCGTGAGTCAGTTCATTTTGGATGATTACAGGTTGATTTTCTACATCAAATTTGGAGTTTGTTAGCTACCTTGGAGTATCTGGAACATTCATTGGAGTGTGGTTGAGCTGAGGAAGGCTCATTTATATATTTGAAGTGTGCGGAAGGTGTATGCATTGAGCAACATGTCGGATAATCCAGTTTAAATTGTTGGTGAGAAGCTAGATAGGAAGAACCTCCAGGCATGGAAGTACAAGGATAAAAAGTTTCTTGAAAGGAAAAGGATTTTGGAATCTCATTACAGGTGCTGAGCCAGAGCCTGAGCTACCTCGACAACCTACATAGGAGCAGCTTATTGCTCATAAGCAATGGTCAGAGAGAGCATTCAAAGTGCTGCATTATTTGTCTATATGTATTTCTGATGCTATGCTCATACACATACAGGATGCTGAGAATCCCAAAGATGCATGGGATACTTTGGTCAAGATGTTTGATACAGATACGAGTGCTCGCAAGTCTCAATTGCGATAGCAGATACATAATGTGAAAAGGAATAAAAGGAGCATACATGATTATGTACAAGAAATCAAGAAGTTTGCACATGCATTGGCCACAATAAATGCCCCCATGCCTGATGATGATTTGGTGGATATTACCTTGCGTGGTCTTGGCAAGGAATACAAATCTTTTGATACATCTATCTCAGTGAGGAGTACAGGTTTACCTGACTTCGATGAGTTGGTTTCACTCTTGTTGGTTGAGGAAATCAAACTCAGTGATTCATTTCTGGATGCATCTACTAGCCATGATGATGGCAGAAATCAGGCTTTCTACTCGCAGAGAGGCTTTAGAGGCAGGGGGAGATTCGCATCACATGGACGTGGTGGTAATGGTCGTGGATGGCAGGACAGGCCTCCACAACAGAATTTTCAGCCTTCATATGGTGCAAGAGGTGGTCGTGGATATGCACATCAAAGAGGCAGAGGTAACCCCCGTGGAAGAGGACGTTAGCAAGGCCAACAAAATTCTATGCAAGATGTTGAATGCCATTATTGTGGCAAATATGGTCATATGGCGAGAGATTGTTTCCGCAAACAGAATGATTTGCGAGGGGGAAGAGCACAACGTGGTGGTCATTATGGTGGAAATTATGCACAACATGGTGGTGGAAATTATGCATCAAGCAACAATGATGGCACAGCAAATCCTTTGTTTGCCATGAAGCATGTTGTGGGTTCTATGACGACAAATGCTGAGAATGATGATACATGGTATATGGACTCAGGAGCATCAAACCATATGACATGTCATGGTGAATGGTTTGAGCATATGAAGCCTATGGATGTAAAAGGCTATGTGAAAACAGGTGATGATACCCAGCATGTCATTACACATGTTGGAAGTGTACCATTGGTCATGCACAATGGTCAAACAAAGTCTATGTCTGATGTGTTGTACGTGCCTTCTATCACAAAGAGCTTGGCCTCAGTTGGTCAAATGGTGGAACAAGGATTGTAGGTTCGCTTCAACGAGCATGGTTGCTTCGTTGAGGACTTCAAACATGGATGTAGAGTCATTGCTAAAGGCAAGAAAGAAGGCAGATTGTTTAAGCTGGATGTTGGAATTTCTGAGCTAAAATCAGCCATGTTCTCAAAGAGCAGGAATGTGGTATAGGACATTGATATGTGGCATAAAAGGATTGGACATGTCAATATACAGAGATTAAAGAACATGCAAACAAGAGGCATTGTCAGTGGATTGCCTAGGTTCAAATATGATGGACATATGCATGTTTGTGAAGCCTGTTAGTTTGGAAAGCAGGCAAGGTTGAGGTTTCCTAGAGAAGGAAATATGAGTAGCAGGCCACTTGAGATCGTACACAGTGATGTATGGGGTCCTGCACAAAACCCATCTATCAAAGGCAGTCTATACTATGTTACATTCATTGATGACTTCAGCAGGATGACATGGATATACTTTCTTAGAGAGAAGAGTGAAGTATTGGAAAAGTTCATGGATTTCAAAGCTTTTGGAGAAAAGCAATATGGCTGTTGGATTAAATGTCTGAGGACAAATGGAGGTGGTGAGTACACCTCAAAGGCTTTTGAGCATTTCTTGAGGAAGCATGGAATACGAGATGTGGTGTTTGATGAGCTTGCTCTAGTTGGTACAAAGCAATGGTACAAAGCAAAAGATGAGGGAGTCATTGAGTCACTTGAGGCTGATGTGCCTATGAACTTGCCACAAGCAAGTTCTAGTTCTACTACTATGTCTGGGCCAGCAGCAGCAGAAGCTGAGAGTAGCAGTGTACGTCCATGGTCAGGACGTTTGAGGCATGAGAGTGTGAGCACTGGGAGTAGTGCTATGGATAAAGGCAAGAAGAAAGTTGAAGGAATTGGAATCACAGGTTATGAGTCATCTAGTTCTGAGAGTTTGGATGAGGAGCTTGGCATACCTGTTTTACGCGCACATGGTGCTAGGCAGGATAGAAATGTGCCACCACATGCTAGAGTTACAGGTGTACAGAGTGACCCGCAGGCATTACGGAGATCCCATAGAGTCAGATATCCTGTTGACAGGTTGACATATAGAGATTTTGCTATGCACTATGCATATATGACATCTATGGTGAAGCATGTGGAACCTACATGCTATACAGAGGCTATTGGAGAGCATGTATGGGAGAAAGCAATGGATGTTGAGATGGACGCATTGGTCCATAATGATACATGGGATTTGGTTGCATTACCAAAGGACAAGAATGTTATTGGATGTAAATGGGTTTACAAAGTGAAGTGCAAATTTGATGGTTCTATTGAGAGACATAAAGCAAGATTGGTAGCAAAGGGTTATGCACAGACCCATGGATTGGATTATGATGAGACGTTTAGTCCAGTGGCTAAGATGGGCACTGTGAGAGCAGTCATTGCTATGGCTACAGCTAATGGCTGGGAAATGCATCAGATGGATGTCAAGAATGCATTTCTAAATGGAGATCTACAAGAGGAAGTGTATATGGCACAGCCAGAAGGGTATGTACACCCTAGATATCCCACTCACGTATGCAAATTGAAAAAGGCATTGTATGGTCTGAAGCAAGCACCTCGTGCTTGGAGTGATAAGATGAGCAGATATCTTATCTCACTTGGTTTTCAGATTTCTACAGCAGATTCTTCACTCTATGTGAAGAAGACACAGCATGGGATTGTTTTACTAGTCATCTATGTGGATGACTTGATTATCACAGGTGATCATGGTGCAGATGTGATGCATGTCAAGAAAGCTTTGAGTGGGCAATTTGACATGAAAGATCTTGGTGAGTTGAGATACTTCCTTGGAATTGAAGTGGTGAAAGATCATGCTGGTACATGGTTAGTACAGCGCCAATATGCATTGGATATGTTGGCAAAGTATGGCATGACAGGGTGTAAGCCTATGAGTACACCATTGGAGCAAAATGTGAAGTTGCGGGCTGATTATGGCGAGGAATTGGATGATCCTTCTATGTACAGGAAGATGGTTGGTAGTCTCATATACATGACTATCACATGCCCAGATTTGAGTTATGTTGTGGGGCTAGTCAGCCAGTTTATGCAGAGCCCCAGGAAACCACATTTGGATGCTGTGAGACACATCATGAGATATGTGAAGACCACAGCACATTATGGTTTATTTTATGAGAGTGGTAAAAGCTTGGACATACATGGCTACACAGATGCTGATTGGACAGGTAGCGCATATGACATGAGGTCTACTAGTGGATATGCTTTTACACTTGGAAGTGCTGTGGTGAGTTGGAGTAGCAAGAAGCAACCTACAGTTGCTTTATCCAGTACAGAGGCTGAGTACAGAGGTGCACCCATTGCTACTTGTGAGGCTATATGGTTAAAGAGACTCTTGACAGATTTATGTGAGCCTATTGATGGCAAAGTTGTCATTCATTGTGACAACATGAGCAGTATACAGTTGGCAAAGAATCCAGTGTTTCATGCGAGGACCAAACACATAGAGGTCCATTATCACTTTACACTTGATCTTCACTATGTGAAGACTAATGAGCAGGTGGCAGACATCTTTACAAAGCCACTTAGCAGGGAGAAGTTTGAGTACTTCCGGACTATGTTGGGAGTACATGGGATGAGCTTGAGGGGGAGTGTTGAGAGCCTTGATATCCCAAGCTCATCTACATCTTCATCGGCAGTACATCATGAGCTTGAGAGGGGCTGTTGAGATTCAAGCTCGATGTCAGTGTGAGCCAGCTATGCTATGTGCTGGCAGATTAGGTAGGAACATGTGTGAGACATAAATGACCGCGTGTCCAGCTGGTCATAGTGTGTGGACATTAGCTAGGGTTAGTAGAGTGTGGACACAACTCATTGTGTGTTGTGTGGATTATGGATTAGTGCATTATGCTTTGTGTGAGAGTGGACATGGCTTCCCTCTATGGTTAGGGTTTGCAAAAATATACATTAGGGTTTGCTCCTGTGTGTGTGTCTCCTCCCCCTCTACCGTTCTTTCAACAATGATGCAATGTGATGTCATGTGAATCAAGATGTAAATGAATGATATGGGATGTGAATGTATGTAAAAGAATGTGATGTGGATGTGTATGCGAAGGAATGTGATGTGATGAAAAATGATGTGATGTGACATGAATATATGTGAATGTGAAGTGATAGATATGAATGTATAAAATAGATGTGGGTAGTCGTACAGGTGATTGATTGGATGGATGTGTATGAATATGGTGTGGACAGAAGTGATGTGATATAATGTATGTGATGGGATGGTTATGAGAATGTATATGAACGAATGTGATGGATATGAATGAATGAGATGTGATTGGTGTAAATGGATGTGATGTAATTGAATGTGATGGACAAGAATAGATGTGGTGTCATGTTAATTGTGATGTGAATGATTATGATGTGATGAGAAAGGGAATACAGATGAAATAAATGAGGAATGATGTGGAACAATGTGGAAAGACGAGAGTTTGCTTTAGAAATTGTATTTATGATCTATTTTTTTTTAAATGATTGTTTTATGTCAAGAATGTTGGGAAAGCATTTTGACTGTCTTGTGAATGAGGTCATGGAGACCTAATCTGATAAAGTTGCAACAGCTGACAAAGAGTCAATGGAGGATGTCTCGCGTAGCAAGGTCGGCTGAGGGCTTGACCAGCCTCGGTTTGATTAAAATGGTGAGCTTCCAGTACGTGGATGAGGGACGCGGCCTATGAGTAAAGCGCTAGGTGACCTGCGAAGGATCCTAGAGGGTGCTAACCATACCGTGCTCGGGCTCTGGGTGGCCGAAGAAACCCACATGTGCTTGGGCTTTGAGTCACTGAAGATACCCACATGTGCGTCGTGGAAGATATTGGAACAAGGAATAAAAGTTGTTTTCTGAATTCGTGCATGGATCTAGTTGATTGACCTTGCTGGTCCTCAATGAATGAGTCCATGGTGATTTTATATGGATCTATTGGTTGATCTTGCTGATCTTCAACGAAGAATCCATTTTGATATCTGAATATTGCCGAGTACTATGAGCTAGGAACCATCGACCCCTAAGTGGATAGGTGGTGAGCATTCTGGTTGCCAATGATGCCATAGGTACACTAAGGAAGGAATGATGGAAATTAGAATTCAAACGAAAATTTTTGGAGGATTATAATCAGTGACTATGATTTCATTAAATGATTGTTTTAAAGACAGCCGAATCTGTGAAAAAGGAAATTTCATATTGGGCGTGTAAGTGGTGTGACTAGTTTTAAGTTTGCATGAATATCCAGGTAGGGGTCCTGGGAACTCTTTTCCCTGGTACTCGGAACAAAACCTAACCAAATTCCTAATTGGATCCCATCACTATAGTGGTTGGGCGGTTGGCTAACCCATGGAACTAGGTTGGACTGATGGATCCCTAAATTGAAACTCAATTCTGTTATGGTACGCTAGATGAAGTAAATCCCTGACAAAAATTGTTCTATGGAAAAGAATCGACGGCTGTGCCTCTCAATGAGGAAAAAAGCATTGGTCTCTATGATCCAAGTGCAATCTTTCCCTGATCTGACTATGGGACTTATGGGTTCGGTCAGATCAGTTTAGTTAGTTAAGACTTTTTGACTACGTTAGAGAAAAATTATCCTAGAGGAATTGCCCGTGCTTTCCGAGAAATGGGAAGTTTTTTCGGGTTCGATTTTGGAAGATCCGATGGATTAGTGTCTTGTCTAGATATCCGTGGGTGAGGCCCCGAGTGAGGGACCTTGGCTAAAGTGGATCAATTAAGAAGCCAAAAATGTCAAAATTTGATGAAGTAGCAGTAAAGGGTTGAAATTGTGTGATAAATTCATACAAATTGTTATTCAGACTGAAATTCATAAATTGGAATCCTTCACTTGCTTGAGGCCTAGACATGATGGTATTTACCTTGTAATTCTAAGGACCGTGACTTCCCGTATATACCGAGGGTATAACTGCAGCTCTTTACACTGGCAGTATATACGAGTAAATCTAATATCTTGAAATTATAAGCAAAAATGCCATCCAGATGATGAATTCGAATGTGGTTGATATGATTTTTAAATTCTGGTTGAGAACTGATGATTCCTGAATTTTGGTTGAAATGTCATAAGCTGAACAAAACTAGAATGAGGATGAATGGGATGAGTCCCTTTGATGATGTTCATAACTGGAATGACGATGATGACTTTAACAAATCACTATGAGATTAGTGGATTGTGCTGACAAATTGCTACTGTTAACACTTGACCCTGTGGATCAAGTTAAGGGATGATAAATTAAAAATTTGTATAATTGAAATCCCCAGGAAGGACTGTTGAGATGGAAATTTCAGTCTAATGGACCATTATTGTGTTAAAGATATGAATGAGATGTTCTGAATGAATTGTTATCCGATAATGAGTTCTATATGAATATCTTTATCCCATGATTTTGTGAGAGGAACTGACCAATCTAAAGAACCCCAGAATCAGTTGAATCTAAGATTGAAATTGAATCATAAATAAAGGGACTTAACAAGAATTTTCGTATTGATAGGAGTATGGATCGAGGTCGTCGTGGTAGAAATGTTAACCCCCCTAGCTCGACGAGGAAGAGCTTGACTTGGATGTTCGTAAAACTCTTCATAGATCGCAGCCTGGGGTGAAGGGAAAAACTTGGGTGAGGCCGTGGAAAAGTGGATTGAAGCAATGGAAGAGTATTTCGATGTCATCAGGTACAATGAGAAGAGCAAAATGGCTCTTGCAAGAATGAAGATAGTAGAAACAGCCAGAGTGGCATGGAGAAACCACTACGAAACAAACCATCTGGATTGGAATACCCAGACATGGAATGATCTTCAAAATTACCTAAGGACGAGGTTCTGTCCTCCTGGCTTTTTGGAAACAAAGATGAACGAATTCTTAGAGTTAACCTAGGGGAGCAGAATTATTGAATTATATCACCAAGAGTTCACTCTCCTCCTCAAATTCTCACCACCATTGGATGAAGAACAGCTGATGGTGGCCAGGTTCATTCAGGGACTGAACGAACCTTTGAATATCCTGGTGAAGAATGCCAAGCCAGTTTCCATGGCTGAAGCAGTGCGGATGGCAAAGGATTTCACCAAGGCCTTTGATGTCAACCGAAGCTAGCACCATCACCTTTCAAAAGGTTTTTAATTCCAAAAGGTGATTCCAACCTTCCGTCACCTAAAAGATATCAGGGTCAAGCCCAGGATATGGGAAGTTCTAGAATGGAAGAAATGTCCTTTTCCCAAAACTCAATCCCCTGGAATTCAACTTCAAAAGTTCCACCCTTGAACAAGGGAGTGAAATGCTATAGCTATCAAGGATTTGGATATCACAGTATGGATTGCCCAACACCTTTTGGATCAAGGTTTTCGGGGCAGGGAAATTAAGGATCAAGATTCCAGACTCCAGCTCCTTCCTTCCAGAGTTTTTCGCCAAAATCAAGAAAATCCCAGAGGTAGACTCTCTAACCAACCCGCAGTCTCAATCCAAAGTAATGCAAGACCTCCACCTCAGAATAGGGGAAGGCAAAGAGAGATATTTCCAAATCGGCCGTCCACTTCCAAGGCAGGAGTAACGCTGGAAGTAATTGAAGAAGAAGAAGAAGATGAAAGAGATTATACTCCACCTCTTGCGAGATGAGGACATCTCGTGTTTTTCAAGGGGGAGAGAATGTAAGATTCCTCCCCAGCCCCTCAAGATGTCCAGTTTCTTCCCCTCTAATCAATCCCCTTTTCAGAATAATAAAAGATCTTGTTTCTACCTCTTTTGGCCTAGAGAGAGAAAATATTCTAGAGAGAGATAACTCAGTTTTTAGATATCTTTAGATGGAAAAATATCCTTTCTTATTAAGCTAAATTCTCCCGAAGCAGAAGTTTAAAAAGAATTTCCTAAGGTGCATTAGAAATAAATTATAATCTTCTCAAAAGGTCAGCCTAAGGGTCCAGATTTTTTGAAAATTTTAGATTAAGCTTTTGAGGAACCAATTAGATTAATCCAAATGTAGGGGGGAGATAAATTGAAGAAATAAAGAAAAACTCTCCCAAAAATGAGTAAATACTCACATAAGATGAAGAGTGGACTAAGGACCAAGAAAAATAGTTAAAAATTTGATTTTTGACACCTCAAAATGGGGATTCCCCCTCATGAAGGAGGCACCTTTTTTCTCATCATTACTCCCTATTTTAAATCAATAAAATGAGATATTTCATCTCTCCTCTCTCCTAATTCAAGTCTAGTTCCAAAAAGTAAGCTGAACTGACCCCAAAATAGTCAAAAATTGAGCGAACTGATTTGGAAAATTCTAGAATTAGATTGCTTGGTTTGAGGCTCACTTTTTCCTATAAATAGAAGTCTCCTCCTTTGTAAAAGCTTAATAGTGTTTATGCATTGTTACTCTACTCCTCCCTAGAGTCAAAAACATTGAATTCACTTGTTTTTGACTAATTCCTCTACAAAGAATTGTTGGCCACTCTTGATCCAAACAAGGGTAGAACCCTCAATCCCTGGAGCCAAAGGAAAGCTCACAAAACTCCATGTAAGTTATTAGTTCTACTTTTTTTATTTCTAATCTATGGTTTTCTAAATTCTTTGCTTTTTAATGTGATTATGGATTATAAGCCTTGATGAAAAGGCTTCCTCATTCTCTTCATTAAGACTTTCAGCCTTTCTTCATTCTAAAATAAGTAACAATTAAATTGTGTTAAACTTTTCCTATTGATTACTCTTTAGCAGTGAAAAATTGATTAGATTAGAGTGCCTTATTTCATCTTGGGATAAATTTTAAAGTAAATTTAGAATGTAGAAATTGAGAAATGGTCAGCCATTCAAAGGAGGTTATGGCAAAATTTTCTTAACTTTTGTGGAAATAAGTTTTATCTTTATGTTATTCAAAAAGGATAATCCCCACCGTTTGTGCATTCTAAAAGAAATTCTTTTTATTTTAAAAGTGTTATTCCTATTCTATGCATAAATAGATGTATAAAAGGATTTTCTTTTTTTATAAAAGTGTTAGTTTCATTAGATTCAATTTCTATGCAAAGAAAGATGCATATTGGATATTTTTTTATTATAAAAGTGTTATTTCCATTAGATTCAATTTCTATGCATAGAAAGATGCATATTGGATATTTTTTAATTATAAAAGTGTTATTTTCATTAGATTCAATTTCTATGCATAGAAAGATGCATATTGGATATTTTTATTATTATAAAAGTGTTAGTTTCATTAGATTCAATTTCTATGCATAGAAAGATGCACATTGGATATTTTTTTATTATAAAAGTGTTATTTTCATTAGATTCAATTTCTATGCATAGAAAGATGCATATTGGATATTTTTTAATTATAAAAGTGTTATTTTCATTAGATTCAATTTCTATGCATAGAAAGATGCATACTGGATAATTTTTTTATTATAAAAGTGTTATTCTCATTAGATTCAATTTCTATGCATAGAAAGATGCATATTGGATATTTTTTTATTATAAAAGTGTTATTTTCATTAGATTCAAATTCTATGCATAGAAAGACGCATATTGGAAATCTTTTTATTTTAAAAGTGTTATTCCTATTAAATTGATTTTATGCATAAAGAATTTTTATATCAAAACTAGATTCTCTTTAATTCTATGTTTAATTTCCATGAATATTTGATAAATGAATAAGTAAATACTCTGAGAGGGAAAATTCTATCGTTTCATATTCACTCTTTTATAAAGAGAAAATTCAGGAAATCTAACGAAGTCAAAATATTCAGATAAATGATTAATTTATTCCTCATCGGAATTTGTGATTAATATAGAAATCAGTTAAGTTAAAATTCAATGAATGAAATTCAGTAAATTAGTAATTGAAATATCACTCCCTTTTCGAGAAAGATAATTCAGCAAGAAACAGAGATGTAAGGTAAATAGATGTGAAGAGATGTGTGATGAGAATCAGATAGATGTGAATGAAGGGATGAATAGATGTGATGTGAATAGAGGTGATGAGATGTGAGATAAATAGATGTGTGATGAGAATAGATAGATATGTGATGAGATAATTCAGGAAGAAAAGGAGATGTGAGGTAAATAGATGTAAAGAGATGTGTGATGAGAATCAGATCGATGTGAATGAAGGGATGAATAGATGTGAATGAAGAGATGAATAGATGTGATGTGAATAGAGGTGAATGAAGGGATGAATCAAATAGATGTGAATGAAGGGATGAATAGATGTGATATGAATAGAGGTGATGAGATGTGAGTTAAATAGATGTGAAGAGATGTGTGATGAGAATCAGATAGATGTGAATGAAGGGATGAATAGATGTGATTTCAATAGAGGTGATGAGATGTGAGGTAAATAGATGTGATGAGATGTGTGATGTGAATCAGATAGGTTTGAATGAAGGGATGGATAGATGTGATGAGAATAGAGGTGATGAGATGTGAGGTGAATAGATGTGATGAGATTTGTGATGTGAATAGGGGTGAGAGATGTGAGGTGAATAGATGTGATGTCATGTGAATCAGGATGTAAATGAATGATATGGGATGTGAATGTATGTAAAAGAATGTGATGTGGATGTGTAGGCGAAGGAATGTGATGTGATGAAAAATGATGTGGTGACATGAATATATGTGGATGTGAAGTGATAGATATGAATGTATGAATAGATGTGGGTAGTGGTACAAGTGAACGATTGGATGGATGTGTATGAATGAGATATGGTGTGGACAGAAGTGATGTGATATAATGTATGTGATGGGATGGTTATGAGAATGTATGTGGTGGTATGAATGAAAGAATGTGATGGATATGAATGAATGAGATGTGATGGGTGTAAATGGATGTGATGTAACTGAATGTGATGGATGAGAAATGATGTGGTGTCATGTGAATTGTGATGTGAATGATTATGATGTGATGAGAAAGGGAATACAGATGAAATAAATGAGGAATGATGTGGAACAATATGGAAAGACGAGAGTTTGCTTTAGAAACTGTATTTATGACTTGTTTTTTTTTAAATGACCTTTTTATGTCAAGAATGTTGGGGAAGCAATTTGACCATCTTGTGAATGAGTGTGATGTAATTGAATGAATGAATGAGATGTGATGGGTGTAAATGGATGTGATGTAATTGAATGTGATGGATGAGAAATGATGTGGTGTCATGTGAATTGTGATGTGAATAATTATGATGTGAATTGTGATGTGAATGATTATGATTCGATGAGAAAGGGAATACAAATGAAATAAATGAGGAATGATATGGAACAATGTGGAAAGACGAGAGTTTGCTTTAGAAACTGTATTTATGACCTGTTTTTTTTTAAAGACTGTTTTATGTCAAGAATGCTGAGGAAGCATTTTGACCATCTTGTGAATGAGGTCGTGGAGACCTAATCCGATAAAGTTGCAACAGCTGACGGAGAGTCAATGGAGGACGTCTCCCGTAGCAAGGTCGGCCGAGGTCTTGACCAATCGATTAAAATGGTGAGCTTCCGGTACGGTGGATGAGGGACTAAGGAAGTGGCCTATGAGTGAAGCGCTAGGTGACTTCGAAGGATCCTAGAGGGTGCTGACCATACAGTGCTCGGGCTCTAGGTCACCAAAGATACCCACACGTGCATCGTGGAAGATATTGGAACAAGGAATAAGAGTTGTTTTTTGAATTCGTGCATGGATCTGGTTGATTGACCTTGCTGGTCCTCAACAATGGCGGATGAGTCCATGGTGCTTTTATATAGATCTGTTGGTTGATCTTGCTGATCTTCAACCAAGATTCCATTTTGATATGTGAATATTGCCGAGTACTATGAGCTAGGAACCATCAAAAAGATCCCTGAGTGGACAGGTTGTGAGTGTTCTGGTTGCCAATAATGCCATAGGTATAGTGAGGAAGGAATGATGGAAATTAGAATTCAACCGAAAATTTTTGGAGGATTATGATCAGTGACTATGATTTCAATAAATGATTGTTTTAAAGACAAATGAATCTTTGAAAAAGGCAATTTCATGTTGGGTGTGTAAGTGGTGTGACTAGTTTTAAGTTTGCATGAATATCTCACTACAAGACAATGCTGCCATACACGTGTTTTATACATGCGATAAATTACGAGCGCGTGTATGGTCGCGCATGTATTTGAATAGAATCGGGCCCGTGTATTTTGGCATTTAAATTCGCGTGTATATTTGCATTTATCAGCGCGTGTATAAGCGCGTTTATATACACGCAATAATACACGCATCAATACACGCTGCCATACACGCTTGGTAAAGAAAAACTGAAAAAAACTGAATTCCTTTACAAAATTAAGAACTATTTTCTTTAAACCATCTCATAGTACATTACAGTATATATCATTACACAATCCCACTACATGCATTTACAACAATGAAATATATTCAAAAATAAATCATGCATATGAGATGATAATTAAAAGACAACACATACAATAGAAATGTCATCAATTTAGAACGATACAGTGACGGATTGGTTAGGGTTCGATCTCATCTTCAATAAGATCCATCCTTGCCAAACGATCAACATCAATATCCATTTGATCAATTTGTAAGGCTACGATTAAATTTATTCCACTATCGATATTCTGTACTCCATTGATAATGGTATCGATGTCCTGATCATCCTCATCAACATCACCATCATCCTCAATGGTAGGGTCACTCTCATGATCATGAGAAATGGCACGCTCATCCTCATTATCATGATCATCTCTTATTTCTTGATCATCGATCACAACATCTTCATTGGCATGTTCGACATCATCTTCATTGCGGCTTGTTACATCCTCCATATGCTCCATATCAGTGAATGTATTATGCATCACTTTGGAACGTGGTGCAATAGGGATGACGTACCACCATTTAATGTCATGCACCATTGGTAGATAGATAGCCTACTCAAATACACATAGTACAGTAATTAATTAGCATATCAAAAGTCAAGGGGTACGCGAGCTTAGATATATATGTACATGAAACACATTAGTAAAAAAATGCATACCTGCTCACATTGTTGTGGCAATACGAGCCTATCTTTCTTTGTTTGCCAAAACTTTGTAGAGTCAATAGTTACATAGCCACTTGCATGGCGTTTTATCGTTGCATCAGGCCCTTTTTCCACCACGTTCATTTGCCATTTGACATCCAAAACATACACAAAGAAGCGACGAAAGTCAAGCCTAAATATGTCTTGGATTGTGCCACAATAATCATCCATTTTTCCATTAGCTCCCTCAAAGCTACTAATGACACCGTTCCTCTTTTCATTAATTCTTTGTGTTCAAAAATGCTTGCCTTCACACCATATAGCATTGAACATAGTGCACTGGACCAAAATAGAAGCAATATTTGTGTAAGCAATGTGAATAAATATCAAAAGCAAATCACTTACAACTAATGCAAAACATTAGTTCTATGTACCTTTAACATGCATCCTCGTGCATACTCCCATTCTTCCGCTGTGATATGCAACCCCTCGTCGCTCTCTGCTCTCTCCATTTCCTCATGCAACCAATCAACATGGATATCATTCGGAAGTGTTGCTAGATGCTTAGGGTATGCCTTACGAGAGCCATGTTGCCTCCGAAAGAGAGCTCTTTCTGCTTGCCTTTTTGTCTTTGCATCCTCATATCTTGTAACCCATCTGCTCATCACATCACTATTAAGGATGCAAGTGAAATTGAGATCATCAATCAATGTTCTGTCAATTACTTTACTCTGTCCTTTTCCTTGAGGCACAATAGAGGTCATCCTCAAGTCCTCTTCATTGCTCCATAGTCGTGGCAAAGAGCTGTCCACCTGACCAAGAAATTCTGAAATATATACAAGAGACTCTTGTATCAACCAACCCTCGGCCATGCTTCCTTCAGGCCTTACACTTTGCCTCACAAAGTCTTTTAAGGTTTTCATGAAGCGCTCTAGGAAGAACATCCAACGTGCATGCACAGTACCACATAAAGCAAATTTGTCCACTAAATGCACAATGAGATGTAGTTGACTTGTGAGAATGGTTCGCGGAAAAGTCTCCTCTACCAAACAAACCACCTCCACTGCCATAACACGCGCATCATCCAACGTGGCTGGATCAATTTCTTTGGAACTAACATATCTGAAAAATAATTAAATAGTACGTTATACCTCATGCATGTTCATTTTGCAAGGTATAATGAAGGGTGATCTGACATGGGTTTTACATACCTCACAAGCTCGCCCATCTTATAAATACATTTTTTCAAACTCTTATTTGCACAATGGTGGAAGGTTGTAATTCACCAACACAACTGGCCACACGCTGTATGCGGTGCTTTTGAAACCAAATGGATTCACTCCATCCATACCTAGGCTAAGTCTCAAGTTTTTGGGCTCTGTTTTAAAACTGGGCCACTCATCTTCAATATGCTTCCAAGCAGGAGTGTATGTGGGAATTCTCCACATGCCATCATCCGATCGATGTGAGGAATGCCATGACATGAGCTCTGCTATGGATTTGCACTTGAACATGTGTTTGATGCGAGGAATTATAGGAAAGTGTCACAAGACTTTACGAGGTACATCAAAACTCTTCATATCTGTTCTATACCTTGCTTCACCACAAGTGGGACAATGTCGAGCCTCCTTATGCGTCCCACGAAAGAGAATGCAATCATTGACGCATGCATGTATGCGATCATAATCCAATCCTCCAAGAGATTTCACATAGCGCCTCGCTATGTCTCTTGAGGTGGGTAGTCTATTTCCCTTTGGAAGCATGTTTGATAATAGCCTGCATCCAATATCATCAATTATAATTAGTCTTAAATCCTAAACCTTAAACCACTAATTCAAATTTGTAAGTTAGAATGCTTACTTCAATAATGCGTCAAGACTTGCATTGCTCCATCCATAAACTGTTTGTATATTGAGTAGTTCAAGTGAAGCACATAAAATAGAGAATGTGCACCCTTCAAAAACCGGTGTCGATGAAGCCTTGTAAAGATGCTCTTGTTCCATATCATCGTCGTCCATACCTTTGGGATCATCCTTAAAAAGATTCCGCACCATATTATCAAACAATTCCTCTTCCACAACTTCGTGGGGTGCAGGGCTATTGTCATCCCTTTCCCACTCATCTCTGATAATAGATCCCAAAGCTCCAGCATCATCTCGTAGACGCTTTGCATGCTCTCGTCGTGCGTAGGGCACCATGTTAGGGTGTGGTACTACATCCTGCTTCAATTAGAGTTTATATATTACAACTCTATTAATTTAATTTGGATACCATGAGTCATTTGAATACCATCAATTTACATCTACTCACCTCTAAACCTGTCTGATTCCATTCTCCATACATGGAGATGTGATTCAAGGTAATTCGACGTGCTCGTACAATGCATCCTTGACATCGATTACACATACATTTGATCCGTTGTCCCAACCACACATCGCGATTACGATGACGCATTGTCTCATCTTCCCCAGAACTGCTTGAGGAGGTTGATGACATCCTATATCCTATGTACAAACCAGAAAACACAAAATCATAATATGTTTTTAATGAAACTATAAAAATTGCGTGTATTAACGTGGCTATTTCTTAAAATTGCATGTATTAACGCGGCTATTTCCTAAAAATCTCGTGTATTAACGCGGGTAATTCTTGCAAAATGCGTGTATAAACGCAGCTAAATTATCATACACGCGTTTATAAACGCGACGATCTGTTTAAACTAAAAATAGCCCACCTTCCCCAAATAAAGATTTTGAACTAACATATCTGTTCTTTTTCGTTTTCGCCTCTTCCAACAAAAACAAAACCTAAGTGCAAGGAGGGAGCAGAGAAGGAGCACACACGGGAGGAAGCCGACCAAGAAAGAAGACTCACTTTTTCAGAGGTGAGTCAGTTTGTCCTTTGCCTTGTCTCCTTCCTCAGATTTGTTTATGCTATTTTCTCTTTGCTTTTTGGGTTTGTCTCCGTCCTTTTGCTTCTGTGCACACGATTTTGGGTGAACGATTCTGACAGGGGCGACAGTGGGCCTTTTATAAGGACACATTGTCGGAGGTCGGTCCCTTTCAAAAAAAATTTTGCACAGGTCGCGTGTAGAAACCCGTGTAAAAGCGCGTGTATCCTATCTGCATAGTCTGTTCACGCGGATATACACGCGTTTCTGGACGGGTGTATACACGCATTTTTTGATGGGTGTATACACGCGTTTCTGGACGGGTGTATACACGAGACTGCGTTTCCTGTTTCTATGGTTTGCAGGCTGATAGGTGACTTGAATGATGATATTTGTGTGAGTCAAGAGACAGCCCATGATGTACATGAGGATTATTTTTGCAGATTCTTTATGGATATTCTAGGTTCTTCATCCGATCCATTTGCGTACAGCAATTGGCTGATGGATATGCTAAATCATTTTGGGCGCCATCCTGGTCTAGTTGAGCTTACAGAGTACATGTATGCCCATCCCCCTCCTTCCATGCCTGGTGTCTATACCCCTACCGCGAGTATCCAGGGCACTCCAGTGCTGTCTATGCCTACGAGTCCGACGAGATGGCATGCAGCTTCTCCTCTTCCACGTCCACCGAGGAGACATACCTCGTCCCAGACACACTCACGCACACCCTCACAGCCACCATCACGTGCTCCCTCAGAGCCACCGTCACGTCAAGGCTCACAGCCACCGTCACGTAGACAATCCCCCAGTCGTGACTCCACCCGTAGTAGTAGGAAGAGTGGGAGTGGAGGATGCGGCGGGTGCTTTGGTGGGGGAGGTGGGGGAGGTAGTAGGGCACGCGGTGAGAGAGGAGATAGAGGGAGAAGAGTTAGAGGAGACAGTTCGGAAGAGGAGGAGATGAGAGAGGTGGAGGGAGTGATCTGCTATGATGTGACGGATAGGGGCGGGATAGTGATGGATGCGAGGGGGAGGGAGGTAATGGAGTACATGCGTGGGGTAGTATCAAACTTGTATAGAAATTGGGGGCCTGGGAACTCTTTTCCCTGGTACCTGGGACAAAACATAACCGAATTCCTAATTGGATCCCATCACTACAGTGGTTGGGCGGTTGGCTAACCCATGGTACTGGATGGGATTAGGCTGGACTGATGGATCCCTAAATTGAGACTCAATTCTGTTATGGTACGTTAGATGAAGTAAATCCCTGACAAAAAATGTTCTATGGAAAAGAATCAATGGCTGTGCCTCTCAATGAGGAAAAAAGTGTTGGTCTCTATGATCCAAGTGCAATCTTTCTCCCTGATCTGACTATGGGACTTACGAGTGTGATCAGATCAGTTCAGTTAGTTAAGACTTTTTGACTACGTTAGAGAAAAATTATCCTGGAGGAATCGCCCGTGCTTTTCGAGCAATAAGAAGTTTTTCCGGGTTCGGTTTTGGAAGAACCGATGGATTAGTCTCTTGTCCGGATATCGGTGGGTGAGGCCCCGAGCGAGGGACCCTGGACCATATAAGAAGTGCTACTTCTGCTGCTAGAAGCCCTGAATTCATTGCACGGTGGGGACAGGGACCCTACAATAAAAAAGTTTGAACTCAACATGGTAGCGACAACAACATGTGTCACATTGACATGAGTACCTCTGAAAGATCCCTTTCCCTCTGCGCAATGAAATCGGGATGCTAGCGGAAGTAGAACTTCTTATGTAGGGCAGAGCCCCTCACTCAGGGCCTCGCCCATAGATATCCAGATAAGAGACTAATCCCTCGGTTCTTTCAAAACCGAACCCGGAAAAACTTCCCTCACCCAGAAAGCACGGGCGATTCCTCCACAATGTTTTTATTCTAACATAGTCAAGAGCCTTAACTAACCAAATTGATCCGACCAAACCTGTAAGTCACATGATCAGATCAAGGAAGAGACTTGCACTTGTATCATAGAGAGCAACGTTTTTTTCCTCATCAAGAGAGGCACAGCCATTGATTCTTTTCCATAGAACAAGGACTATCTGGGATTTACTTTATCTATCGTACCATAACAGAATTGAGTCTCATTTTAGGGATCCATCAGTCCAGCACGAAAAAGAGTTCCCAGGCCCCCTAGCCGGCGCTTTGAGCAAAATTCAAGATAGTCACACCACTTACACACCCAATATGAAATTGCCTGTTTCACAGATTCAAGTATCTTTAAAACAATCTTTTAATGAAACTATAGTATCATTGATCATAAACCTCCAAAATATTCAGGTTGAATTCTAATTTCCAATCATTCTTTCATCGGTGTACCTATGGCATTATTGGCAACTAGAATGCTCACCACCTATTCACTAAGGGGCCTTTTCAATAGTTCCTAGCTCATAGTACCTGGAAATATATTCACTTATAAAAATCTAGATGGACTCTCCGTTGAAGATCAGCAAGATCAACCAACAGATCTATATAAAAGAGCCATGGACTCATCCGCGTTGAGGACCAGCAACAAGGACAATCAACTAGATCCATGCCCGAGTTCAGAAAACAACTCTAACCCATTGTTCCATTTTCTTCCTTGATGCAGGTGTGGGTATCTTCGGTAACCTAGAGCCCAAGCACCGTATGGTCAGCACCCTCTAGGATCCTTCCTAGGTCACCTAGCGCTTCACTCATAGGCCACTTCCTTAGTCCCTCATCCACCGTACCGGAAGCTCACCATTTAAATCGAACCGAGGTTGGTCAAGACCTCGATTGACCTTACTACGTGAGACGTCCTCTGTTGACTCTCCGTCTAGCAACGAAAGTAACACTTCTCGCGCGGGACAGGGGTTCAATATTCGGGGCCTTGTCCACGGATATCTACCATGCCAGTACATATCGTGCCTGCCTCCAAATGTCATCAAGCCTATAATCTCAATAGCTCAAGCACATGATGTACAACCATAAATGAAGATGAGCTTGGGCTATCAACACCCCCCCTCAAGATCAATGCTTGTACTCCGAACATGGTACGTAAGTACTCAAACTTCTCTCTCCCAAGTGGCTTTGTAAATACGTCGGCAACGTGCTCTTCAGTCTTCACATACTTCAAATCCACTGTACCATCCAACACTTTCTTCTTGACAAAGTGATAGTGGACCTCTATATGCTTGGTCATGAAAAATTGTCTTTCCAATAGCTTCTACATAACATGTAGGTTCTACATGCTTTACCAAAGAGGTCATATTATATACATAGTGCATAGAAAAATCACGGTATGTCAACCTATTAATTGGATACCTAACTCTCTATGATCTCCGCAAAGCTTTTGGATCACTCTGTACACCTCTCACTCTAGCATGTGGAGGTACATATATCTCTTGCTTCGCACCTAGTGTGCATAAGACTGGTATGCCAAGCTCCTCATCCAAACTCTCTGAACTAGTTGACTCGTATCCTGTAATGCCAACACATTTAACTTTCTTCTTTTCTTTGTCCAGAACACTACTACTAGTGCTTCTCATGCCTCAAATGCTTTGTACAGGCCCCATACATCACTGTGAGCAATCTCAAGTGGCATGCTGCTCATGTTTCCTTCTCTAGGGAGTGGCAACCTTGCTTGCTTTCCAAACTGGCAAGCATCACACACATGCATACTCCCATCATATTTGAATCTGGATAGCCCACCAACTATGCCTCTTGCTTACATATTCTTCAACTTCTGTATGTTTACATGCCTAATACGTTTATGCCACATCTCAATATGTTGGTCCACATTACAGCTTTTAGAAAACATAGCCGATTTCAACTTCTAGAATACCTACATCCAATTTGAATAACCTACCTTCCTTCTTGCCCTTGGAAATTGTTGAGATATCGAGCTCATCTAGTGAGGCGGTGGACACTGATGACCTGGGGGATAGGCCCCACGCTTACACCACTGGCATGGTTGGTGAGATCATGGGTGATATACAGCCAGTGGGATGACAGGCTATGTGACAGCTGTTAGGTAAAAATCTGAGAAGTGTTTTGGGTCTGTGTACATATGGGATGCATGGTTTGCGGATAAGCTTTGCTATGAATGCCCTGGCAAATGTATAGAGCGGGTGGTTTTGCAGTGAGCTGGTATGCGTGTCATTTTTTTTGGGAGCAGATGCTGGAGATTTGGAAGTTTTTTATTGCAACAGTGTGGTGTGCGGGTGGTTGCCGAATGCAGGGCACCAACTGGAATTGGTCGTATTCTGGTAAGTTGATGTGTAGCTGATGGAAGGCCGTGGGCAGCTCTTGTCATGTTTGGAAAGTGTGGGCGCCGTTTGTTCACGAAGCATAAGGGAGCAAAGGGGCCATTGTAGCATTGGTGGCCATTATTGAGGTTTTAGACCAAATAAAAAATATACAATATCAACATGGCCAATAAAAGAATAGCTACGTGGAGCCTTCGTTCGCCGCCAGCACACCATCTAGAGGGTTGGCAAAGCGTGGGACGTTAGGAAGAAGCGAGTCGGCGGGGGTGACTAGAGAAGGTGGTCGCCTGGAATAAGAGACCGCCTTGCTGGGATCGTGCAGAGGCTAGAGGCGAGAAAAGGCTAAAGCGCAGCCCGCAGGTGTGCAAGGAGAGAGCTGTAGAGGAGGTGGGCGCAAGGAGTAGCAGCCGCCTTGGGTTAAAGGGGAGTCGCCTTGTGCGAAGGGCTGGTCGTCAGCAAGCAAAGGGCTGGTCGTCAGCAAGCGACAGAGAAGGGCTGTAGGCTCTCGGACGAGCGTGGAGAGCGACTAGAGAAGTGTGGAGTTGTCACGTGTGTGAAGCGATGGGCTGGTGCTGAAGAGATTGTGCTGAGGCTGACGAGCAAGGAAAGCTGCAGAGGCTCTGTGGTTGGCGAAGCTGCTGTCACGACACATAGAGAGTGAGAGCTGCTGAAGTTGAGGGTTGCTGGTGGGGCGCCCTCTGAAGAGAGAAGTGGCTGGTTTTGTGTGGGCGACGACTGCAGGCAGAGAGTGGATGCTGACCAGAGAGAGAGCCTAGAGCGCAGTGCAGAGTTGGAGGCCGTCTCAAGTGTCACTGGCACGTAAAGTAGCTGCAGAGGTTGCTGGTAGTGCTGAAGACAGGTGAGAAGGGCCGGTACCATAAGGGTTGAAGGCTGATGGCAGTGAAGCAGCAGAGAAGAGGGGAAAGAGTGAAGCAGTGAAGGAGGGTTACTGGTGGGGTGCCCTCTGAAGAGAAGCAGAGACCGAGAGACAGAGGCTTGGTTGTCAGACGCAAGGGTGAATTCCCTTGGTAGTAAATCCTGGCCAGAGTCCTGGTTTTTGGTGTAATTGCTGAGTTTGTACAGTGTGTATGGTGCTGTGTGTTTTTGCTGAATGATCACTATCTATCGTGGTTTTGAGCTGTCTTTCTGGTGTGGGTGGGTGGTGAATAGTGAGAAGTGTTCCAGCCGGTGGCTGGTGGTGCCTCCGTTGTGTTAGTTTTTTCAAAGTTTGGGAGGTGAAGGGCTATAGAGGCAGGGTTTTTTTTCTTTTTTTCACCTCACAACAGCCATTCTGGCAAAGTTATAGCACCGGCTCATTTAGTTGGGTTCACACTATAGAGAACCCTAGTATGTATTTGGTTGAGTACCTTTTCATATTGTCTGAACTCTTATCTTTGTATATGGTGTGGTGAGTGTTGTGTGAAGAAGAAGATTTTAAGCCTCTCACCTTGTGTGTTCTCTTTTAGGGTTTTGTGAGTGTGTGTGTGCTTGCAAGAGCTCAAGCTCTCTTCTCCCTTGCATCTTTTCATGGTATCAGAGCGTGGTTCATGCTAAGGGGTGAGCTGCAAGCAAGAGAAGCACAAGAAGCGGTACGAGGGTAAGAGCTTCATCTACTCTTCCCTATTTGTGTTGGTGGCGACTACACCCTTGTCGGGAGGCACTGGCAAATGATCCTTGATTGAGGAGCTTTCTTCGTGGGAGTAAATTTTGTCCGATAATAGGACAAAGCTTTTGGTGCCGAAAACGCGTTTCGGGCGCGTTAGGACCTCCGTTTTTCAGAAAGCATGCGATTTCGAGCACCGCGGGTAAGTCATCGATTCTAAGCAGAAGTCTATTTTAAGAACTGCAGGAAGACAGATTGATTGTGCAGACATTGTGTGTGCTACAAGGAGGTCAACAATTGCCATTGGGTGTATGTATGCACATTGAGGTCATTGGTTGTGACATTTGAGTGTAATATAGTACCACTGCAGAAAATACAGTAGTTTGTGCAGGAAAAACCAGAGTGTAAAGTGTTGAGATTCAAGCTCGATGTCAGTGTGAGCCAGCTATGCTATGTGCTGGCATGTTAGGTAGGAACATGTGTGAGACATAAATGACCGCGTGTCCAGCTGGTCATAGTGTGTGGACATTAGCTAGGGTTAGATGTGTGTGGACACAACTCATAGTGTGTTGTGTGTATTATGGATTATGGCTTTATGCATTGTGTGAGAGTGGAGATGGCTTCCCTCTATGGTTAGGGTTTGCAATATACATTAGGGTTTGCTCCTGTGTGTGTGTCTCCTTCCCCTCTACCGTTCTTTCAACATGGTATCAGAGCCTTGTGCTGTTTATTAGGGTTTACGAGTGAGTGAGAGAAGAGGGAGAAAAAACTATGAAGAGAAGCTGTGAAGCTTGCCATTGAAGCTGTGAAGCTTGGAGCACACTGATTCTTATCAGATCTGAGAGCTTGGCCTACCGGGTAAGGTCTTCTAAGAATCCTTGAGCGGATTGCAGGTGATACAGGCAAAAACAAAGCAAATTAGAGCAAATCAAAGCAAAGATAAATTCTGGTTTTTGAAAGCTTTCCAGTAAAGCTTGGAAACACTGATGTATGGTGAAATAGAAGTGATTCTGGCAAAAGACACATATATTTGACAAAGAGGAATGTATTGGAAACTCCTATGCAAGCCTTAAACTAATTTTGGAGCAATTTGGATGCATTTGATTGAGTGGAATTTACTGGTTTTTGAGCTCTCACAAAACAGAGAAAAGCAAGTCAAAATTTGATGCATTTGGAGCGTGTTTTTGGCTAAAAGCAAACCATTGATTGGTTGCACACATACCTAAGTGTGTTGGGCACTTATATCCATCATCAATTAACACTTTAAACTCTCCCAAAACCCTCTACAGTAGGCGGCGCTCACTGGACAGCAGAAACAAGATAGTTTTTTACATTTTTACTGAGTGGAGGATCAAATTCTACTTGGTTACTTGATTACTTTCACAATTGCTTTAGCAATTGGTTGCTATATACATTGGAGAAGAGGGCTACATGGTTGGTTTGATCAATTATTGCCTAATTGAGCTGGGAATGAGCTGATTAAAAAGCCTGTCCACTGGTTGTAGAGAAATAGAGTGATTTTAATTGAGCAATTAATCTTTGGTCTTAAACAATTGAACAAATTCCTCTTACGTGGAGTTAGTGGACATCATTGCTAAGCTATTGAATGCCTGGTTGCTCAATTTGGACAAATATTGAAGAAATTAGAGCCATTTTACTACTGGTTTTTCCAAAAATAGAGAAAGGGGTTTTCATAGAAATTACTTTTAGATTTGAGAATTGCTTCATGAAAAGAATCATTTCAATACAAAATTAGTCATAGGAATGACCATTCTTTGGGGGAGAGAGAGATATGCATAAAAATATTTTAATTTAAGCATAAGTGGAAACTTTATAAGATTTATCACTAAAATTCATTAGAGAGTTCCAATTGCATTAAAGAGCCATGCAATTAAATGCTTCGCAAGCTTGAGAGGGGTTGAGAAGTGAGAAACATTTTGAGATTAAGAAAAAAGACCATAAATCACACTTTACCTCTTAATTTTCTTGACTCTTTAATCTATGGAGAGGCCCCCAACCAATCAACTGGTTTATTATGTTGATGAAGACTCCAAGGAAGGTTAAAGAGAGAGAGAGAAGCTCCAATCTCTGCAATTTGTAGAAGATTTTTAGAGGATAATAGAAAATAAGCTTATCTTAGAGTAATAGCGGCATAGTTTAGTTCACAGATGAGAATAAAAATAATGAGGGTGAGGGAGGCCACTAACTGAGTCCAACTAGGTTCTAGAATTTTCCAACTTTTGTTTGACTGAATTTGGACAAGATTTGGACTACTTTGGCTCCCTTTTTGATTTGGTTTGATCCAGGAGAGAGGAGAGATAAAAATATCCTATTATTTTTTAGTTTAAAACTCCTCCACACATGTGAAATAGGTGCCTCCTTGAAGGCCCCCCATTTCCTTACCAAGGTGTCAAAAGTGAATGATTACTCCAAAACATCTCATTTTTTTAGTAATATTTCATAATTTTTAACTAATAAATCTTGTACTCAGTCCACTCTTCATCTGATGTGGGCATTTACTCATTTTTGGGTATTTTCTTTTATTCATTAGATTTATCTCATCCCAATACTTGGATTAATCTTATTGGTCCATAGGAACCTTAATTGGATCATAATCCAAAATTTTCAGAAAATCTTGACCCTTAGGCTAAGGTCTTCTAAATCATTTTTAATTAATTCCAATTGCACCTTGGAAAATTTATTTTGATTTTCTATTTTAGGAAAACATATTTTTGATATTTGTAAAATTTTTATATCCAAAAATATCTCAATATTGGTTTACCACTCTCTAGAAATTTTTATCTCACTAGGCAAAACAAGGAAAAATAATATTTTCTTGTATTCAGAAACATGGAATGATTACAAGTAAAGAAGTAAAGGCTTAATCATTAATCAGGCTGAGGAGGAATCTTACATCCTCTCCCACTTGAAAAATGCAAGATGTCCTCATCTCGCAAAGTGGGGGTAATCCTTCGCCAACTCTTCTTCTTTCTCCCAGGTGGCGTCTTCTAGAGGGAAGAACTTCCACTTTACTAAGAATTCTCTGAGGATTGTGCTCCTGAGAATCTTCTCCCGAACGTCAAGGATTTCCCCAGGTTGGAGTACCGTTTTGTCCCCCTCAATCGGAGAGATTAATTGTTCATCATCAAGTACGTGACTCGGGCTCGGTACATACTTCTTAAGCAAACTGATGTGGAATAAATCATGTACCTTGAGATGGGGAGGCAAAAGAAGTTTGTAGGCTAGATCGCCCACTTTCTTTAAAACAGCATAAGGCCCACAGTATCTGGGAGAGAGCTTCTTGTACGTCCCTAAGGATAAGGAACTTCTTTTTGGTCATACTTGAATGAAGACCATATCTGATTCTTCAAACTCTCTCTCTGATCTCTTTTTATCTGCATACTACTTTTGCCTATCTATTCTTTGTATTTAGGAATTGGAATTGGTCACTAAGTTTTTGCTTGACTTAGTTCGAGAGATGGACAAGTAGATTTACTGTCCGTCCCTCTCACAGTCTAACCAAATTCATTTGGTTTAGTTTTAACAAGGATTCCCTTCACATAAACATCTAATTTTGGGTAAATATTAATTTAGTGATTTTTCCAATTAAAATATCCAAAGATAATTTTTATGCCGCATGATTTCTCGACCTTAATTCATTAGGTAGAATTATGGTGGAAATTCATCTTTTGACACTAAGATTTAATTCAAATCCATCTTTTCTTAAATATCATAAAAATTCTTCTTTTAACTAAATACCAATACCTTTTTTTTAATAAACTTAAAATCCCTCTTTTTCTCATTAAATTAGTGCAATCCAATTATCATGGGAATTTCTCTTTTACCATAAATTAAATCTATTTAAAATTCTTCTTAAAAATTCTATAAAAATATCCATTAATTCCATTAAGCTAGAAATTCCACTTTTCTCATTTAAATGATTGAATTCCAAATATGGTGGGAATTCCTCTTTCAACATTTAAATTTATCTATGCAAAAAATAAATTTAACTAAATTTTCTCTTAAAAATTAAATAAAAATCTCCATTAATTCCTTTACTCTAGAAATTCCATTTTTCTCATTTAAATGGTTGAATTTCAATTATGGTGGGAATTCCTCTTTCATCATTTAAATTTATCTATGCAAAAGATAAATTTAACTAAATTTTCTCTTTAAAAATAAACAAAAATCTTCATTAACTCCTTTACTCTAGAAATTTCATTTTTCTCATTTAAATGGTTGAATTCCAGTTATGGTGGAAATTCCTCTTTCATCATTTAAATTTTTCCAGCTTCAGCTTGGCTAAATTTGGACAAGATTTGGACCATTGTGGCTCCCTTTTTGATTTGGTTTGATCCAGGAGAGAGGAGAGATGAAAATATCCTATTATTTATGAGTTTAAAACTCCTCCACACATGTGAAATAGGTGCCTCCTTGAAGGCCCCCCATTTCCTTACCAAGGTGTCAAAAGTGAATGATTACTCCAAAATATCTCATTTTTTTAGTAATATTTCATAATTTTTAACTAATAAATCTTGTACCTAGTCAACTCTTCATCTTATGTGGGCATTTACTCATTTTGGGTATTTTCTTTTATTCATTAGATTTATCTCATCCCAACACTTGGATTAATCTTATTGGTCCATAGGAACCTGAATTGGACCATAATCCAAAATTTTCAAAAAATCTTGACCCTTAGGCTAAGGTCTTCTAAATCTTTTTTAATTAATTCCAATTGCACCTTGGAAAACTTATTTTGATTTTCTATTTCACGGAAACATATTTTTGATATTTGTATATCCAAAAATATCTCAATATTGATTTACCACTCTCTAGAAATTTTTATCTCACTAGGCAAAACAAGGAAACATAATATTTTCTTGTATTCAGAAACATGGAATGATTATAGGGTAAAGAAGTAAAGGCTTAATCATTAATCAGGCTACTGAGGAGGAATCTTAGAGCTCAAAGTTAGCACCAAAAGAAATTTGGATAAGCTAGATTCACAATGAAAACTCTCATGAAAGTAGCACTGAATCTCCTAATGAAGTAAGTCCTAGAATTTTTTATTCCTAATTAGACGGAGATGATATCTCTCTCTAGTATTACATGTTGATGCATAAATATGTTTTCATTTTGGTGTAACCCTAGTACTTGAAAAATACATAGTAAATGTGCTTGCAAGCAAGATATGATTTCTTTCCATGCACTCTTTGCTGAAAATCAGGGCAATTGCATTCAGCATGTGTTTTGATTGTCACTTGGTACTCCTTTCCACTCTTTTCTGGTGTAAATGAAAGTACTTTAAATGTTGATTGTGAGACCCCATTCTTTGTCTCTGTTATCACTTCAAACTTCTATGTAGCTGCATCTTAAATCTTTTGCAAAGCTTCTTGTGATATCCCATGTCTCCAGTTTGCTTTTTTTCCACTCCTGGTTATGACTTCCTTATCTTTTGTAATGTTTCACGCTGCTGGTGATGTGACCTGTGGCAAAGTGGCCTTTTCAATCCTGAAAGTTGTTGATTCTAGCTTATAAATTTTGTCAAGGATCAAATATATCCCTTTGTGCACTGACTAAAAAAAAGGAATTGGTGGAGTAGGTCTCAATATGTTGTGGTATAATTTCCTTGGATGGTCTAGCCTATCATTACAAAACCACATCCACTCATCACATACACGGCTTACACCTAGATGCTTCTTCTAGCCCTAGAAATGTGCTACTGGCACACCATTACTACAAGCAAGTAAGAATTTCTTACACTTTGCCCTTGGACCACACATGCCCATACATGTTACTCTAGAATTGACACGGGTCCTCCTTATTGCCCAAGCTTCCTTTGGCACATCACGCTCAAGTATTATGGTGTCATGTGCTTCCACATTGGTAGTTCTTTTTGTAGTGTCCATACTCTTCGAGAGCTGTTCCCTGATGTGAATATATGGGTGCACCATGTTGGTGGCTGCTAGGTGTATTGAAATTTAGCTTATGGGGTCTCCCTTTTTGCTTCATGTGCCTATTAGCCATCACATAGCCTGGCCGATGAGACTCGATGCCCTCAATGCCCACACTAGGTCAATGAGAGTGGCTAATTTTCTATGCTTATTTCTTTTTAATGTTTCTCGATCCCCATGTAGAGGTCCACAAGCTCCAAAAAGTGGAGTATTGGACATTGCCTCTCCAACTATACGAACCACATTAGCTGGAGATGGTGTTGCCTTCTTTATTATCCTATCACCCAATGTCTCCAAAAGCTCGTTGGTCGGGCAACCTGACCCAACATGCTAACCCAATTGTATAGCATGTTTTTTTAGGCTTTGAAATATTAGATTGGCCATTTTAGAGACACATGCATCATACAAGGAAATTTTAGACATGTACCCTTGTCCTGCGAACTAACATGGACACTATCAACCAAATATGTATGGGGCGTCATGGTCTCTTCCTCTTTGCTTTGAACAACCTATGTAGAAAGACCAAATCATAAGTGAAATATTTCCTTATGGTATGACTATGAAATTTTAGGTTGTACCCTTCTCCTACCAAACTAGCTACCATGGACACTCTTAGCCAGGTTTGTACAAGGCATCATGGTCTCTTCCTCTTTGATTCGAACAACCTACGTGTAGAAAGACCAAATCATAAGTGAACTACTACCTTATGGTATGAATATGGAATTTTTTTAGTGTTGGCTTACCACACTCATAAAGTTTTCCCAATGGGCAATTCATTCCTCCCATGATGCAAGCCAAGAGCTCAATGCTAGAATGTGCTCATCCAAGGCCATACCATTTCTCCATGCATTGCGAAGTTCCTTCACTGACATTGGAAGCCTCTTCTTTGCTTTCACAAAGTCTCCATTTGTTGCACATTTGTTTGTGTTCTTGCTTATATAGTGGTGTGATATACTTTTTGGTGTTCTTGCATCAGTTCTAAAGATATACATGCACAATTACATATGCTAGTTTGATTTTTCTAGGGAGGGTATGCCTATGTTTCTGTTTGGTTTTTCAAGGGATCTTATTCTCTTTGATTTCAAGCTAAAAGTCATTTGAACGCTAACCATCACTGTAGCAAGGATTCCACTAGCGCAAAGGGGAGATCACGGCTTAATTTTGCATCAATGCACACGCTAAGTCAAAATCGGGGGAGGGAGCAGCCAGGTACACTAGCTTGCTATTTCATCTATGCTTTTTTACATACCGGGTATGTCTTCATGGAATTGAAGTGAAGTTACTTCAAACTTTAAGTATTTTAAGTGCAACGGGGAGGGGGAGACCACAATAGTTTGATTTTGCATTAGTGCATGCATTGAGTCAAAAATCAGGGAGGGAGTGGCTTGGTACACTAGTTTGTTGTTTCATATGTTCAAGAAATTTCCCATAATCAGTGGACTAGATTAGGATGGATACAAAATTACCCACAATCAATGGACTACATTAAGCCCCCCCTGAATAAAAAAACTTCCCATATAGTTATTACAGAGAATGTTTTTGTCAGATCTCTTGCTTTTATGTAAATGGATACATGGGATATTTTCTTGGGGTTGTCAATAATTAGAAGGGTAGAGGTCTGAGTGGTTTCTATGGCAATGAGTTAGCAGTTGTCATGTGAGTGTCCAGAAGGTTGGATCCATGCTTTGTTTGAGCAACTTGAGGGTATAGAAGTCTCAGCGGATGCAGAAGAGAGAAAATCTGCATTAGTTGGGTTAGTTCATTAGGTTTGGTTAAGTACAACTAGTTTGGAGAAAGTTGTGTGTGAGATACAATCAATAGAGTGCCTATAATATGAGATCCCTTCAAGTTTAGTAGTGCTTGAGGGCTTGGGGGTGTCATAGGACATTTAGAGAGGATTTTTGAGTCATTCGATTCTGTGTCAGACTACTAAGGTAGAATTTTGATAGGTTCACTCCCCAGAGGGTCAGAAGAAGGTCTCGGCATAGTGTCTAGGAAGGTCCTGGGGTTGTGTACATCAAGTCAACTACTAATGATAGAGGATAATTGAGGATCCTCGAGGATTTGTTTCTGACTGGGAAAGTAGTGGAGAAATTTAGAGGTAGAATTTGAGCATTTATGTGTCAATTAAGAATCAAGGGCTTGCCCTAATGTGTCTGAGTGGCTATGAAGTGTTGTGTGAAGAATACAGTGTGTTGAGATTTTCTATGTGGTAGGATGAGTTCTTGTGCCATGGAACTTTATTTGTGTTGTTTGGCTTGAGATGATAGAAAGCATCAGAACTATGAGCTGTGGGTATAGATGGATTGCTTTGATCTATCTAAGTGGGTGTGAAGTGCTTGTGAGTTTGGTCTAGGGTCAAAAAGGTTGTTCTGATGGTGTTTCTATGGAAACCACGAGTCAGCTAAGTGCTTATAAGGCTGGATTCTTGTGTGGTGAGATAGGTCGAGCATTTAGAGGTGTCGGCTGACATAGAGTTTAGTTAGTTGGTCGAGGAAAGTCAATTTGAAGGCAAGTCAGAAGGGTTTTTTTATGGTGTTTATATGGTAGCCAAGAGTTAGTTGTTTGTCAGATGAGTGCTTATAAGGTTGGATCCTTGTGTGGTGAGAGTGGTCTAAGCATCTAGAGGTGTTAACTCACACAGAGGAAGGAATTATACTTCACCTGTGCTAGTTTAGTTATTATAGCATTTATGCAAGTATGGTGTGTTGTGGCAATGAAGTGAACTGAAATATGATTACTTCAATCACAATGATCACTACTATTTCATATGGATATTTATAGTTATATTAATACTATTGTTAAATAATTGATACTCTTAGATATGTATAGATACAAATATATGGCAAAAAAACTTACTATAATCAATCAAAAGCTCACAAGAATAGAAACTATTGTACTTGTGGTTTTTGATGACAAATAATATCACCAACATAGCAAAAAATCTCACCATAGGAAGCTCAAAAATATGCACCCAACATCATGGACCACATGGCCAGTGGGGTAGTAGTGAACTACAATCTCCCTCTTTAGAAGTCAATAAAGAAGGGTCATTTGATGTTAGTCTTATCATGTCTGACAAGCACAAGGTCAAGAAGATGGATGTGTATCTTGAACCTTTGATTGAGGAACTTGAGACACTATGGTGTGGCATCCAAGTGCATGATGTGTTCCACCCACTTACAACCCGCTTACAATGTATGACTTTTGAGAATATGGAGAGTGCTATGGTATGTTTTTTTTTCTCAATTACCTTTCATTTGATTTTAATTATCAAATTTTAGATGGCTCTAAATATAATTTATTTGTACATTATGCATAATTAGGACTCAACATTTGGTCATAATGCTTGTCCAATTTGTGGACCATCTCTTGTTATGTAAGATTCCTCTCCCCCACCTTTTGAGATGTAAAGGTGTAAGAACCTCCCCTTGTATCTCTTGTAATCATCCCCCCCCCTCAGAAATGGAAAAAGATCTTGTTTTACCTAGTTTTGGCCTAGAGAGAGAAAATGTCTAGAGAGAGATAATTTAAAATTGAGATATTTGTTGATACAAAAATTCTCCTGATATCTAAAATGAATTCCCTTGAAATAGAAGTTCAAAATGAACTTTCCAATGTGCATTAGGAATTAATTGAATATGTGTATAAGAGACCTTAGCCTAAGGGTCCACATTTTCAAAAAAATTTGGATTAAGGTCCAAATAAGATTCCAAAGGGCCAATAGGATTAATGCAAGTGTTGGGATGAAAAAAATACAAAGAATAAAAGAAAATATCCCTAAAATGAGTAAATGCTCACATAAGATGAAGAGTTGACTACGTACAGGGTTTATTAGTTGAAAATTAAGGTATATTAGTAAAAAAATAAGATATTTTAAGATAATGATGCATTTTTTATGCCTCAGTAAGGAGGGAAAGCCACTTGATGTAGGTGCCTTTTTTTATCATCATTACTTGGCTTTTTTAATTCAAAAAAATCAAGATATTTTATCTCTCCTAGTGCAAACTGGATCAAAAAGAGGGCCAAACTTGTGAGATCCCCCTGTTCCCACCGAGCAACGGATTCGGTACTAGCAGCAGAAGTAGTACTTCTCGCACGGGACAGGGGTCCCACATTCGGGACCTCGTCCACGGATATCCGGACAAGAGACTAATCCGTCGGTTTTTCCAAAATCGAACCCGGAAAAAACTTCCCTTACCCGGAAAGCACGGGCGATTCCACCAGGATAATTTTTTTACTCTAACGTAGTCAAGATCATTACTGATCACGCTGATCCAACTGCACCTATAAAGATACTCGGTCGGATCAAGGAAGAAACTTGCACTTGGATCATTGGGATCAACGCTTTTTTCCCCATCAAGAGGCACAGCCGTTGATTCCTATCCATAGAACAATTACTATCCGGGACTTACTTCATCTATCGTAATAACAAAATTTGAGTCTCGGTTTACGGATCCATCAGTCCAGCCTAACCCCATCCGATCCCATGGGTTAGCCAACCGCCCAACCACTGTAGTGATGGGATCCAATTTGGAATTTGGTTAGGTTTTGTCCCGGGTACCAAGGAAAAGAGTTCCAAGGCCCCCTAGCCGGAATTTCATGCAAACATAAAACTAGCCATACCACTTACACACCCAATATGAAAATTGCCTTTTTCTTAGCATCAGCTAACTTTAAAACAATCCTTTAATGAAACCATAGTACCACTGATCACAATCTCCCAATTTATCCAGTTGATTCATAATTTCCCATCATTCCTTCATCAGAGTATCTATGGCATCATTGGCAACTAGAACGCTCACCACCTGTCCACACAGAGGCCGTTTCCATAGTTCCTAGCCCATAATACTCGGCAATATAATCACTTATCAAGATGGACTCTCGTTGAAGATCAGCAAGATCAACCAACAGATCCATATAAAAGAGCCATGGACTCATCCGTTGAGGACCAGCAAGGTCAGTCAACCAGATCCATGCCCGGTTTCACAAAACAACTCTTACTCCTTGTTCCAATATCTTCCTCGACGCACGCGTGGGTATCCTAGGCGACCCAGAGCCCGAGCACCGTATGGTCAGCACCCTCTAGGATCCTTCGCAGGTGACCTAGCGCTTCACTCATAGGCCGCTTCCTTGGTCCCTCATCCACCGTACCGGAAGCTCACCATTTTAATCGAACCGAGGCTGGTCAAGACCTCGGTCGACCTTGCTACGCGAGACGTCCTCCATTGACTCTCCGTCAGCAGTTGCAACTTTATCAGTTAGGTCTCCACGACCTTAATCACAAGACGGTCAAAATGCTTCCCCAGCATTCTTGACATAAAACAGCCATTTACAAACAGCATTTACAAACAGTTTACAAATACAGTTTCTATATTAACTCACATTTTTCCACATTATCCCTCATTAATCCACATTACTTATTCCACATTCCATGTATATGTGTACTCATCCAATCACCTCCTTTTCCATCTCTTCACTTCAGATTCCTTCACATCACATATCATATATTCACATCCATATCCACATCCATACATCCACATCCACATCCACATTCACATCCATACATCCACATCTACATGCTTATCTCCATTTTCACATCCTCATTTATACATCCACATCCCATATCCACATTCATACATACACATCCATACATCCACATCTACATCCACATACATACATACATCCACATCCACATTCCACATTCACATCTATACATCCACATCTACATTCACATTCACATACATCCACATCCACATTCCCATACATCCACATCTATACATCCACATTCCACATTCACATCTACATTCACATTCACATACATCCACATCCACATTCCCATACATCCACATCTATATATCCACATTCCACATTCACATCTACATTCACATTCACATACATGCATCCACATCTACATGCTTACCTCCATTTTCACATCCTCATTTATACATCCACATCCCATATCCACATTCATACATACACATCCATACACCCACATCTACATCCACATACATACATACATCCACATCCACATTTCACATTCATATCTATACATCCACATCTACATTCACATTCACATACATCCACATCCACATTCCCATACATCCACATCTATACATCCACATTCCACATTCACATCTACATTCACATCCATGCATCCACATCTACATGCTTACCTCCATTTTCACATCCTCATTTATACATCCACATCCCATATCCACATTCATACATACACATCCATACATCCACATCTACATCCACATACATACATACATCCACATCCACATTCCACATTCACATCTATACATCCACATCTACATTCACATTCACATACATCCACATCCACATTCCCATACATCCACATCTATACATCCACATTCCACATTCACATCTACATTCACATTCACATACATCCACATCCACATTCCCATACATCCACATCTATATATCCACATTCCACATTCACATCTACATTCACATTCACATACATGCATCCACATCTACATGCATACCTCCATTTTCACATCCTCATTTATATAACCCCATATACCTTCACATCTAATCTTTTACATCACATCCATTCTCGCCCTATCACAACCCATATACATCTTATCCTATCACATACACTTCTTACCTCATCCCCCCATACACATCTTAATTCATCTTATCACATCCTAACTTATTTCATAAGCATCTTATCACCTCTTATCACACCTCTTATCACATCCTATCACTTTCCATACGTATCTTATCAATTCTTATCACATCTCATACACCTCTTATCACATCTTATCACATTTCATTTCTTTTTAAAAAAAAAAAAGAATTCTTTTATTTGATATAAGATTTCTCTACACATTTATTTATACATAAATTCCATTTAGGGAGACTAACACTTTCGAAATTAAAATCAATCTTTTATGCATCTTCTTATGCATGATTTCAATTTGGTAGGGAATTATACTTTTAGAATAAAAGAATTTCTCTTATGCATCTAAGTTAAGCATAAAATCCATTTATGAGGAAAATCATACTTTTAGTATAAAAAGAATATCTTTTATGCATACCTATATGCATGAAATCCAATATGATAAAAGTAACACTTTTGATATAAAAATTTTTCCTTTATGCATACTTCTATGTATGAAAATTAAAAATGATAAAAGTAACACTTTTGATACAAAAATTTTCCTTTATGCATACTTCTATGCATGAAAATTAAAAATGATAAAAGTAACACTTTTGATATAAAAATTTTCTTTTATGCATACTTTTATGTATGAAATAAAAATGATAAAAGTAACACTTTTGATATAAAAATTTATCCATTATGCATACTTCTATGCATGAAAATAAAAATGGTAAAAATAACACTTTTGATATAAAAATTTATCCTTTATGCATAATATTAAAATTCAATTTCTCCATGATTATAATGAAATTCTTTCAATTAATCTAGGATGATGATTCCTAGAATATGGTAGGAAGTCCTCTTTTTATGCTTTGAATGAGATTATTTTATGCATAATTTTTATAAAAATTTTGCCATAGCTCCGCTGCTATGACTAATAAATCTCAATTTTTCTAAGGGATAATGCTTATCATTAAGTAAATAATTAAAATAATCTCTAATTGGATTATTAATCCATAATGGATTGAATCATTAATATACATAAACTAAAAGCATAGAAAAAAGCCATTAATTTGGCCTCAAGCATAGCTTAATCTTGGGTTAAGGAAAAGCTTTATGAAAAGCTTGATTTGGATTGAGAATGGGTCATGAGTATGACCATTTCTTGAGTGAGCGAGAGAATTTACATAAAAATCATTAGAATTTAAACATAAATGAAAATTAACTTCAAAGCATTATGTAACTCTTCACTACTATTCAAACTTCAATAGCATTAAAAAAAAAAACCATACCAATTAAACTTCTCAAGCTTGAGAGGGGTTGAGAAGAGAGAAACATTGAGAAATTATAGAAAGATCAATATTCACTAATTACCTTACAACTTGCTTGATTCTTTGTTCACGGTAGAGGCCCCCAACCAATCAATTGGTTAAGTATGTTGATGGAGCCACTAATGGGGATTGAAGAAAGAGGGAAGCTCCAAAAACTAGTGAATTATTAAATGAATTCACAGTTCTTGGCTTAGGTGGAGTAGAGTAACGATGCATAAACACTATATCTTTTTCAACAAGGGGGAGGCTTCTTTTTATAGGAAAAATTGAGCTCCTAACCAAACAAACTGATTCTAGAATTTTCTAAATCAGTTTGGTCAATATTTGACCATTTTTAGGTCAGTTAAGCTAACTTTTTGGAACTAGACTTAAATGAGGAGAGAGGACTGGTTAGTATAGTGCCAATATGCATTGGATATGTTGGCAAAATATGGCATGACAAGGTGTAAGCCTATGAGTACACCTTTGGAGCAGAATATGAAGTTGCGGGCTGATTATGGTGATGAGTTGGATGATCCATCTATGTACAGAAAGATGGTTGGTAGTCTCATCTACATGACTATCACACGCCCGGATTTGAGTTATGCTATGGGGCTAGTAAGCCAGTTTATGCAGAGCCCCATAAAACCTCATTTGGATGCAGTGAGACACATTATGAGATATGTAAAGACCACTACACATTATGGTTTACTTTATGAGAGTGGTAAAAGCTTGGATATACATGGCTACACAGATGCTGATTGGGCAGGTAGCTCATATGACAGAAGGTCTACTGGTGGTTATGCTTTTACACTTGGAAGTGCCGTGGTGAGTTGGAGTAGCAAGAAGCAACCTACAGTTGCTTTATCTAGTATAGAGGCTGAATACAGAGGTGCAGCCATTGCTACTTGTGAGGCAGTATGGTTAAAGAGTCTCTTGGCAGATTTGGGTGAGCCTTTTGATGGCAAAGTTATCATTCATTATGACCATGAGCAGTATACAGTTGGCCAAGAATTCAGTATTTCATGCGAGGACCAAACACATAGAGGTCCATTATCACTTTGTCAGAGAGAAGGTGCTAGATGGAACAGTTGATCTACAGTATGTGAAGACTGATGAGCAGGTGTGGCAGATATCTTTACAAAGCCACTTAGTAGGGAGAAGTTTGAGTACTTCCGGACTATGTTGGGAGTACATGGGATGAGCTTGAGGGGGAGTGTTGAGAGCCTTTGATATCCCAAGCTCATCTACATCTTCATCGGCAGTACATCATGAGCTTGAGAGGGGCTGTTGAGATTCAAGCTCGATGTCAGTGTGAGCCAGCTATGCTATGTGCTGGCATGTTAGGTAGGAACATGTGTGAGACATAAATGACCGCGTTGTCGTGCCATGGCACGTCTATGGTGTGAAACCATGCATGTGAGGCCATCAAATGCAAATCCACATGCATGGGTTAAGTGCCATGAGTGACGAGTCATTATATGATGCCATGTACATATGTTCATATTGTAAATGAGGTTCAATAAGACGAGCTGAGGCTGAGCCAGGTCTCAGAGTTTTTGTATATGAGTGTGGTGGGTGATGGTTCTGCTCTTACTCAGAGCTCATGGGTAAGTTGGAAACATTCAGTTATATATGATGGTATGAGTGGCTCGCCAAAGGGATATGTTAATGATGTTAATGGCTTCCCATGTGCATAATGTGTAGTAGCTTCTTTATGGTATCGATGGGCCGAGTCAGTGAATACCTCTTATGGGAGTGCAAACATGAGGGTATGCCAATGCACAAGGGAATGCATTCACGAAGACATGGAGATATATTTGAGTGAACAATTGGGGATTCTACAAATTACATGGTCGATATGATGACATTATAAACCATGGAGGCATCAAGAGCAATGGAGATCCAATGGAGCATTAGAGTGCCGAAGTCTTTATCGAATGCAGGAGACACAATTGGATGATCAACCTTGTATTGGAAAGCTTGCCTTGATGCCAATGTTAGGAGCATCACATACCTTATTGAATGAAGATTATAATAAGGGATATTATGAGGGCAGCTTGCGTGGCATAAAAAGGAGAAATAATCGAAAGCATAAAAAAAGGAAAGGTGGCGCATGAGTATTTTGGAAGAGGGAAAATGCGTAAAGATAGCTGCAAAAGGTGGGGAAGCGCCGAACTCCTGGCGGGAAAGTATAGAAAAATCAGAGAAGTGGGGGGGGTGCGCATATCAGAGGGGAGTCTGCAGAAAAAAGGAGAGAACCAGTGCGCCTTCGACCAGAGGCTCTAAATTCAAACTCGCGGCTACTGTTCAACGCTTCTAGGAGTTAGAATTGAAGAGTAAATTGTGTGCTATCTAGTGATGGGTTTTTCAATAAATATATGTTTTCTGCCTTTCACGGCCTGCAGCAAAGCGCCGTATGGGAATTTACAAAAATCATGTGAAATCCGCCTTGCCACTTTCAGATAAGTGTTAATTTAATTTTATTTTGTTTCACTATCCTACCTACCCACGATTTGAAAAATCGTAGAGTCTATAAACCTTTAAAGGTTTTGTAAATCAAGAGGGACTTGATATGAAGAGTTGTGATATTAATGCATCAAAAAACGTTGAATCAAAGTATCAGAAAATGCAGCAAGGATTCTGGTAAATTTGATTTTGTTTCTACCCTAGTGGATTTGGAATGCAAGCCATGAAATTTCTTAAAATCATGTGAGCATGTTTTAGTTATGCCATATATCGTCTTGTGTTTGTGAGTTGTTGGAATTTAAAGGCAGGTTTTCAGGTGATAAAGAACATCATGAGATGATGGGATTGGTGACACTGGATGTATGGAATGAAAATGGTCACATGTATGTTGGAAATATTTGAAGGTTATGTTATGCCTACATGTGATTGGCTTGAAGGTTTTGGAAAAAGGAGCCAGTGAATCTATGCTTGGAAAGGGACAAGCACTTGGTACACAATTTTGTGCAATCATCAGGATGAACTCAAGGATGTATTGAGGTGAATTGACACATGTATATGTCATTAAAAATGGATATGTCCTATGCTCCTTGGAGAATTTTGTGTGTGAGTTTCCTTGTGAAATTTGGTACCTACTCTCACAGCTAGAAGTCTCGTACTTTCCCAGCGACACCGTCCACGTCACGACAGCTCTTTGGTGAACCCGACGTGAAACTGCTGGGGTGAGAGTGTGGTGAAATATACTGGGAAGATATGGCTGAGAATTCTGAGGGTCAGGGGGTTCATTTTGATCCCGGAGTTATGCAGATGTTTCAGATGTTTACTATGTACATGCAACAGCAGCAAGCTGCTGAGAGGGGACAAATTTCCACGACCAAAGCACTACAATCAATTTGTGAAAAAGGTGGATCAATTTGATGGAAAGGATATCACAAAGTACCTGCGCAATTATATAAAGGAAATGGAGCTAAACAGGGTGACTGAGGAGGATATGGTTCGAAGTTTTGAGCTGGTATGTGTTCCTGAAATAAGAGAGCGCATAAGAGGATTGCAGACAGCACATGGTGGCAGAAATTGGGAGGAGTTCAAGCTTGCTTTAAAGGACGAATATTTCATGGAGGATTCTGAGCGAGTGACCAAACGAACTTTCTTGGAATGGGTCACAAAACCTAAAATGGGAATTTCCGCCCACAGAGCTGCTAAGAGAGTTTGAGAAGCGTTATGCCCAGCTGTCAAGGATAGAGCGTACAACTTTGGACAGAGAAAAAACAGAGCTCTTCTTACAAGCAACTAGGAAAGATCTCCAAGAAAAACTGGAAATTCTCCTCGAGGATAAGGATACAGAGCAGGGACTAAAGAGTGATTGGAATGATGTTGAGGATGCGGTCACTATGCTAGCAAAGCGGCAACGAAGGAGGGATAAAATGGTGATGAGCTCGGGAACTCCTATAACTGCTGTTACCCCTGAGAATCTACCAAAACCAGCTGCTACAATCCCAAAGGTAGAAGGGCCGATGGATGAGCTTATTAAGGGCATGCGGGACTTAAAATTGAAGATGTCTAGGATTGAAGAAAAGGGGCTACCATTAGGGCAGGTTTCTATGCAAAGGCCTCAAAGTAAAGAAGGGTTTACATACAGATGCATATGTGTGATGACCCAGAACATGCAAAGAAAGATTGTGCTAGCTATAAAGAAGCCCTTAAAAATCAACTTGTGTTTTTCAAAGATGGGAAAATCCACCTTACAGAGACTGGACTTCCATTGAGTACAAACTTTGGGAAGGGAGGGATGAAAAAGCTGGTTGAGGATATGGCTGCTAGTCATGCCATCTCTATGGTTGAGGCAGCAACCTATGGATTAAAGGCTGGTCAATCAAAGCAGAGATCTGAGAATGATGAAGATTATGAGAATGAAGACTTTTGGCCATCAACAATGGAATTAATTGCATCAAAGAAGGTGTCTAAGCAAGCTTTGCATGAGGCAGGTGACTGTATACGTCTTGAGACTGGGTGGGAGGAGCTTGTGGATTCTTTATCTGTTCATGCCTACATTGCTAAATGCCAAAATAATGAGGCACAGGTAGAGGAGAAGCGTAAAAGGGAAAATGAGGAAGGAGGGCCATCGAAAAGAGTTACACGTGGAAGTGAAAAGAAGGATCATGGACCATCACATATGCCTCCACCACATAGCAGACCTCCACAGGAAGTATCAATGGACGAAGTGCCAGCAAAAATGAAGCATGAGAAGGAGAAGGGTAAAGGGAAAAGTCCACTCTACAAGCTTCAATCTGATATTAAAGCTGCAACAACAGATCTCAAAAAGGTGCTTGAAGAGAGGATTCTAAACAGCAGGGTGGAATTTATGTTGAAATGTCAAGCTCGTATACAGCTGGAGGATAGCACATGGGTGCTGACAGAGTGACAGTATGGTAGATAGATATCGTGTGGTGTGTTTATGACCGCGTCCAGCTGGTCATGTGTGGTGTGGACATTACATTAGGTTTACTTTGTAGTGTGGACATAACACTATGTTGTGTTCTCCTTTGTGTGTGTGAGAGAGATGGTGACTATGGCTTCTCTCCTTCTTTATGATTGATGGATATGGATTAGGGTTTGCTTCTCTTGTGTGTGCTGTCTCCTGCTTCTATTTTTTATCATGGTATCAGATCCAAGAGCTCATTAGCTGTGTTGTGAGAGTGAGTGAGAGAAGAGGGAAGAAGAAGAAAAAGCTGTGAAGGAAGCCATTGGAGCTTGGAGCAAAGGAGAAGCTGTGGAGCACACATCGGCATCAGATCTGAGAGCTAAGGACCATTGGTAAGTGTAGCAAGACCCCCTCTGCGGATTGCAGGTATCAAAGAGCAAGTTCAGTGAAGATTGAAGTGCATAAAGCAAGCAGAAAATTTTTGGTTTTGAAGCTTTCATGGAAAGCTTGTGAAGGAATGTATTTTGTCAAAGGTATTGGGGAAAATACAAAGGAAACACAGAGGTTCTCATGTATTGTGAAAGGGCACATGTATTAGCAACACTGGAGCAAACCATTGCATGAAAATTGATGCATTACAGGCAATTTGTGAAGAAAAAAATTCTGGTTTTTTGGACTCTACAAAAATAGAGAACATATGCCCGGTGGAGGATCGATTGCGGAAGCTAGAGGAAAAATTGAGCTAAATCCTTCAAGCACATGTTAGATTAGGTCATTTCTAAGCATCCTATCAACTCAATTGTGATTTGCCCTTCCTCTACAGCCCTCAGGAGCAGGCGGCGCTTTCTGGAGCAGAATTGAAGACAGTTTGAATAGAATTCATGCCATTCACTCATTACTAGTCCATTTGATGCCATTCAAAGCTTGGGGAGTTTAGCAAAGACATTGCTAAGGACTTGTGATGCTTGGTTGCAGCTCATTTGATGTACTTGGAGCTCATTGAAGTGATTTATCAGAGGTGTGCAGGTTTGCAGAAAGTCTGTCCAGAAACAGAGCAGTTTTAATCAAGGCATTAATCTTTGTCTATATCAAACTGGCCTAATTCCTTTGGTACAAGTAGAGTCCTATGAGTTGCTAAACTTTTGATTCAAAAAGTTTTGGATTTGGATAAGATTTGAAGGAGATAGAGCATTTTTAGTGAGGAGTGACAAGATCAGCAGATATCTTGTCAGTATTGGATTTGTGGTTGGAAATGCAGACTCTTCACTTTATGTGAAGAAGACACATGATGGTATCGTGATGATAGTCATTTATGTTGATGATTTGATTATCACAGGTGATTGTGGGAAAGGCATTGATGAGGTTAAGGCCTCTTTATGCAAAGAGTTTGATATGAAAGACCTTGGTGATTTAAGGTTCTTTCTTGGCATTGAGGTGATTAGAACAAGCAAGGGTATATGGTTGGTGCAAAGGCAATATGCACTTGACATGCTGGCAAAGTATGGTATGACAGCATGCAAACCAATGTTGACACCATTAGAGCAAAACATGAAGCTTAGGGCTGATTTGGGTGATGAGCTTGATGATATCACCATGTACAGGAAAATGGTTGGTAGTCTTATCTACATGACCATTACGAGGCCAGATCTCAGTTATGCAGTTGGTTTGGTGAGTCAGTTTATGCAGAGTCCTCGTAAACCTCACTTGGATGCTGTGAGACGGATTCTGAGATATGTCAAAACTACCGTGCATTATGGTCTTTTCTATGAGGCAGGAAAAGACATGCATGTCTAAGGATATATAGATGCAGATTGGGCCGGTAGTGCATATGACAGGCGGTCTACCAGTGGCTATGTTTTCAGCCTTGGTAGTGGAGCTGTGAGTTGGAGCAGTAAAAAGCAACCTACAGTTGCTTTATCTACCACAGAGGCAGAGTATCGTGGAGCAGCCATAGCTGCATGTGAGGCTATGTTGTTGAAGAAGTTGCTAGATGATGTCAGGTTACAAAGTGATATGAGAGTTGTCATTCATTGTGACAACATGAGTAGTATTCAGCTTGCTAGCAACCCAGTTTATCATGCCAGGACCAAACATATTGAGGTCCACTATCATTTCATCAGAGAGAAGGTGCTAGATGGGCATGTTGATTTGACATATGTGCAGACAGATGAGCAGGTTGCAGATATCTTTACCAAAGCACTTGGTAAGGATAAGTTTGAGTATTTTCGTACTAGATTGGGAGTCGTAGAGATGGACATGTCGAGCTTGAGGGGGAGTGTTGAAATGTCAAGCTCGTATACAGCTAGAGGATAGCACATGGGTGCTGACAGAGTGACAGTATGGTAGATAGATATCGTGTGGTGTGTTTATGACCGCGTCCAGCTGGTCATGTGTGGTGTGGACATTACATTAGGTTTACTTTGTAGTGTGGACATAACACTATGTTGTGTTCTCCTTTGTGTGTATGAGAGCGATGGTGACTATGGCTTCTCTCCTTCTTTATGATTGATGGATATGGATTAGGGTTTGTTTTTCTTGTGTGTGCTGTCTCCTGCTTCTGTTTTTTATCAATTTACACTAGGGGAAGTCTTGGGGATTGCAAAGAAAGAATTTCATGATGAGATAATTGATATTATACGAAGGAAAAGGCAGTCTATAATTGAATCTATTCCATCACAAGGAGAGGCAAGCACTTCCAAAACTCATGGAGTACAGGTACAGCAAAAGGAAGAGAGAGAAAATGTGGTGGAATGTAATCACTTTGCTGATGGGGCACGACAAGTGCGCTTTGTGGAAGAGGACGATGAAAAAGAAGTTCTTACAAAGAGTCATTACTCCAGGAGCCATTGGGCAAGAGCAACCACTGAAACCCTTGTCAAGATAGGTGATTTGGAAGAGCCATATGTCGCTCTAATTGATCATGGGTCTGAAATAAATCTTATGGCTAAAAATCTTTACAACAAATGTAAGTGGCCAATAGATGTAGATCATGGGTGGATGATTAAAGCAGCTAATAACTCATCTGGAGAGCTCTATGCAGCATGTCCAAATGTAAGGGTAACTATAGGGGATGTGAAAGATGATCAGAACTTCTTTGTTCAGGAGATGTCATCGTATCCCCTCATCCTTGGGCAACCCTACATTACAGCTGTAAGGATGGAAACAAAGGTTTTGGATGATGGCTCGGCATATGCGAGAATAAGGAGTAAAGATGGCAAAATAGCTGTTCAGTTTTTGACAGTTTGCATTAACCATGAAAGAAATCGTGAGTCTCTTCAAGCACAGTCACTCCCAAAGATAAACAGAGAATTCATGAATTACAGGGAGATGAGGGATTTTGGCCAGGTGCCATTGTAAAGCGGGATTCCAATGGTACAAGGGAAAATGAGTTCTCGCAGGACTCAATCAATGTAAATAACTTTTCAGCAAATTTTCAGGGATTCTCTAGCTATGGGTCACTGGTCTTTGTAAAAAGCAAGGATTTGAAGCGTGGCATGCGTAGACATGTACAAAATGAACAAAAAAGTCTTGAGCAGTGTGGTCTTTTGGAGAAGAATGAGTTTATTTCAGGGGTGCTTGATGAGGCGTCATTTTTAGATACTATGGATGTGCTTTTTGATATGGGAAGAGCATGCTTACAGGGTGGAAATGAGATGATAGAGGTGTCATCAGTGGAGATGTATGATATAATCCAGGAATTTGAGGGGGTGGAATGTAAAAACATGAATTGCGAGATCTTGAAAGGGAATGCTTTGAGGAGATGCTTGTAAAACATGGGAAAGCCTTTGCTTTTCAGCCGCATGAGATAGGCTGTGTTGATCCAAGTGTAATAGCACCAATGGTGATCTTTACTGTTCCACATGTGCCCTGGAACCTGCGGCGGCCAATTCCAGTACCAAAGGCTCTCTTGCCAAAGCTGATGGAATTACTAAAAGAAAAGATCAGGATGGGAATCTTGGAGCCATCATGCGCTCCATATTCCAACAGATGGTTTACTGTGCCAAAGAAAAATGGGACATTGCACTTTATTCAAGACATGCAACCTGTAAACAAAGTCACAATCAGGAATGTGGGAGCAGGTCCAATTGTGGATGAGTTTCAGAAGCATTTGCAGGGAACGCTATATACTCTATGGGTGATCTGTATTCGGGATATGATCAGTTCCAACTGGATATACAAAGCAGGGACTTGACCACAATGAGAACTCCTTTGGGATTAGTAAGGATGTGTACCTTACCACAGGGAGCCACCAACTCAGTGGCACATATGATGAATGGAATGAATAAAGTCTACCGAGACTTCATACCACAAATAACTATGCCATTTTTGGATGATGTGCCAATAAAGGGCTGTGATGAGAAAGACAAAGATGGGGATTTGGATTCAAAGGGGTGCCGCAAGTTTGTGGCAAATCATATAAAGGATTGTGATATGATTCTATCCAGGCTTGAAGAAGTGAATCTTACTTTATCTGGGCTGAAATCAGTGTTTGGAGTTGGTGAAGTGCTAATAGTGGGACATCTTTGTAGTACTAGTGGATGCCGACCTTGTCCAGCCAAGATAGATGCAATACAAAGAATGAAAGAGACATGCATTAATGTTACAGAGCTGAGGAGATTTCTTGGAGCATGTGTCTTTTATGTTATTTGGATCCCACATTATGCACATGTAGCAGATCCTCTTTATCAACTTTTGAGGAAAAATCAAAAATTTCTGTGGAGTGCAGTACATATTAAAGCTATGCGGAAGCTGAAATGTTTGCTCCAATCATCACCTACTCTGAGGAAGGTAGATTATGAGTGTGGCAGGCCTGTGATTGTTACAGTTGATACTAGTCCTACTGGGATAGGATGGGCACTAGGGCAAGATGATGAGGATGATCACAGGTATGTAATCAGATTTGGAGCAAAGGTATTAAGCATCCGACAAAGAAAATATCCGCAGATCAAGAGAGAGTTATGGGGAATAGTCACTGCTCTAAAATGTGAAAAAGAATATCTTATTGGGGCATCTGTACTTGTGGAAACTGATTGCTTGCCACTTCTTGGGATGATAGCAAGTTGTACCACTCCAGATATTGCTATGCTTAGGTGGATTGCTTATATCAAGTCACTAAATCCTGAGTTTGAGCATATTGCGGGAAAAGATAATCCAGTTGCAGATATGCTATCAAGAGCCAGGTATGAAGATGAAAAAGAGATGATTAGTGACATTGATGATGTGGGTACAAAGTTCTACACTACTGCATATGCAAAGGGGGACCATATTTGCCTATCAAATGCACTTGAGTCTTTTACTGAGGAAATGTATGAAGGAGATTGGTTGCTTATTGGTCAATACTTGAGTACTTTGACAAGATAGGAAAGTTGGTCTGACTCAAAATTTAAGAGGATCCGCAGAAAAGCATATGGTTATTTTCTAAAGGATGGGTACCTCTGGAAGCATCCTAAGAAGAGGAATGCTATGCCACAGAGAGTCATATGTGATAAAGAGACTCAAGGGAAGCTTGTGAAAGAATTCCATGAGAGTCTCTGGGCTGGACATCGAAGTGTGTGGGCCACCTTTACCAAAATAAAGGAAAAATATTGGTGGAAAGGAATGTACAAGGATATTTCCCAATATGTGAAAACATGCATGATATGTCAAATGTACTCAAATGTGCGACATCGTGATGGCCTGCAACCAACCTACCCACCTGCCATGCACTACAAATGGGTAGTGGATCTAGTTACAATGCCTTTGGGAATTTGGCAGATGCGGTACATAGCACTTGCAAGAGAAGATTTGACAAATCAGGTAGAGGGGCGTGCTCTTAGAACAAAGAGTACGGAAACAGTATGCAAATTTCTCTTGGAAGATGTGATTTGTCGGTATGGTTGTGTTGGGAAAATAACAGCTGATAGGGGGTGAGCTAGATGTTCAAGAAGCAAGGGAATTCTTCTCTAGAATTGGCATCAAACTGTCCCTAACATGTGCTTACAATCCTGAGGGCAATGGTAAAAGTGAGCGAGGACATCCTCCAATCATTAAAGCTTTGGCTAAGGCATGCAGAGAAAGAATGTGAGAGTGGCCAAGGCTGCTACCATATGCCTTGTGGGCTGACCGTACAACTCATAGCTCAGTGACAGGATACATGCCTGCAAAATTAATGTATGGTCAAAAGCCAGTAATGCCAGTTGAAGAAGTAGTTCCAACTTGGAATGTATTGCCCTGGATGGAAGGATTGAGCAGGGAAGACCTCCTTACATTGCAAATAAGGCAGTTGGAGAGGAGGCCTGAAGATGTAGAGCTTGCTAAAGCTCGCTTGAAAGATGCAAGGTTGAAAAATAAAGAAAGATTTGATAGAAGACACAGACTCCGGCCAAAACCTATTGAAGAAGGTGATTGGGTTCTAATGTATGATAGTAGTCTTGACAACCAGTTCACTGTTCAAAGAAAGTTTGCAAAAAGATGGTTTGGCCCTTACATTGTCAAGCATGTGCATGGAAATGCCACGTATACTCTGTGTGAGCTTGATGGAACAAAGATAAAGAATCTTGTAGCAGGCAAAAGGATCAAGATGTTTAAAAGAAGGCTTAACAATGATCCTTTTGATTCACAAGGAACTGAGGATGAGGGGCTTGATAATGATAACATGGATATGGCTGAAGAGGAAGAGAATGATTTTCCTAATAATGTGGAAGATGAGGACGACATCCAGATATATGTGGATCTTGATGATGATTTGGCACATACCAGAGGATGTGCAGGTTTAGAGGGGGTGGATGTCGTGCCATGGCACGTCTATGGTGTGAAACCATGCATGTGAGGCCATCAAATGCAAATCCAGATGCATGGATCAAATGCCATGAGTGATGAGTCATTATATGATGCCATGTACATATGTCCATATTGTAAATGAGGTTCAATAAGACGAGCTGAGGCTGAGCCAGGTCTCGGAGTTTTTGTATATGAGTGTGGTGGGTGATGGTTCTGCTGTTACTCAGAGCTCATGGGTAAGTTGGAAACATTCAGTTATATATGATGGTATGAGTGGCTCGCCAAAGGGATATGTTAATGATGTTAATGGCTTCCCATGTGCATAATGTGTAGTAGCTTCTTTATGGTATCGATGGGCCGAGTCAGTGAATACCTCTTATGGGAGTGCAAACATGAGGGTATGCCAATGCACAAGGGAATGCATTCACGAAGACATGGAGATATATTTGAGTGAACAATTGGGGATTCTACAAATTACATGGTCGATATGATGACATTATAAACCATGGAGGCATCAAGAGCAATGGAGATCCAATGGAGCATTAGAGTGCCGAAGTCTTTATCGAATGCGGGAGACACAATTGGATGATCAACCTTGTATTGGAAAGCTTGCCTTGATGCCAATGTTAGGAGCATCACATACCTTATTGAATGAAGATTATAATAAGGGATATTATGAGGGCAGCTTGCGTGGCATAAAAAGGAGAAATAATCGAAAGCATAAAAAAAGGAAAGGTGGCGCATGAGCATTTTGGAAGAGGGAAAATGCGTAAAGATAGCTGCAAAAGGTGGGGAAGCGCCGAACTCCTGGCGGGAAAGTATAGAAAAATCAGAGAAGTGGGGGGGGGGTGCGCATATCAGAGGGGAGTCTGCAGAAAAAAGGAGAGAACCACCAGAGGCTCTAAATTCAAACTGGCAGCTACTGTTCAACGCTTGTAGGAGTTAGAATTGAAGAGTAAATTGTGTGCTATCTAGTGATGGGTTTTTCAATAAATATATGTTTTCTGCCTTTTACGGCCTGCAGCGAAGCGCCGTATGGGAATTTACAAAAATCATGTGAAATCCGCCTTGCCACTTTCAGATAAGTGTTAATTTAATTTTATTTTGTTTCACTATCCTACCTACCCACGATTTGAAAAATCGTAGAGTCTATAAACCTTTAAAGGTTTTGTAAATCAAGAGGGACTTGATATGAAGAGTTGTGATATTAATGCATCAAAAAACGTGGAATCAAAGTATCAGAAAATGCAACAAGGATTCTGGTAAATTTGATTTTGTTTCTACCCTAGTGGATCTGGAATGCAAGCCATGAAATTTCTTAAACTCATGTGAGCATGTTTTAGTTATGCCATATATCGTCTTGTGTTTGTGAGTTGTTGGAATTTAAAGGCAGGTTTTCAGGTGATAAAGAACATCATGAGATGATGGGATTGGTGACACTGGATGTATGGAATGAAAATGGTCACATGTATGTTGGAAATATTTGAAGGTTATGTTATGCCTACATGTGATTGGCTTGAAGGTTTTGGAAAAAGGAGCCAGTGAATCTATGCTTGGAAAGGGACAAGCACTTGGTACACAATTTTGTGCAATCATCAGGATGAATTCAAGGATGTATTGAGGTGAATTGACACATGTATATGTCATTAAAAATGGATATGTCCTATGCTCCTTGGAGAATTTTGTGTGTGAGTTTCCTTGTGAAATTTGGTACCTACTCTCACAGCTAGAAGTCTCGTACTTTCCCAGCGACATCGTCCACATCACGACAGCGTGTCCAGCTGGTCATAGTGTGTGGACATTAGCTAGGGTTAGATGTGTGTGGACACAACTCATAGTGTGTTGTGTGTATTATGGATTATGGCTTTATGCATTGTGTGAGAGTGGAGATAGCTTCCCTCTATGGCTAGGGTTTGCAATATACATTAGGGTTTGCTCCTGTGTGTGTGTCTCCTCCCCCTCTACCGTTCTTTTAACATAAAGTCTTTGCATGCATTGCATATGTGCATGTGCTAGATGAGCTGAGAACTAAGCTAGATCCAAAAGCTGAAAAATGTATGTTTATTGGGTATTCCCTTGAGCAAAAGGGATACAGGTGTTATATCACATAAAGGCAAAGAGAAAGTGGTTGAACCCCTTAGTATGCTTGACATTTTTGCAAGGCATTCTCATGTTGATGGAGAGTCTAGTGGCTCAGAGATGAGCCTTAATGAGGATCTTGGGATACCAGCTACTATGAGAACACCTGGGGTAAAGAAGGCTATGGAAGCCATGAATGCAAAGCTGCAAAGATCTGGGAGAGTGAAGAATCCTGTGTAGAGGTTTACCTATGATGGTTATGTGGTACATCACTATGCATACATGGCAAAAGTTGTGTAGGTTGTAGAGCCCACATGCATTGATGAGGCTGTTGGAAATGTGTGTTGGGAGAAAGCTATGGATGAGGAGATGGATGCACTATATCGAAATGAGACTTGGGATTTAGTGCAATTGCCTGAAGGTAAGAAAGCCATTGGATGCAAGTGGGTTTACAAAGTAAAACATAATAGTGATGGAAGCATAAGCAGGTACAAGGCTAGATTGGTAGCCAAAGGATATGCGTAGACATATGGCATTGATTATGAGGAAAATTTTAGCCCACTTGCCAAGATGGCAACAGTGAGAGTTGTGATAGCAGTGGCTGCGTCAAAGCAATGGTCTTTCAGATGGATGTAAAGAATGCATTCTTGCATGGGGATTTGCAGGAAGAGGTGTATATGTTGCAGCCACCTCGTTATCAGGATATGTGAGTCACCTCAAGCATGTTTGCACGTTGAAGAAAGCCTTGTATGGCTTAAAAGAAGCACCAAGAGCATGGTCTGATAAGATTTCTGAATATCTTGTCACTATTGGTTTTCATGTAGCCAAAGCAGATTTCTCGTTATATGTGAGACACAGTGATAGAGGGGTTGTGCTTGTTGAAATCTATGTAGATGACTTGATCATTACGGGAAAACATGATGCAGAGATCTTTGATGTAAAGATCTTGCTTAGACATAAGTTTGAGATGAAGGATCTGGGGGACCTCAGATATTTCTTGGGCATTGAGGTGATTAGGTCACCACATGGTATTGGATTACTAGAGAGACAGTATGGCTTGGACATGTTGTCCAAGTATGGTATGACAGGCTGTAGGCCTATCTCAGTGCCATTGGATCAGAATGGCAAGTTGAGTGTTGTGCAGATTTAGGAGAGATTTTGGAGGATCCTACTATGTATAGGCGCATAGTAGGAAGCTTGATCTACATGACAGTCACCAGGCCAGATTTGAGCTATGCTATTGGGTTGGTGAGTCAGTTTATGTAGGTTCCTCGGAAGCCACATTTGGATGCATTGAGACACATGCTGAGGTATGTGAGGTCTACTTTGCATTGTCGACTATTTTATGAAATTGGGACAAAGATATGTGTACATGGGTACACAGATGCTGATTGTTCATGAGCCATACATGAACATTGCCATAATAACCTTGAGAGGCTCATGTTTGAGAATTCGGATTCAGATCCACTATGGTACAGAGGTCGAGTACACAGGTACTGCTATGGGAGCATGTGAGGTAGCTTGGTTGAGAAAGCTCCTTGCAGATTTGGGTCTATCAGTGGGGTGGATAGACAAGTTGTCATTTTCTGTGACAACATTAGCAGTGTACAGTTGGCCAGGAGCCCAATTTTTCCTGCTCGCACAGAGCATATAGAGGTCCACTACCATTTTGTCAGAGAGAAGGTTTTGGTAGGAGACGTTGACCTTGTTTATGTCAGCACAAAGGATCAGGTCGCTGACATCTTCACCAAATCCTTGGGTATAGAGAAGCTCCGCAGATTCAAGGCTTCACTTGTACATGAGATGGAGTTGAGCTCGAGGGGGAGTGTTGAGATATCGAGCTCATCTAGTGAGGGGGTGGACACTGATGACCCGCTTGGGGGATAGGCCCCACACTTACACCACTGGCATGGTTGGTGAGATCATGGGTGATATGCCGCCAGTGGGATGACAGGCTATGTGACAACCATTCTAGAGACTGGCATAGTTATAGCGCCAGCTCATTTAGTTGGGTTCACACTATAGAGAACCTTAGTATGTATTTGGTTGAGTACCTTTTCATATTGTGTGAACTCTTATCTTTATATATGGTGTGTTGAGTGTTGTGTGAAGAAGAAGAAGATTTTCAGCTTCTCACCTTGTGTGCTCTCTTTTAGGGTTTTGTGAGTGTGTGTGTGCTCAAGCTCTCTTCTCCCCTGCATCTTTTCAGCAATAACTCTACTACAGCCATTCTTAAACTCTTCAACGAAATAACCATGCTTGGTAAATCGTACCTGTAATCCTTGCTCAACCATTTGACCAACAGAAGCCAAACTCTTTGGAATGGAAGGCACATATAAAACATTTGACATAGACTTCACCTCGCCATTTTGCATTAGGCGAGGGAATTTTTTTTGGGCTCGGTTTTGGAGGAACCACTGGGATAGTCTCTCGTCCGAACATTAGGGGCAAGGCCCCGAGTGTGGATCCCTGCCCCATGTGTGAGGCTGACGCTGCTTCCGCCGCCAGTGCCCTCGGAGGGGGATCTCACAGATTTTGCTTGTATTTGTGCTCTACTAAAATGCCACAAATTGGACTACAGAAGCCCGTAAAATAAATCTTTTTTGTATGTTGCAGATTTGGGTGATTGAAAGCCTCCAAACACACTGTTATTCTTTTTTAGTATGCACTTGGTACCTCTTGCCTTGTAGATGAGTATAAGGCACATAATTCTAGAGTTTTCTTTCAAGCTTGGGCTCCACCTCAATTGCCCTGAGGAGTTGGGCTACTTAAGCTCTAAGAAAAACTTTGAAGAATATGCACACACAAGTGCAATGGAGAGCTCCAAAGTGGATGAACTTTCACTGGTTTCACTTAGAAGAAAAAAGAGCACATGATACCTTCAATGTTGATGTTCCATCATTCATTTGGGTTTGATGCTAAATTTGATGAAGTACTTTTTCTCTTTCCAATGCCTTGAAAAGTTTCTTTGATTTTCTCCACCTTTCCCTCTTGTTACAAATAGGTAACACTCTCTCTCACAAAGACTTGATCACACCCACAATGGTGTGTCCCTAAGAATTAAATCCCCTCTTAATCGCAGTAATGCCACTCACTAAGAATGAGGGTGATGATTTTAGGTTTGCACAAAGTAATGTGTTCACAACAAGTTTATGCAAAGATGATTTTGATTTCTTGCTACTCAAGTATGCACACTAATGAGGAAATATATGTTGTAATGAAGGAACTAATGCCAAGAACTAGTTTTTACTTTGCAACTAATGCAATAAACACATGATATGTTGAGAGTCTCACTACTTTCCCACACAATGGCAAGATACCAACAATGTAGAAGATCCACAACACAAAGATGTGCCTCTCAACACATGAAAGAGCACAGTCGCAAAGGGGCTCTGATACCAAGTTAAGAAATAGGGATGACAGTGGAATGCAATAATGACTAATCACAAAGAGAATGATACATAACCAAACTCGTCAATGCACATAAGTAATGCTAGATGCACTTAGTATGTGATGGGTAAACAAATGAAAGACCATAAGTTAAATGATAAACATGAATACCACAAAGATTACCTTAATGCAATGAGGAGATAAATTATTGGTTATTGTGGCTTGATTCAAAACATTCTAAAGGTTGGATTCCAAATTCCACATTTATGACATGGAGTGGTGGACAAACTAACTCTCTATATAGTTCAAATTTGGCCTGGTGATCATCATGTAGATAAAGCTACCCACTATCTTACTACAAATAGTAGGGTTCTCCAAGATCTCACCCGCAAATGCACTCAACTTGCCATTTGAATCAAATGGCATAGAAATTAGCTTACAACCAGTCATACCATATTCAAGATAGCATGTCCAATGCATATTGCCTCTATGACAACCATATGCCCTTGGCCGTCCTAATAACCTCACCTCACCTCACCTAAATATTTCATGTCAAATTTTTGCTTGAGGAGACATTTCACACTCTCAACTTCCTCTCCATTTCCACCCCCAACAATCAAGTCATCCACATACATTGTTATGACCACAAGGAACTTATCACTCTTCTACACATAGAGTGAATGAGCAGCATCTGCCACATGTAATCCAATGATGGTAAGATATTGTGCTATCTTATCATGCAATTATCTCGGTGCCTCTTTGAAGCCATATAAGGCTTTACACAACTTACATATAAAATTAGGGTAACCCACGTCTTCATAACCTGTGTTTGATCCATATACACTTCTTCTTGTAAATCAGCATGCAAGAATGCATTCTTAACATCCATTTGATGTAGAACCCATCCTTTTGATGCAGCCACCACTGTAATAACAAATATCACAATTGCCATCTTGGCAATGGGGCTGAACGTCTCCTCATAATCAATGCCATAAGTTTGATCATAACCTTTAGAAACCAATCTTGCTTGATATGTGATAATACTTCCATTTGAGTTGTGCTTTATTTTGTACTCCCACTTGTATCCAATAGCCTTATTTTCCTCCTTAGGTAATGGCACCAAGTCGTAAGTCTGATTTGCATCCACTGCTGCAGCCATTTTTTCATCCATGGCTTTCTCCAAATTTACATTCCCAATAGCTTCTTCAAGACATGTGGGTTCAACATCTTGCACAACTTTAGCCATATATGCGTAATGATGATCCACATAACCATTATAAATCAACTTATCAAATAGGTTTTCTAAATCGCCGTGACTTGCGTTGTCCATGACCACTACCTCTCATTTGAGACACTAGACTCTCCATCGACAAAAGAATGCCCTGCTCTACTGTAGAAATTCCAGGCATCCCAAGAGCTTCACCAATCTTCTCTTTGCCTTTACATGATGTACTAACTATATTGTCAGGAGTGGTGTTTTGACGTAGCTTGCCACTCCATGGTCTATCAATAGAATCAACATAATAGGACTCTCTAGGTCCACTCAATGATTGTGATTGCTCACTTGGATTTTGTGCAATCACACTTTTAGTTACATCAGCCGCAATAGCATCTTTTTCAGCAACGTACATGCTACTCATTTCATCAAGCACAATTCTCTACTGATTCGTAACTCACGTGTAGTAGGGTTATAGAATCTATATCTCTTTTTCTCAAGGGAATATCCATTTAATGCATAATTTTTTTGCTTTTGGATCCAACTTCGTACGCAACTCATCTGCCACATGCACATAGACAATTGATCTAAAAACTTTCGAGTGAGACAAATCAAGTATCTTGCTAGTGAATTTCTCCTTTGGTATTACATCATGTATGGCTACATTTGGAGTCATGTTCATGATATAAACGGTTGTGGAAATAGCTTTAACTCCAAATGTATGGTTACATTTGGAGTCATGTTCATGATATAAACGGTTGTGGAAATAGTTTTAACCCAATAGCTATGTTGTATATCATTGGCACTTCACATGCTTTCTTGTTTTCTTTACAACCATCACTTTAAAATTTTAAAAATGAGGTAAAACTTTACTCTTCTCCTTCATGAAATACACCTCCACTTTCCTCGTGTGGTCATCAATGAATGTTTTATGACTTATAGCCACCCATAGATGTAATTTTTTCAGGACCCCACACATCTAAATGCACAACATCTAGTACATACCTGCTCACATTTCTATCATGTGGAAATACATGCTTTGTCAGCTTTCCAAATTGACATGCTTCATATACATTCTACATACCATTAGCCTTAAACTTAGGCAGCCCCATGTCAAAGGTTCTTTAGTCTGCATAGACTTTATTCTTTGCACATTTACATGCCCAATTGTCTTGATATGCCAAATGCTTTTATCTACAACAACTCTTATTTCCTGTTCAAACATTCAAGCTTTCACTTCATACATATTTACATCTAGAGTAAATATTATGCCTACTCTATTACCTTTTGTAACCAACTTGTACTTATCTTTAAATTCTTTGACATAACACCCATTAAGGTTAAAGCGCACCTACAAACCTTACTCAATCATCTGGCCAACAAAAACTAGATTCTTTGTAATATTTGGAACATGAAGTACATCTGCTGCGTACTTCACCTTACCACCATCATGCATGGAAAATGACACATTTCCAACATGGGGCAACTGGATGAGCAATATCATCCCCTGTTTCAACAAAACCTAGATTTTCAGTACTTTTCATATCCTTAAACCACTCACCATGACTATTCATGTGGTTCAAATCACCTAAATCTACGTACCATACATCATCATTGCATGCAGATACATCATTTCCAGACACAACATTAAGCACATGACACATAACAAACAAGCTTTCATTGCTCCTATTATTTTTGCTAGAGGACACATAGTTATTTTGCTGCACTTTTCTATTTCTCATGTCATTTTTCTTCTTATAGTAATTTGCCTACAAATGCCTAGCTTTGCCGCAATAAAAACAACCTCATGTATCATTTTGCTGCATTTGCCAATTTCCATAACCCCTTTGACTCCCCTTTCCTCTAACTGGCCTCTTTCACCTATGTGTTGTTGTTATGATTCATGGAATTGTTGTTGCTCGGGGGGGGTCACTCGTATAAATATGTATCACGTGGGTTCAACAGAAGGACATTTTAAATATTTAAAACTTACAGAAATATATTTACAGAAGGGATTTATTTATTATATTTTAAAAAAATTTACAGATTTGAATAGGAAAGGATACATTATATTCACTAAAAAATTCACAGATAAGGGACTTTTTAAATAGGCCTTGAACGCACCTGATATAGAGGATTTACATATAGTGACCCCCCCGAGTGTTGTTGCTGACCATAATTTTGATTCCTTGTTCACCCACCACCTTGTCCATGGCATTGACCTCTACCTTCTCCTCCACCTCTACTTGTGTAGAAGGCATGTTGCTTCGAGCTACCTTTGTTTTGCGAAGACTAGTCTTCAACCAAACTCTTTTCTTCAATGATCAGCGTTGACTTCAAATCTGTAACATTATGAATGTTCTCCTGAGTCTAAATAGATGTCTTGAATGCCTTGTATTGTGCCGGCCCGAGACCACGTAGACATACTTTCACCTTATCATCATCATCAACAGAAAACAATAATTGATGCAAGGGATTCCACAATGCCCTTGATCTTTAAGGCGCAGAATCATTCATAGACATGTTTCTCTTCTCCACAGTATGAAGCTCATTCTTCAATTGAGTCTTCTATGCCTTGGTGTTAGTCTCATACAACTTCACCAAGGTGTCCCGTGCCTCCTTGGAGGTGACTTGGTTTCCTTTATATTCCCAATCATGGTGCCTTGTATACTAATAAAAAGTTAATACATGACTTTCCTTACTCCTTGATTTCAACCCTTATACTCTTTTATATCAACAGTTGGATTAATCTCAGGTATCTCTAGTGCCTCCTCATGTTCACCTTCACAGTAGCCTTTCCCATCCAAAAATTTGTTAATCTAAACCTCAAAGCATGGAAGTTATTCTTGTCAAGCTTCTCTGCAACAATCTAGTTAATTCCATCATTTGACATCTTGTCTGCAAAACAAATTCACCAAAAACAACACTCTTGTTTGACCTGCACAAACTGTTGTATTCTCTTCTTTGACCTACACTCTTATTTGACCTGCATAAGCTACTGTATTCTCTGCAGTGGTACTATACAGCACCCAAATTGTCACAACCCAATGTGCATACATATACCTGATAATGTTGAGATTACAAGCTCGATGACAGCTGAAGCCAGGCATGATATGTGCTGGCATGGTAGACAATAGCATGTGTGTGCCAATAAATGGCCGCCATTTTCTTAGGTACAAAGTCAATGTATACACCCTGTCCCAAATTTGAACTGATTCCATAAAATGCTAATATCTTTTGCATATAAACTCATATGAGATTCCCACTTTGTACCTTAGATCTTCACATAATATGGAGCTTAACTTGATTTTTTGAGAAAATTTTAAGATATCTGTCTATTTTCTTTAAATATTTCAAGGTCTTTACAGTGTTATAATATACGCCACTTTTTGTACCCACAATAGCTACCACTTAAAATCCTTAATCTTGTAGATCAAAAGAGTGGGTAGATACAAAGACATTAGTAGAATGTGGTGGTTAGTAAAAATTGCAAATCCAATGGTTGGATTTTTAATGCTCTTTTTCAAAATTCTTCCAGACTATCAGAAGGCCTGCAAATATTAATAATCTAATTAGTAAAATTACATTTTTGATGTGAATCATCTAAAACCTATAGGGACTAGTGTACTTGTAATGGTGCATCTATGGAAAAATAAATTGGATCACTCTAAGTATGAAAAGATCATTTGTTTATCATTTCATCATATTTTTGATTAATTATGAATAATTAGACTAATTTATATTAATTTAAGTTATATTGGGTTAATTTAAGGGCAAGCACATTTTCTATTATTTGCTTGATCTCATTTTAAGTACCTTGCCCCCCAAAATTTGCTCTCCAAGCATTGTCCCAGTCCAGCATAAACTGGATAAAACTGGACACCTTGATCTTGCAACAACCCTGAAGTTGTATGATACAACTAAAGCACCAACAAAGAAGATGCAATTGAAGCAAAAGATACATGGTGTGACTCAAAACAATATGAGCATAAATGATTATATGCAGGAGATCAAAGAATGTGCTAATGCACTTGCATCTATTGGTGCCCCAACGGATGATGATGATTTGGTAGTCATTACATTTAATGGTTTGGGTAAGGAATTTGAAACCTCTTTCACGGTTAGAGGTGGAGACTCCCTAGATTTTGATGAGTTGATCTCTTCGCTTATTGGGGAGGAAATGAAAATTGGTTTAGATGCTTCATCTAGTACCAGTGAGAATGCAAGGGATCAAGGATTTTATACTCATAGAGGTGCTAGAGGCAAGGGGAGATCTAGTCCAAGAGGATGTACAGATGCACGTGGCTAACAGGACAGGTCACAACAATCTCAATAGAACTTTCAACCATCGTTCGGTGTTGGAGGTGGTCGTGGTTATGCACATCAAAGAGGTCAAGGTAATGCTCATGGAAGAGGTTGTTTGGCAAGTCCAATAATCATCTATGTAGAATGTGGAATGTCACTATTTTGCAAAGTTTGGTCTCACAGGGCTCGTGGACTGTTCTCGCAAACATAGTGATTTGAGAGGGTTTAGAGTACATGATGGTAATTTTGCATCCAACAGTCATGATGGTAGTGCAAATCACTTGTTTGTAATGAAGCATGTCATGGGTTCCATGATGACACATGGTATATGGATCCAGAAGCATCAAATCACATGACTTGCCATGGTGAGAACTTGGTTTGTGCACATGGAACCAATGGATGAAATAGGATATGTGAAGATAGGTGATGACACTCAGCATGCTATCACTCATGTCCAGGGAAAATATTCTAACGAGGAATTATCCTAATGAGTCAAAGTCATCACTATTTAAATTGATCTGATCGAACCCGAAGTCACATGGTCAGATCAAAGAAGAGACTTGCACTTGGTCCATAGAATCACCGCTTTTTTCCTCCTTTAACGAGGCACAGCCGCCGCTGATTCCCTCCCGCAGAACAAGGGTCTTCTCTAGGACTTAATCTAACTAACATAACTAATCGCATCTTAATTGTTTCGTAGGAATCCTCCAATCCAGCCCACCCCAACCAGCCCATGGGTTAGCCAACAACCTGCCGACCACTGTATTGGTGGGATACCTTTATAAAAATTTGGTTATGTTTTGCCCGAGTACCGAGGAAAAGAGTTCCCAGGCCCCCTAGCTGGTGTTTCATGCAAAAATTAAGGTAGGCATTCCACATACATACCCAATATGAAATTGCCATTTATAATAGATTCGGCTGGCTTTAAAACAATTCTTCAATGAAAATCATAATATTACTGATCATCATCCTCCAAAAATTCTGAGTTCATTATATTACAAAATATGTCATCTCGACTCTCCGTTGAAGACCAGCTAGCCAACTAACGAGATCCAATATCCAAAATGTGATTTACAAAAGTTATTCTTCTTAGTCCATCCGAATCTTCCTCAACGCATGCATGGGTGTCTTAGCAACAACCGCGAGCCCGTGCATCACCTGGTGAGAACCCTCTAGGATCCTACTTAGGTGTCCTAGCACTTCACTTAGAGACTGCTTTGTCGGTCCTTGCCCATCGTACGGAAGCGCACCATTTTAACCGTACGGAGGCTGGTCAAGACCTCGGCAGGCTCTACCATGAGCGACGTCCCTCGACCACTCCCCCCAGCTGTTGCAACGAACCTCCTCTTAGTAAAACACATACCAAATGATTCCTCCAACATTCTGGCATAAAACAGCCCTTTAAATGAAAACAGAGGTTCTATGCAAGTAAAATTCCAGTTTGAGATTGGTTCCACAAAACCCTTTTTCCTTAATCCCCAATTTCATAATTAGAATCCTTGATCTCTCATCAAGGTAATCTACCCATCATTTGTCTAACTGTCCAACTAGATTTTTGGTGATTTCGGTCAAGGGAAAACCAGGTTGGTTCAATAGCAGTCTATTCCTTGTATTAAGAATTGGAATCGAGAGATGGACTAACCTAGTTTTCCTAGGTTAGATTATGAGAGGGACGGACAGTAAACCTAAGGATTTTCTTTCTACCAATTAATTTCTCAACCTTAATTCTCTAGGTGGAATTTTGGTGAAAATTCATCTTTTGACACCAAAAATTAATTCAAATCTTTCTTTACTTAAATATCATAAAAAATCTTCTTTTTCTCATTTAATGAGTGCAATCCAAATGTCATGGGAATTCCTCTTTTATCATAAAATAAATCTATCTAAAATTCCTCTTTAAATTAAATAAGAGTATTCAATATTCCAAATATACCAAGAATTCCACTTTTACCATTTAAATGATTGAATTCCAAATATGATGGGAATTCCTCTTTGATCATATAAATTTTTCTTAAGCATAAAAATAAATTTAACTAAAATTTCTCTTAAAATTAAATAAAAATATCCATTAACAAGGCATAGTTAAAAGCATCAAAAAATTCTCATAAAATCAAAAAGGAAAGAACTCTGCCACACTACTACTACCCCGCCCAATCCCTCAACCTCTCAAAAGTTATATGTGTTTACATGCATCTATTTGAGGAAGGATAGTTTTGATTTTGTAGTGTGTGATTGTATTTAGATTGAGTCTATCTTGTTACACCTCTTTGTGTGAGAGAACATACTCTTGTAAAAAGGATCCTGTTTATTGATGAGATAAAGGATTACTCTTATCACTCAACATGAGTTGTTCTAGCTATCACTGAGTGTGAGTTATGATAGTGTGCACCATGTCCAGTTCATCCAATCATCACTATGGGCACTTCTTAGAAAAGTCTAAGAAGTTTGATGGTTCCAAGTACCATACTTGGAGTACTAAAATGTAAATGGGATTGGTAGATCAGGAACTCTAGTCTATAGTGGTGAATGTCTCAGAAGAAACCTTCCAGAGATCTTGACGGTATCAATAAGTGGTTAAGCAATGATTTAAAAGCTTTATCCTTCATTATTTATGGGCTAGAAAATAATCCTTCTCATTATTCATGGGGTGATCTCTTCCAAGAGCTCTCATGAGGCATGGTCACATCTCAAATCTATATTTGGTCAGTATAATGCAATAGCATGAATTTTTATCCGCAAGAAGCTTTATCGACTTGAGATGGATGAGAAATGTTGAGATGTCAAGCTCAACATAAGCTGACACTCACATGAGGCACCTGCATGACCATTTGACATATACATCACTACTGAGATTGGTAGCTGGCACCGACATCTCTTCGCGAGAGATTCTACAGCTAGACTACACCAACTAGTCCACATCTACCCACTCCTCTTAGCATGTTCACATTATGGACCACTTGTATATACTCTATTATGTGTGTTAGTCACTTTATCTTCTTTGTAGACCTCTTTTGTTGTGTGAAGAAGAAGAAGATTGTTCAGCCTCTCACCTTGTGTGTTATCTTCTAGGGTTTGTGTGAGTGTTTGTGTACTTCTAAGAGCTCAAGCACTCTTCCCCCCTACATCTTTTCATGGTATCAAAGCCTGGTTCATGCTACGGGCTGAGTAGCAAGAAATAGAAGCACAGGAAGTGGTACAAGGGTATGAGCTTTATCTACTCTTCTCCCTTTGTGTTGGCTACTATACCCTTGTTGGGAGCTCTTCGGGAGGCATCGACAAATGAACTGCGAGATTGAGGAGCTTTCTTTGTGAGAGAAAAGCTACAAGGAAACTATAAAGTTTGCTGGACAAAAGTTTTCTAGCCGAAAACATGTTTTGGGCATGTCTAGACCTCTGTTTTTCAGTTCTCAGGCATTCATGGACACCGCGGGGTGAGTTTTGTTTTTGGGCATTCATGGGCACCACGGGGTAAGTTTTGTTTCTCTACAGAACTCTGTTTTTGGAACTATAGGAAGGGAGATTTGTTGTGCAGACACTGTGTGTACTGCAAAGAGGTCTCAAATTTGCCATTGGGTGTATGTATGCAAATTGAGGTCACTGGTTGTGATAGTTTGGGTGTAGTATAGTACCGCTGCAGAGAATACAATAGTTTGTGCAGGTCAAACAAGAGTGCTATTTTTTGGTAAATTTTTGTTACAGACCCGATATCTAATGGGATGAAAGCATGATAAGGTGATACACTTTCAACCAGTTGCATTGGTTGCTACCCCACTTGAAGACAACCAATATTAGTGGATTTACTATCATCATAAAATGTATTTAACAATTTATCTAGTGCCTTTTAGAGATAATAAATGTGAAATAAGATTAAACAACCATGTTTTAATTCTCTAACTCTACATAAACATGTTTCACAACGAGTTGTAAACCATTGTCCAAAACACAAGTTTTTAGTCCACCTTATCATGCTTTCAACCAATGACGGAATAAAACAGATTGTTGTAGGGAAGCTTGACAAAAACAACTTCCATGCTTGGAGGTTTAGATTGACAAATTTCTTGATGGAAAAATGTGAACATGAGGAGGCACCTAAGATACCAGAGATTAATCCAACTACTACAGATGTAAAAGAATTCAAGGATTGGAATTAAGGAGCAAGAAAAGTCATGTGTTGGCTTTCTATTAGTATACATGACACCATGATTGGGTATATATAGGATGCCAAGTCACTTAAGGAGGCATGGGACACCTTGGTGAAGTTGTATGAAACCAACACCAAGGCACAAAAGATTTTATTGAAGAATGAGCTTCATACAATGGAGAAGAAAAATATGTCTATGAATGATTATGCCTTGAAGATAAAGGGAATTGTGGAATCCATTGCGTCAATTGGTGTTTCTGTTCATGATGATGATAAGGTGGAAGTGTGTTGACGTGGTCTCGGGCCACAATACAAGTCATTTTAAGATGTCTATTCAGACTCGAGAGAACATTCCCAACTTCATAGATTTGGTGTCAATGCTGATCATTGAAGAGAAGATCTTAGGTGAAGATCAATAGTCTTCACAAAAAACCAAAAGTTTAGAGTAGCAAGCCTTCTACACAAGTGCAGGTAGAGGACGAGCTAGAGGTTGTGGACATGGCCAAGGTGGTGGCCAAATAGGTAATCAGAATTATGGTCAGCGCAGAGCAGCAATAGTCCCAGGATTCACAACAACACAGGTGGAAGAGGCCAGTTTAAAGGAAGGGGGAGTCAAAGAGGTCGTGGTAACTGGCAAAGGCAACATAATGATACACGAGGATGTTTTTACAGTGGTAATCCTGAACATGTTAAGGCAGATCGCTATAAAAAGCAGAGTGACATGTGAAACAGAAAAGTGTAGCAGAACAACTATGCATCCTCTAGCAGAAATAATGAGGATAATGAGAGATTATTTGTTATGCAGCATGTAGTTACTGATGTAGCATCATGTAAGGATAATGTATGGTATGTTAATTCAGGTACTTCAAACCACATGACAAGACATGGGGTGAGTGGTTCAAGGAAATGAAGAGTCTTGAAAGACCAGGTCTTGTTGAAATAGGGGATGACACTGCTCATCCGATTGCCTATGTTGGAGATGTGTCATTGTCTATGAAGGATGGTAAGGTGAAGTACCTTGCAGGTGTACTTCATGTTTTAAACATTACAAAGAATCTAGTTTCTATTGAACAGATGATTGAGCAGGGTTTGCAGGTCTGGTTTAACCCTCATGGTGGCTGCTATGTAGAAGACTTTAGAGAGTGGACAGAATATTTACATTAAATGTAAATATGCTTGAAGTGAGTGCTGTAATGTTTGAAAATGGTTCAGGAGTTGTTATAGATACAAACATTTGGCATAAGAGAATTGCGCATGTAAATGTGCAAAGAATGAAGTCTATGTAGACTAAAGAAATTGTGACAGGGCTGCCTAAGTTTAAACTTAAAGTTATGCAAAAAGTTTGTGAGCATGTCAGTTTGGAAAGCAAACAAAACATATATTTCCAATGACAAAAATGCGACCAGGAATGTACTAGATGTTGTGCATTCAGATGTATGGGATGTCTATGGGTGGTGGGAGAGGTACTATGTAACATTCATTGATGACCACACAAGGAAAGTTGGGTGTATTTCATGAAGGAGAAGAGTGAAGTGTTCACTCATTTTTTGAATTTTAGAAAAACAAACAGGAAAGCATGTTGCCTAAGGAGGTCAGATAGAGGGGGAGAATACTTCTCCAATGAGTTCTCTAAATTCTTGTGAAAGAATGGCACCTAGAGAAAATTTACATGTAGATACACTTCACAGCAAAATGGAGTTGTTGAGCAAAAAAATAGGCACATTGCAGAGATAGCATGAGCATTGATGGCAGAGAAGAATATGCCACATAGTGGGCTGAGTCTGTGTCTATAGTAGTTTATATTATGAACATGACTCCTACTGTGTGTAGCCATACATGATGTAATGCTAGAGGAGAAGTTTACAGGCAAGAAACCTGATTTGTCTCACTTGAAAGTTTTTGGATGTATTTTATATGTGAATGTGCCAGATGAGTTGCGTACTACATTGGATCCAAAAGCGAAAAAATGTGTGTTTATTGGGTGTTCCCTTGAGGAAAAGGGATATAGATGTTATAATCCTGCTACACATAAATTGAGAGTAAGCAAGGATGTTGTATTTGATGAGATGAGTAGCTAGTATGCTACTGAAAAAGATGTTGTTGGGGCTGATGTAAGTGGAAATGTGGTTGCACAGAATGCAAGCAAGCAAATCACAATCATTGAGTGGACTAGGAGAGTCCTCATCCAGCGGTTTTGTTGATAGACCATGAAGTGGAAGGCTACATCATAATAACAGTCCTAAAAATGTAGTTGGTACATCATAGAATGGCAAAGAGAAAGTGGTTGAGTCCCTTGGTATGCCTGATATTTCTGCCAGGTAATTCTCTTGTTTGATGGAGATTCTAGTGGCTTGGAGATGAGCCTTGGTGAGGAGCTTGAGATTTCAATGAGGACACCTGGTGTGAATAAGACTATGGAAGCCATGAATACAAAACTGTGAAGATCTAGAAGAGTCAAAAGTCCTATGCAGAGGTTGACTTATAATGGTTATGTGGCATCACTATGCTTATATGGCAAAAGTTGTGTAGGTTGCAGAACGCACATGTTTTGATGAGGCTATTGGAAATGTGTGTTGGGAGAAAGCTATGTATGAGAAGATGGATGCATTGTATGGAAATAAGACTTGGGATTTGGTGCCAATGCTTGAAGGCAAGAAATCTATTGGCTATAAGTGGGTATATAAGGTGAAACATAATAGTGATGGTAGCATAAGCAAGTACAAGGCTAGATTGGTAGCAAAAGGATATGCGCAGACACATGGGATTGATTGTGAGGAGACATTTGTCCCTGGCAACTGTGAGAGTTGCGATTGTGGTGGCTGAAACTAAAAATTGGTATTTACATCAGATGGATGTAAAAAGTACATTCTTGCATGGTAACTTGCAAGAAGAGGTGTATATGGATCAGCTACCAGGTTTTGAGGATATAGGTAACCCAGAGTATGTATGTAAGCTTCGTAAGGCCTTGTATGGGCTGAAGCAAGCTCCACGACGAGCATGGCATGACAAGATTATTGAGTATCTTGTCACTCTATTAGTTTTCATATGGCAGATGCAGATCACGCTTTGTATGTGTGCAAGAGTGATAAGGGTATTCTGATCATCACCATTTATGTAGATGATCTTATTGTTGGGGGTCACAATTTGGAAGAGATTGAGCATGTGAAAAGCCTTCTCAAAAGGAAGTTTGAGATGAAGGATTTGTGCTACTTTGTGGGAATGGAGGTCATTTGCACACCTGAGGGTATTTGGATGTCACAAAGAAAGTATGTATTGGACATGTTGTCCAAGTATGGGATGGCTGATTGTAAGTTAATCTCCATGCCATTAGATCAAAATGGCAAGCTTAGTGTGGCGGATGCAAGTTATGTGTTGGAGGATCCCACTATGTACAGAAAGATTTTAGGGAGTTTGATCTATGTCACGATCAACAGGCCAGATTTGAGCTACACTATTGGCTTAGAGAGCCAGTTTATGAAGGTTCCACGCAAACCACATCTAAACAGTAAGCGACACACACTTAGATATTTGAGGGCCACCATTGGTTATGCATTGTTTTATGCATCAGGTATAGCATTGAAGCTATATGGGTACACAGATGTAGATTGGGTAGGTAGCATCTCAGATAGGAGATCTACCAGTGGATCATTAGAACACTTCGGAGGTCATTTGGAGGGCCTTTTAGAAGAGAGAGAAAATAGCTACCACAACCAATGAGCAAGCAGGCAACGTAACGTTGAAAATTAGCTATATTCATTAAAAAAATCTTAAAAAGTTTTTATGTATATTCCAAAAATAATTGTATTCATCGTAAATATATAACTTTTTTGGAGAATTTGATAGAAATTGCATTGAAGACGCCTGCCCAAGTACAGATGGAGATTTTTTCATCCTCGATATCTTGTCTTTTCTTGCCCCGAGGAGGGAAATTTTAAAGTGAACTACCTTCGTATATGTATTCTTCTTCTTGTTTTGCTCTCTTAATTCTCCTAGCTATGCACTACTTTTCTTCATCTTTCTAGGCTAATCTCTTAGGTCTATATATTTTTTAAACAATGGCTACAAACCATCGGTTCATATCATGTCGGTCATACCCTGCATTGGAAGACATTGACGAAACACTTCAAAGGCCAAGGAGACGTAGATCATCAGTGTTTTCTGTACTTATCTCCAACATACTCAATGAACAGAACCAATGAACACAAGTTCAAATAACCAAGGGAACCTGGGTGCTTATGCAACCAAGAAGGCGAAAACATACAAGCAGCAAGAAAATTTTCATAACATCATGGAAGGGTAGAACCAAAGAATTTAACATAGAGAGTAGAAGGACAACTATAAAGGAGGTGCTTGTGCAACATGTCTACATGCACTAGCAGAGATGTAAGATTCCTCCTCAGCACCTGAATAACAAACAAGCCTCTACTTCTTTCCCTTGTAATCATTCTATGGTTTTGAATACAAGAAAATATTATTTTTCCTTGTTTGGCCTAGTGAGATAAAAATTTCTAGAGAGTGGCAAATCAATATTGGGATATTTTTAGATAAATAAATTCTACAAATATCAAAAAAATGTTTCCCTGAAACAGAAAATCAAAATAGATTTTCCAAGGTGCAATTGGAATTAATTAAAAATGATTTACAAGACCTTAGCCTAAGGGTCAAGATTTTCTAAAAATTTTGGATTATGGACCAATAAGATTAATCCAAGTGTTGGAATAAGATAAATCCAAAGAATAAAAGAAATACCCAAAAATGAGTAAATGCCCACATAAGATGAAGAGTTGACTAAGTACTAGATTTATTAGTTAAAAACTATGAAGTATTAATAAAAAAATGAGATATTTTAGAGTAATCATTCATTTTTGACACATTGGTATAAGGAGAAGGAGGCCCTTCAAGGAGGCGCCTATTTCACATGTGTGGATGAGTTTTAAACTAAAAAATAATAGGATATTTTTATCTCTCCTCTCTCCCAGATCAAACCAAATCAAAAGGGAGCCAAACTGGTCCAGAACTTGTCCAGATTCAGACAAACTGAAGCTAGAAAATTCTAGAACTCAATTGGACTCAGTTAGTGGGATCCCTCACCTATAATAGACCCTCATTCTTTTGTATTCTCATCTGTGAACTAAACTATGCCGGTATTACTCTAAGATAAGCTTATTTTCTATTATCCTTTAAAAATCCTCTACAAATTGAAGAGATTAGAGCTTCTCTCTCTCTTCAATCTTCCTTGGAGACTTCATCAACATACCAAACCAATTGATTGGCTGGGGGCCTCTACTTTGATCAAAGAATCAAGCAATCTAGGAGGTAAAATGTGGCTTATGGTCTTTTTTTTCTTTAATCTCCAAATGTTTCTCTCTTCTCAACCCCTCTCAAGCTTGAGAAGCATTCAATTGAATGGCTTTTGAATACAATTGAAGTTCTTTAATGAATTGTAGTGAAAAAACACATAAATTTTTATTTATGCTTAAATGGTTTTTTTAAGCATTTCTCTCTCTCCCCCAAAGAATGGTCATTCCTATGACCTATTCTATATTCAAATGAAGCCTATCATGAAGCAATTCTCAAATCTAAAAGTAATTTCTATGCTTGTCAAATTGAGGCCAAATAAGTGGCTTTTTAATGCTTTTTGATGACCCCTGGATCGAAGCCATTTTTAGCAATTTTTAGGGTTTAAATAGGGTCAATTATGGTCATTTTGGATGCATTTCCATAGTATTTGAAAGCATGTGTGTGTGGAATGTCATGGTATTTGCATGCATCATGATTGTCGATGTTGTCCATTGGTGTATGCACATTGCATGGGAATGGTGACGATTAACATTGTTTTGTACATAAAGAGGAGGTTGTATGTAAGTGGGTAGAGAGAAGAGAGAGATCGAGGGGGAGAGAACGAGGGTTAGTATGATGAGTTTCGAGCTCAAGCTTTGAGGATGGTTAGGTGGGAACGCAATTTTGGAGACCTTAATGTGGTTACAAATGAAAAGTTTCAAATTAAAAATGGAAGGGTGGGTAGTTGTAGCACCCGTTGGTACCCGCCAACCTCCTGAGAGCATATAAGAGAAAGAGAGAGGGAGCGTTTCTTTCTCTGGCTAACGTGAAGAACACGAGGAGGAGGAGGAGGAGGAGGTAAGCCTGTTTGTTTGTTGTTGTTAACTGTGTACGTAAAGAGAGAGTATGGGTGTGTGCGTGTCTTGTATGGAAGTGGGCCGCCTGCGCATCACAAGGAGGCTGGGCTGTCGGCTACGCAAAGCCCAACGGACGGGGCTGTCTGACTCTACGCATGGAGATGAAGGCCATGGCCGGGCGCGCTGGCGGGTCACAAAGCCTTGGCTGGGCTGGTCTGCAGCCGAGTGCGTAGGCCAAGCCCGACAGATTGGGCTAGTCGTCTGCGCGTGGCCGGCGTGCATGGAGAGACTCCACGAAAGGACATGGTCGAGCGGCACCATATGCTGAATGCTGGCGGGTAGCTATGCGCATAGGGATGGCTGGGCTGGTCCCCTGTGTGTGCCACGATAAAGGTTGGTCGTCCAAAAGCACTGAGGAGTATGGTGAGAGCCGTGATGGGCTCGACCCAGAGTGCATAGACAAGTAGAGGGGCGGCTACGTTCAAAGGCTACGCTTTAGAGAAAGTGGCTGCTTCTCCATCAGAGAAGTACCATTGTTGTGAGCAGAAGGCCGAAGGAGATAAGATGAGAGAGGGGGGAGCAGGGAGCATGACCATGGGCCGACGCCAGCTGCTAGAAAGCTGTGAGCATAGCGTAGGCGAAGACTAGCTATCTCTACAGCCTTGTATTCCATACACACCAAGGAGAGGCGCTGCTGCCTGCCTAGCATATACATCAAGGGTGGTAATTGCATTACTTTGTACACAAAGCAAAAGAGGCAGCCGCTGCCTGCTAGAGAAGAAAAGGGCTGCTGCGCGTTCTGCATTATACACCCATAGAGGGTGGCGAAGAGTATAGTAGAAGAAGGGAGAAAGAATAGCCATTTGCTGGCTACATACCTTTGTGCAGCCGTAGGCATAGCGCATAGGAGAAGTAGATGAGAAGGAGAGCCACATTCTGCGATGCCTTAGCATAGAGATAGACCGAGAGTGGCCGTCGTCTGTGGCCTGCATAAGCACCATATTGAGAGTCAAGAGGGCCGGCTTTGGAGTAGCTGTGAGCACCACATTGAGAAGAGAAATGCAGTTTGCCGACTGCTGCTTTGCATAAGCACTAGCGTGGAGAGAGGAGAAGAAGGGGTTGGCACTGCTGGCCGTCATCAATATAAAGAAGAGGAGAGGCCATACTTGCCTTGCATATACATAAGAGCATCAAGGCGGTTGTTGCTGGTGCAGCAAACTGTGAGCATACACGTAAAGGGGCTGTTGAGGGCTGCCTTGCATAAGAGGGAGGGGCACCATCATGGGGTGCAGCCATAGCATAGAGAGAGACTTATATAGGCAGCCACAGTGCTGGTTTGTAGAGGAGCAACCATGGAGGGCATCGGAGCACCATATAGCATAGCATTGGCATGAGAAAGAGCAATCCTGTGTGCGCTGCTGGGTTGCTTTAGTATAGGCATGAAGGGGCAGCCTTGTTGCTGTACACTGGATAGTGAAGGAGGGAGAGTTAGTGGCTGTGCTTGCTGCCATAGCATGAAGAAGGCATCCATTTAAGCAGTAGGAGCATGAGAGGGCTGCTGCCCATGAAAGCAATAAGAAGAAGAGGGAAGGGCAGCCTGCCATTTTGGACAGGAGATAGCGTAGGCAACCCAGCATATGAGAGAGAGGGGATCGTGACCTTACCCACTAACAAGGAGAGAGTAGAGAGCGTGGTTTTTTGTGCTGATGGCAATCAGTAGGAGAGAGAGAGAGAGGCACCCATGGTAGACTGTGAAAGAGAGAAAGAAACGTATGTGTGCATGTGGGAGGTTTCCATGCTCTCAAGCTAAAATGAGGAGAGAGAAGGTGGGGAACCATAGCAAGTAGAGGAGACATTGTGTGTGGGTAGAAGAAGAAGGAAAGAAGAGAGAGGGCAATATGGATGCGCTATGTGTGTACATGCAAAATAGGAAAGAGAGAGAAAGAGATTTGATCACTTTGACATGGTGCATACTTAAAAGTAAAAGCATGAGAGTGTGAGAGAATGCATTAGATTGTGTGCATTATTCTTGTGTTTGTGTTTCAGGAGGAGAAAGAGAAAGAAAGAAGAAGAAGAAGAGAGTTCACAAGAATAGTGAGTAGAGAGAGAGAAGAAAGAAAGAAAGAGTTTTGAAGTGTGAAAGAGAGAGAGTGAAGAGTGGAGTGAAGTGAAGATTAGCCAAATGTTGAATGCAGTGATGCTGTTGTAGATTGACTGAAATGTGGAAGTGTTGGAAATATCGGTTCTTTTTCATTAAATTCTTGGAAACAACTTACACAAAACCATTTTGACATTAAATGTAAGATCCCTGTTCCCACTGAGCAACGGATTCAGGGTACTGGCAGCGGAAGTAGCGCTTCTCGCGCGGGACAGGGGTCCCACACTCGGGCCTCGCCCACGGATATCCGGATAAGAGACTAATCCGTCGGTCGTTCCAAAACCGAACCCGGAAAAACTTCCTCTACCGGAAAGCACGGGCGATTCCACCAGGATAACTTTTTACTCTAACGTAGTCAAGATCATTTCTGATCGAGATGATCCGATTACATCTATAAGATACTTAGTCAGTTCAAGGAAGAAACTTGCACTTGGATCATTGGGATCAATGCTTTTTTCCCCATTCAAGAGGCACAGCCGTTGATTCCTATCCATAGAATAGTTTCTGTCCGGGATTTTTTTTTTCTATCGTAAAAATAAAAGTTTGAGTCTCGATTTACGGATCCATCAGTCCAGCCTAACCCCATCCAATCCCATGGGTTAGCCAACCGCCCAACCACTGTAGTGATGGGATCCAATTAAAAATTTGGTTAGGTTTTGTCCCGGGTACCAAGGAAAAGAGTTCCAAGGCCCCCTAGCCGGATGTTCATGCAAAATAAAACTAGTCACACCACTCACACACCCAATATGAAATTGCCTTTTTCAACCAGATTCAACCAGTTTAAAACAATCCTTTAATAAAACCATAGTATCATTGATCACCATCTTCCAATTTATCCAATTGATTCTTAATTTCCCATCATTCCTTCATCAGAGTATCTATGGCATCATTGGCAACTAGAACGCTCAGGAGCCGTTTCGATAGTTCCTAGCCCATAATACTTGGTAATATAATCACTTAACATGATGGACTCTCGTTGAAGATCAGCAAGATCAACCAACAGATCCATATAAGGAGCCATGGACTCATCCATTGAAGACCAGCAAGGTCAATCAACCAGATCCATGCTCGATTTCAGAAAACAACTCCAACTCTGTTCCAATATCTTCCTCGACGCACGCGTGGGTATCCTAGGCGACCCAGAGCCCGAGCACCGTATGGTCAGCACCCTCTAGGATCCTTCGCAGGTAACCTAGCGCTTCACGCATAGGCCGCTTCCTTGGCCCCTCATCCACCGTACCGGAAGCTCACCATTTTAATCGCACCGAGGCTGGTCAAGACCTCGGCCGACCTTGCTACGCGAGACGTCCTTCATTGACTCCCCGTCAGCAGTTGCAACTTTCTCATCACGACCTTAATCACAAGACGGTCAAAATGCTCCCCCCAGCATTCTTGACATAAAACAATCATTTACAGACAGCATTTACAAACAGTTTACAATACAATTTCTATTTTAACTTTCATTTTTTCACATTATCCCTCCTCAATCTACATTACTTATTCCATATTCCATTTATATGTATACTCATTTTATACGTAATTTCTATAAAAATTTTGCCATAGCTCCGCTACTATGACTCATAAATCTCAATTTTTTTCTAAGGGATAAAGCTCATTATTGAAGAAATAATTAGAATGGTCTCTAATTGGATCATCAATCCATAATGGTCTCTAATTGGATCATCAATCCATAATGGTCTCTAATTGGATCATTAAGAAAACAATTAGAATGGTCTCTAATTGGGTCATCAATCCATAATGGATTGAATCATCAATGTGCATAAACTAAAAGCATAGCAAAAGCCATTAATTTGGCCTCAAGCATAGCTTAATCTTGGATTAAGGAAAGGCTTTATGAAAAGCTTCATTTGGATTGAGAATGGTTCATGAGTATGACCATTTCTTGAGTGAGAGAGAGAAATTACATAAAAACCATTAGAATTTAAACATAAATGGAAATTAACTTCTATAGCATTTATTAAAGTATGTAACTCTTCACTACTATTCACCAATTAACTTCAATAGCATTTAAAAAACCATACCAATTAAACTTCTCAAGCTTGAGAGGGGTTGAGAAGAGAGAATCATTGAGAAATTATAGAAAGATCAAAATTCAATATACTTACCTTATAATTTGCTTGATTCTTTATTCACGGTAGAGGCCCCCAACCAATCAATTGGTTTAGTATGTTGATGGAGCCACCAATGGGGATTGAAGAAAGAGAGAAGTATCAAAAACTAGTGAATTATTAAAGAATTCACAACTCTTGGCTTAGGTAGAGTAGAGTAACAATGCATAAGACACTCTATATTTTGGCTTAGGTGGAGTAGAGTAACAAGCATAAGACTCTATCTAATTTGGCTTAGGTGGAGTAGAGTAACAAAGCATAAGACTCTATCTAATTTGGCTTAGGTGGAGTAGAGTGACAAAGCATAAGACACTATATTTTTTTCAACAAGGGGAGGCTTCTATTTATAGCAAAATTTGAGCTCCTAACCAAACAAACTGATTCTAGAATTTTCCAAGTCAGTTTGGTTGAATTTAGACTAGATTTGGACCTAGTTTGGTTACTTTTTGATTCGGTTTGGTTCCATTTTGATTTGGTTTGGTTCAAGAGAGATGAGAGATAAAAATATCACATTATTTTTGAGTTTAAAACTCATTCAAGCATGTGAAATATGCACCTCCTTTAAAGAATTCCCCTTCCTTACATATGTGTCAAAATTTTATTGCTCATAGTTTTTTACTAATAAACCTTGTACATTTTCAACTCTTCATCTTATGTGAAATATGCACCTCCTTTAAAGAACTCCTCTTCCTTACATATGTGTCATAGTTTTTTTACTAATAAGCCTTGTACATTTTCAACTCTTTATCTTATGTGAAATATGCACCTCCTTTAAAGAACTCCCCTTCCTTACATATGTGTTTATTTACTAATAAACCTTGTACATTTTCAACTCTTCATCTTATGTGAAATATGCACCTCCTTTAAAGAACTCCCCTTCCTTACATATGTGTTTATTTACTAATAAACCTTGTACATTTTCAACTCTTCATCTTATGTGAGCATTTACTCATTTTTGGATACCCAAAATATCTCATATTTTTAATATTGCTCATAGTTTTTTTACTAATAAATCTTGTACATTTTCAACTCTTCATCTTATGTGAGCATTTACTCATTTTTGGGTATCTTCTTTTACAAATTGGATTTATCTCCTCCCTACACATGGATTGATGCTATTGGCCCATAGGAACCTTAATTGGACCATAATCTAAAAATTTCTGAAAATCTAGACCCTTAGACTAAGGTTCTTTATACTTATTTCCATTTAATTCCAATTGCACATTGGAAAATTCTTTTTGAATTTCTATTTCAGGGAAACTTATTTTAATAAGATGAGTTAATTTTCTATCCAAAAATATTCATAATCTGAATATTCTCTCTCTAGCATATTTTCTCTCTCTAGGTTAAAACAGCCACAAACAAGATCTCTTATATTTCAGAAAAGGAATTGATTACAGGGGAATATACTAGACATCAAAAAGGGGTTGGGGGAGGAATCTTACATTCTACCCCACTTAAAAAACGCGAGATGTCCTCATCTCGCAACTTGGGATAATGTCGCAAGGTGAACGAATATGAGACTTAGAGGAAAATTTTAATCAAGATTAACCACCAAGAAAAGTCTTAAAGAGAGCAAGATTCAAAATAAGAACAAGATTTAAACTTTATTCATTCTCGGAACTTATACAGTAAAGATAGAAGAACTCTTTACACTTCCATAAGCCCGTCCATCATATGGTCACAAAAGCAGTCCTCACAAGCTGCACAAGTATAGGGTAACTCATCTATGGGAATGATTCTGCTGGTTATTGCCGCACCTATCTCAGTGGTATGAGGTGATCTAACAAAAGGACCTCTGAGAGGCAAGCCAAAAACGGGATAAAGGCATATCTTCTCATGAGGAAGAAAACACGCCAATAAGAAGACCCGCTCAGAAAACCCAAGATGCCTTGATCTCATGACGCAGTAGTATCGGGGACCCAAACCCAAAGCTTCAATAACCATGGCCAAGCGGACATTGTTACGAAAGTGCTGCTGACCCCAGGGTGTTACCCTAGTTATGTTTTGATAGGTCCGCCATTTGGTCTGCGCTACAGAAGTTCCTAGGTGAGGAAAAAGTGAGCGCTCATACTGTTCTATAAAGTCTTTCTTCACAGACTCTCTTGCGTCTTGAAGGTGAGAAATCATCAGGGATAAAACTAATTCGTGTTGCCAAGCCATGAAGGAGATTAAGAAAGAAAGGAGATTGATGGGAGTAAGATTACTGTGAGCGGCAAGTAAAAATTACGACTTATATAAAGGAAGGAGCTAGCATAACCTAGAAGCCAACGGTAACTTGCCACTGAAGTTTTATCGTCTTTCCATGATTTGAGTTTGACACATTTTTCTATAGAAGGCATTAAGAATTTTGAGATGAGGGAATAAAAGAAACTTGTAGGCTAAGTCACCTACTTTTATTGAATTCAGATATAAGGGTCACAATATCTGGGGGATAACTTCTTATACTCCCCAAGAGATAAAGAACTTCTTTTGGGCCGTACTCGAATGAAAACCAAAACCTTGGTATCCAAAACACCGATTCTCACTTCTGGACTCATTGTTCTAAAGCCTTAAAACAGGTGGGACTCCTGAGAAGTATTCTAGGGAAAGGGTCTTCCTTTTTTAAACAGAAACTTTCTTTTATTTTAGAGAGGGAATAATTATAAGATCAGAAAGGAAGATTCTTACCCCTGTATGCTTCGAAGGTTGGGGAGGAATCTTACATTCTACCCCACTTAAAAAGTGCGAGATGTCCTCATCTCGCAAGGTAGAGGACAGCTCTTTTTCTTAAGATCCAATTTTATTCTGGGGTTCGTTATATTCTAGTCAACCCAACAGAACACTGGGATAAATATCCCTTATATAGAACTCATCATTAAATAATAATTCATTCAGATTATATCATTCATATCTTTAACATGATAATGGTCCATTAGACCGAAAAGTTTCCTTCGGAACATTCCTCCACGGAAATTTCAGTCAAGTAAGTTCTCAATTTGACATCCCTTACTCGATCTACCGGTCAAGTATTAACAGTAGCAATCTGACAGCACAACCCACTAATCTCATAGTGATTTGCTGAATTCGTTATCATCTTTCTAGTTATGAATATCATCACAGGGACTCGTCCCATTCCCCCTCATTGTGGTTTCATTATATTTCAACTAATTTTTAAAATCAACATTTTTCAATCAGCATTTTCAATCAGAATCCAAATCAATTCATCAATTCTCAAACAGAATTAAAAATCATATCAATCACATTCAAAATCATCATCTGGATAGCATTAACACTTATAATTTCAAGTCTTAGATTTACTCGTATATACTGTCAGTAAAGAGCTGCAGTATACTCTCGGTATATATGGGTAATCACGGCCCTTGGAATTATAAGGTAAATACTATCATGTCTAGGCCTCAAGCACGTCAGGGATTCTATATAATTGCGGCACTTCCATCTGAAGACTCAATTACCAAATTTCGGATAAATTTTTGATATATTTGTCTTCTCAGTTGATCTTTATTAACCAAATGCTCTGATACCAACTGTAAGATCCCTGTTCCCACCGAGCAACGGATTCAGGGTACTGGCAGCGGAAGTAGCGCTTCTCGCGCGGGACAGGGGTCCCACACTCGGGCCTCGCCCACGGATATCCGGATAAGAGACTAATCCGTCGGTCGTTCCAAAACCGAACCCGGAAAAACTTCCTCTACCGGAAAGCACGGGCGATTCCACCAGGATAACTTTTTACTCTAACGTAGTCAAGATCATTTCTGATTGAGATGATCCGATTACATCTATAAGATACTTAGTCAGTTCAAGGAAGAAACTTGCACTTGGATCATTGGGATCAACGCTTTTTTCCCCATTCAAGAGGCACAGCCGTTGATTCCTATCCATAGAATAGTTTCTGTCCGGGATTTTTTTTTTCTATCGTAAAAATAAAAGTTTGAGTCTCGATTTACGGATCCATCAGTCCAGCCTAACCCCATCCAATCCCATGGGTTAGCCAACCGCCCAACCACTGTAGTGATGGGATCCAATTAAAAATTTGGTTAGGTTTTGTCCCGGGTACCAAGGAAAAGAGTTCCAAGGCCCCCTAGCCGGATGTTCATGCAAAATAAAACTAGTCACACCACTCACACACCCAATATGAAATTGCCTTTTTCAACCAGATTCAACCAGTTTAAAACAATCCTTTAATAAAACCATAGTATCATTGATCACCATCTTCCAATTTATCCAATTGATTCTTAATTTCCCATCATTCCTTCATCAGAGTATCTATGGCATCATTGGCAACTAGAACGCTCAGGAGCCGTTTCGATAGTTCCTAGCCCATAATACTTGGCAATATAATCACTTAACATGATGGACTCTCGTTGAAGATCAGCAAGATCAACCAACAGATCCATATAAGGAGCCATGGACTCATCCATTGAAGACCAGCAAGGTCAATCAACCAGATCCATGCTCGATTTCAGAAAACAACTCCAACTCTGTTCCAATATCTTCCTCGACGCACGCGTGGGTATCCTAGGCGACCCAGAGCCCGAGCACCGTATGGTCAGCACCCTCTAGGATCCTTCGCAGGTAACCTAGCGCTTCACGCATAGGCCGCTTCCTTGGCCCCTCATCCACCGTACCGGAAGCTCACCATTTTAATCGCACCGAGGCTGGTCAAGACCTCGGCCGACCTTGCTACGCGAGACGTCCTTCGTTGACTTCCCGTCAGCAGTTGCAACTTTCTCATCACGACCTTAATCACAAGACGGTCAAAATGCTCCCCCCAGCATTCTTGACATAAAACAATCATTTACAGACAGCATTTACAAACAGCATTTACAAACAGTTTACAATACAATTTCTATTTTAACTTTCATTTTTCCACATTATCCCTTCTCAATCTACATTACTTATTCCATATTCCATTTATATGTATACTCATTTTATACGTAATTTCTATAAAAATTTTGCCATAGCTCCGCTACTATGACTGATAAATCTCAATTTTTTTCTAAGGGATAAAGCTCGTTATTAAAGAAATAATTAGAATGGTCTCTAATTGGATCATCAATCCATAATGGTCTCTAATTGGATCATCAATCCATAATGGTCTCTAATTGGATCATTAAGAAAACAATTAGAATGGTCTCTAATTGGGTCATCAATCCATAATGGATTGAATCATCAATGTGCATAAACTAAAAGCATAGCAAAAGCCATTAATTTGGCCTCAAGCATAGCTTAATCTTGGATTAAGGAAAGGCTTTATGAAAAGCTTCATTTGGATTGAGAATGGTTCATGAGTATGACCATTTCTTGAGTGAGAGAGAGAAATTACATAAAAACCATTAGAATTTAAACATAAATGGAAATTAACTTCTATAGCATTTATTAAATTATGTAACTCTTCACTACTATTCACCAATTAACTTCAATAGCATTTAAAAAACCATACCAATTAAACTTCTCAAGCTTGAGAGGGGTTGAGAAGAGAGAATCATTGAGAAATTATAGAAAGATCAAAATTCAATATACTTACCTTATAATTTGCTTGATTCTTTATTCACGGTAGAGGTCCCCAACCAATCAATTAGTTTAGTATGTTGATGGAGCCACCAATGGGGATTGAAGAAAGAGAGAAGTATCAAAAACTAGTGAATTATTAAAGAATTCACAACTCTTGGCTTAGGTAGAGTAGAGTAACAATGCATAAGACACTCTATATTTTGGCTTAGGTGGAGTAGAGTAACAAGCATAAGACTCTATCTAATTTGGCTTAGGTGGAGTAGAGTAACAAAGCATAAGACTCTATCTAATTTGGCTTAGGTGGAGTAGAGTAACAAGCATAAGACTCTATCTAATTTGGCTTAGGTGGAGTAGAGTAACAAAGCATAAGACTCTATCTAATTTGGCTTAGGTGGAGTAGAGTGACAAAGCATAAGACACTATAATTTTTTCAACAAGGGGAGGCTTCTATTTATAGGAAAATTTGAGCTCCTAACCAAACAAACTGATTCTAGAATTTTCCAAGTCAGTTTGGTTGAATTTGGACTAGATTTGGACCTAGTTTGGTTACTTTTTGATTCGGTTTGGTTCCATTTTGATTTGGTTTGGTTCAAGAGAGATGAGAGATAAAAATATCACATTATTTTTGAGTTTAAAACTCATTCAAGCATGTGAAATATGCACCTCCTTTAAAGAATTCCCCTTCCTTACATATGTGTCAAAATTTTATTGCTCATAGTTTTTTTACTAATAAACCTTGTACATTTTCAACTCTTCATCTTATGTGAAATATGCACCTCCTTTAAAGAAGTCCTCTTCCTTACATATGTGTCATAGTTTTTTTACTAATAAGCCTTGTACATTTTCAACTCTTCATCTTATGTGAAATATGCACCTCCTTTAAAGAACTCCCCTTCCTTACATATGTGTTTATTTACTAATAAACCTTGTACATTTTCAACTCTTCATCTTATGTGAAATATGCACCTCCTTTAAAGAACTCCCCTTCCTTACATATGTGTTTATTTACTAATAAACCTTGTACATTTTCAACTCTTCATCTTATGTGAGCATTTACTCATTTTTGGATACCCAAAATATCTCATATTTTTAATATTGCTCATAGTTTTTTTACTAATAAATCTTGTACATTTTCAACTCTTCATTTTATGTGAGCATTTACTCATTTTTGGGTATCTTCTTTTACAAATTGGATTTATCTCCTCCCTACACATGGATTGATGCTATTGGCCCATAGGAACCTTAATTGGACCATAATCTAAAAATTTCTGAAAATCTAGACCCTTAGACTAAGGTTCTTTATACTTATTTCCATTTAATTCCAATTGCACATTGGAAAATTCTTTTTGAATTTCTATTTCAGGGGAACTTATTTTAATAAGATGAGTTAATTTTCTATCCAAAAATATTCATAATCTGAATATTCTCTCTCTAGCATATTTTCTCTCTCTAGGTTAAAACAGCCACAAACAAGATCTCTTATATTTCAGAAAAGGAATTGATTACAGGGGAATATACTAGACATCAAAAAGGGGTTGGGGGAGGAATCTTACATTCTACCCCACTTAAAAAACGCGAGATGTCCTCATCTCGCAACTTGGGATAATGTCGCAAGGTGAACGAATATGAGACTTAGAGGAAAATTTTAATCAAGATTAACCACCAAGAAAAGTCTTAAAGAGAGCAAGATTCAAAATAAGAACAAGATTTAAACTTTATTCATTCTCGGAACTTATACATTAAAGATAGAAGAACTCTTTACACTTCCATAAGCCCGTCCATCATATGGTCACAAAAGCAGTCCTCACAAGCTGCACAAGTATAGGGTAACTCATCTATGGGAATGATTCTGCTGGTTATTGCCGCACCTATCTCAGTGGTATGAGGTGATCTAACAAAAGGACCTCTGAGAGGCAAGCCAAAAACGGGATAAAGGTATATCTTCTCATGAGGAAGAAAACACGCCAATAAGAAGACCCGCTCAGAAAACCCAAGATGCCTTGATCTCATGATGCAGTAGTATCGGGGACCCAAACCCAAAGCTTCAATAACCATGGCCAAGCGGACATTGTTACGAAAGTGCTGCTGACCCCAGGGTGTTACCCTAGTTATGTTTTGATAGGTCCGCCATTTGGTCTGCGCTACAGAAGTTCCTAGGTGAGGAAAAAGTGAGCGCTCATACTGTTCTATAAAGTCTTTCTTCACAGACTCTCTTGCGTCTTGAAGGTGAGAAATCATCAGGGATAAAACTAATTCCTGTTGCCAAGCCATGAAGGAGATTAAGAAAGAAAGGAGATTGATGGGAGTAAGATTACTGTGAGCGGCAAGTAAAAATTACGACTTATATAAAGGAAGGAGCTAGCGTAACCTAGAAGCCAACGGTAACTTGCCACTGAAGTTTTACCGTCTTTCCATGATTTGAGTTTGACACATTTTTCTATAGAAGGCATTAAGAATTTTGAGATGAGGGAATAAAAGAAACTTGTAGGCTAAGTCACCTACTTTCATTGAATTCAGATATAAGGGTCACAATATCTGGGGGATAACTTCTTATACTCCCCAAGAGATAAAGAACTTCTTTTGGGCCGTACTCGAATGAAAACCAAAACCTTGGTATCCAAAACACCGATTCTCACTTCTGGACTCATTGTTCTAAAGCCTTAAAACAGGTGGGACTCCTGAGAAGTATTCTAGGGAAAGGGTCTTCCTTTTTTAAACAGAAACTTTCTTTTATTTTAGAGAGGGAATAATTATAAGATCAGAAAGGAAGATTCTTACCCCTGTATGCTTCGAAGGTTGGGGAGGAATCTTACATTAAATTTCTTTATTCAGTTTAGAATGGTGAAGTTGTGTCTTGATGATCTGTTGGGTCGTAGTAGTTTGTTCTTTTCCATTTGTGTGTCTGTGTGGATATGTGTAAATAAAACATTGTAAATTATTTCATACAAAATGATGTCTTTTTGGTGTGTGTTTCTAGGATTTAGGCTGTGTGTGGTTATTATTTAGGACGCATTCACTGTTTAGTGGGTATTTAGTGCGTTGGACTAGAGAGTAGGAAGGGCAGTCATTTTTTGGTGCGTTCGCCGGGAGATCACTAGCTAGTTAGTAGCTACGGGATATCTCGGTGCATATATTTTGCGTGTGAGAACCAGGGTTTAGGAGTTCAAAAAAAAAACGATACGACTCCTAGGATCAGAAGAACTTAGGAGTGGCCGCGAGGAGTCAAATGAGAGAGGGGCATTGGTAAACACATGTGATTTTTTGGAGAGTTTTGCTAACTGGGTTCCATACGAAAAAGAACGACAAGAGTGGGAGGACATATTCATTCAAGAATATTACCCACGATTTCCCAGTGATGTGATACGTAAGATCAAGGCCACATACTGCAAGGATTATCTTAGATCCATAGAGCCCTTTGGTTTGTTCCATGCACCAATTTGGTGGAAGTTGTTTTTCAAGGCAATTTTAAGGTCCATCAAGCTAGATAATCCAGAGAATCACGAAGAACCTCAAGAAGTAAGAAGTGTATGAGTGAGTCTACTCAGGGTCGAACAATTGACCCAAGACAATTTTTCAATATGTGTAACAGATGCCTTGCTTATTCACATCCAAGATGCAGATACACCGAAAGAAGCATGGGATATATTGTGCCGAATGTATGAGACAGACACTGGTGCAAGGAAGATACAACTAAAGCAACAGATTCACAGTGTAACATGAAGGAATAGGAGTATACATGAGTATGTTCAGGAAATCAAGGGTTATGCAGATTCACTATCATCAATTCATGCCCCAATGGATGATGATGATTTGGTTGCTCTCACATTGCGTGGTTTAGGTCGGGAGTACAAATCTTTTGATACTTCCATCTCAGTAAGGTTGGGAGGAATGCCAGACTTTAATGAGCTTGTGTCATTGCTCATTGTGGAAGAATTAAAGCTTGGACTTGGTGGTATGAATATTACAGGTGGAGCATCCTCATCCAGTAATGATGAGCATGCAAGGAATCAGGATTTTTACTCATCTAGAGGCTCTCGAGGCAGGGGGAGATTTACCCCTCGCGAGGCCGTGGAGGACGTGGTTGGAATGACAGGTCTACTCAACCACAATCAAATCAGAATTTTCAGAATTCACAGTCATCATTTGAACCACGTGGAGGTCATGGATTTCAATCCCATAGGGGGAGAGTTGGAACAGGTGCTTGTGGTAGAGGACGATGGCAAGGTCCTCAACAAAATTTGAATGGGATTGAATGTCACTATTGTGGCAAACTTGGACATATGGCAAAAGATTGTTACAAAAAGCAGAATGATGTCAAGAATGGAAGACCACAACATGGAAATTATGCATCTACTAGTAACAATGATGGGAGTTCAAATCATCTTTTTGCAATGAAGCACATAATGGGGACAATGGATTCTCAGAATGATGGAGATGAGTCATGGTATATGGATTCAGGTGCCTCAAACCACATGACATGTCATGGTGAGTGGTTTGAGAAGATGCAACCATTGGGTACAAATGGTTATGTGGTCACAGGAGATGATACTCAACATCTTATAACACATGTTAGCAGTGTGCCTTTGAGGATGCATGATGGAAATGTGAAGAATATGTCAGAAGTGCTATATGTACCATCCATTACAAAGAATTTGGCATCAGTAGGCCAAATGGTTGAGCAGGGACTACAAGTAAGACTCAATGAGAATGGCTGTTTTGTGGAAGACTTTAAGCATGGCTATAGATTGATTGCCAAGGGCAAGAAGGAAGGAAGGTTGTTCAAATTGGATGCAGGCATACCAGAATTGAGCTCAGCCATGTTTTCTAAAAGCAATGGGATTGTGCAAGACATTGATATGTGGCACAAAAGGATTGGACATGTCAATATACAGAGATTAAAGAACATGCAAACAAGAGGCATTGTCAGTGGATTGCCTAGATTCAAATATGATGGACATATGCATGTTTGTGAAGCCTGTCAGTTTGGAAAGCAGGCAAGGTTGAGGTTTCCTAGAGAAGGAAATATGAGTAACAGGCCACTTGAGATAGTACACAGTGATGTATGGGGTCCTACACAAAACTCATCTATCAAAGGTAGTCTATACTATGTGACATTTATAGATGATTTCAGCAGGATGACATGGATATACTTTCTGAGAGAGAAGAGTGAAGTGTTGGAAAAGTTCATGGATTTCAAAGCTCTTGCAGAAAAACAATATGGCTGTTGGATTAAATGTTTGAGAACAAATGGAGGTGGTGAATACACCTCCAAAGCTTTTGAGCATTTCTTGAGAAAGCATGGAATAAGAAGACAGTTGACTTGCAGGTATACACCTCAGCAGAATGGTGTGGCTGAGAGAAAGAATAGAGTCATATGTGAAGTTGCAAGGGCAATGCTCAATGAAAAGAGCATGCCAGATTACTATTGGGCAGAAGCATGTGCTACTGCAGTATATATACTGAACAAAACACCTATAGCAGCCATTCATGGAAGCACGCCAGAGATGCGGCTTACAGGTTACATGCCAGACATTGGACATCTCAAAGTCTTTCCTTATGTACATGTGCCTGACAAAAGAAGAAGGAAGTTGGATCCTAAGGCAGAGAAATGTGTATTTGTTGGATATGCACAGGATCGAAAGGCATACAAATGTTATAACCCTCAAACTAGACAAGTAGTCATCTCACATAATGTGGTGTTTGATGAGCTTGCTAGTTGGTACAAAGCAAAAGATGAGGGAGTCATTGAGTCACTTGAGGCAGATGTGCCTGTGAACTTGCCACAAGCAAGTTCTAGTTCTACTACTATGTCTGGGCCAACAGCAGAAGCTGAGAGTAGCAGTGTACGTCCATGGTCAGGACGTTTGAGGCATGAGAGTGTGAGAACTGGGAGTAGTGCTATGGATAAAGGAAAGAAGAAGATCGAAGGAATTGGAATCATAGGTTATGAGTCATCTAGTTCAGAGAGTTTGGATGAGGAGCTCGGCATACCTGTTTTACGCACACCTGCTGGTGCTAGGCAAGACAGATATGTGCCCCCACATGCTAGAGTTACAGGTGTACAGAGTGACCCACATGCATTGCAGAGATCCCAGAGAGTCAGATATTCAATTGACAGATTGACATATCGAGATTTTGCTATGCACTATGCATACATGACATCTATGGTGAAGCATGTGGAACCTACATGCTATACAGAGGCTATTGGAGAGCATGTATGGGAGAAAGCCATGGATGAAGAGATGGATGCTTTGGACAAAAATGATACATGGGAATTGGTTGAGTTACCGCAAGGAAAGAATGCAATTGGTTGCAAAAGGGTGTATAAGGTAAAGTGCAAGTCACATGGCAGCCTAGAGAGACATAAAGCAAGGCTGGTCGCTAATTTATATGCACAAACTTATGGTCTTGATTATGATGAAACTTTCAGCCCAGTGGCTAAGATGGCTACTGTGAGGTCTATCATTACACTAGCAGCACAAAAAGGTTGGGCTTTATATCAAATGGATGTAAAAAATGCTTTCTTGAATGGTGAACTACAAGAAGAGGTGTACATGGAACAGCCAGAAGGATATGTACATCCAGAATATCCTACTTTTGTTTGCAGGTTAAAGAAAGCAATATATGGTTTGAAGCAAGCACCTCGTGCTTGGAGTGACAAGATCAGCAGATATCTTGTCAGTATTGGATTTGTGGTTGGAAATGCAGACTCTGAAGACACATGATGGTATCGTGATGATAGTCATTTATGTTGATGATTTGATTATCACAGGTGATTGTGGGAAAGGCATTGATGAGGTTAAGGCCTCTTTATGCAAAGAGTTTGATATGAAAGACCTTGGTGATTTAAGGTTCTTTCTTGGCATTGAGGTGATAAGAACAAGCAAGGGTATATGGTTGGTGCAAAGGCAAAGGCAATATGCACTTGACATGCTGGCAAAGTATGGTATGACAGCATGCAAACCAATGTTGACACCATTAGAGCAAAATATGAAGCTTAGGGCTGATTTGGGTGATGAGCTTGATGATATCACCATGTACAGAAAAATGGTTGGTAGCCTTATCTACATGACCATTACGAGGCCAGATCTCAGCTATGCAGTTGGTTTGGTAAGTCAGTTTATGCAGAGTCCTCATAAACCTCACTTGGATGCTATGAGACGTATTCTGAGATACGTCAAAACTACCGTGCATTATGGTCTTTTCTATGAGGTAGGAAAAGACATGCATGTCTATGGATATACAGATGCAGATTGGGCCGGTAGTGCTTATGAGACAGGAGATCTACCAGTGGCTATGTTTTCAGCCTTCGTAGTGGAGCTGTGAGTTGGAGCAGTAAAAAGCAACCTACAGTTGCTTTATCTACCACAGAGGCAGAGTATCGTGGAGCAGCCATAGCTGCATGTGAGGCTATGTGGTTGAAGAAGTTGCTAGACGATGTCAGGTTACAGAGTGATATGAGAGTTGTCATTCATTGTGACAACATGAGTAGTATTCAGCTTGCTAGCAACCCAGTTTATCATGCCAGGACCAAACATATTAAGGTCCACTATCATTTCATCAGAGAGAAAGTGCTAGATGGGCATGTTGATTTGACATATGTACACACAGATGAGTAGGTTGCAGATATCTTTACCAAAGCACTTGGTAAGGATAAGTTTGAGTATTTCCGTACTAGATTGGGAGTCCTAGAGATGGACATGTCGAGCTTGAGGGGGAGTGTTGAAATGTCAAGCTCGTATACAGCTGGAGGATAGCACATGGGTGCTGACAAAGTGACAGTATGGTAGATGGATATCGTGTGGTGTGTTTATGACCGCGTCCAACTGGTCATGTGTGGTGTGGACATTACATTAGGTTTACTTTGTAGTGTGGACATAACACTATGTTGTGTTCTCCTTTGTGTGTGTGAGAGAGATGATGACTATGGCTTCTCTCCTTCTTTATGATTGATGGAATTGGATTAGGGTTTGCTTCTCTTGTGTTTGCTCCCTCCTCCTGTTTTTTATCATTCAGAACTAACAGGCACCTTTTGAACCTGCTCTTTCTGAAACTTTTCTTGCATAACCTGTGAGAAAAAAGTTTCAAAACAACCTGGTTCTTTACTAGAACTAGGCCTACTAGCCTCTGCCTTAGAATCACCTAAAACAAGCTTTTTCTTCATTAACTTAATTGGCTTCTGTGTTGTTTGGAATCCTTCCATCAGAGCTGCTGTGGGTGGCTGCTTCATAATGTCTTTAAAAGGTGTTAGAAATATCTCCTCTTTCATTATGCCATGCCAATTCTATTCCACACCTGCTTCAGCATCTTGCATAGAAAACCCCATACTGACCATTTCATTTAAAACATCTGTTTGTGGTTTGAGCTTATCAACCTCAATAACTTCTGATTCTGTCTCTGCTACCACATTTGATTTACCTTTTTTAATTGGTGGTTCATCCTCTCCTAACATAATAGAGGTCTGTACCTTCTTCCCCTTACCTGCTTTCACTGCTGTGATGCTTTTGGGTAAGACCAACACAATATGGTTCTTGTTGGCAAAATCACACATTTTGTAGAGGAAAGGTGCAATCTTGCTAACACCTGACTGTCTTCTCTTGTCTACCCCTTTGACATCCCCATTACAAATCGACTATGCAGAATATAAGACCAATTGAATTTCTGACCTGTTTCTGCTGCTAGAATGAGCCCAAAATTGTCCTTACTCATATAGTCCAGCTTGACTAACAGTAGCATTCTCTCCATAAACCAGGTCAGCTGATTCCTCCTGTTGCTGTCAGATACTTTTTTGATAACGAAGGATCCTCTCCTTGTTTCAGGTTGACCAAACTGTTTCACCATCTCTTCATCAATAGCTTTCTCCCGAGTAGTTTCTCCTTCTGTTGGTAGATTGAAATGTTGTCCAAAAAACTCTGGAGTAATTTCTATCTCTTTACCAGTGACAGACTCAGAATTCTGCAAAAGATTTAACTGTGTAGGAGCATAAATGTTCTGCACATATGACTCCCAAGGCAAATTAGCAAACTCTTGGAGACCAATTGACCCTAACCAGTCCTGATTCCTTTCTGCTTTTACATCCAAATGTGTTTGGAAATCAACCAAAGGATGCATCAAATCTACAGCTAACTTGGTCTGCTTCCTGGGCCTTAATTCATAAACCTCCTCATCGTCTGAACTCGACTCTGTGTCTCCTCTTTGCTGTGGCCTCTTTGCCCAAGTAGACCTTCTAACAGGAGACATATCCGTTCCCTTTGCAGCTATTGGTGTTGCAGAAGTAGAGCGCATCTTGGTCAAGGTAGCACACACTCTCAAAAAACACAAAACCTCCGGTGATGAATTAAGTTGTTCTTCACACTCCACCATGCAAAACCCCAATTCAAATTTGATGACAAGACTTCTCACACACATGTGATCTTTCAAATCTCTAGTCCGTCCTTTTATAATAACTTGGACACACAATCCGACCTTGGAAACAAAGCCGCCATCTTTTGCTTTGTACCAACTAGCAAGCTCATCAAACACCACATCTCGTGAGATGACCACTTGTCTAGTTTGTGGATTATAACATTTATATGCCTTACGATCTTGTGCATATCCAACAAATACACATTTTTCTGCCTTAGGATCCAACTTCCTTCTTCTTTCCATCAGGCACATGTACATAAGCTATGCATCCAAAAACTTTGAGGTGTCCAATGTCTGGCCTATAACCTGTAGGCCGCATCTCTGGTGTGCTTCCATGAATGGCTACTGTAGGTGTTTTGTTAAGTATATACACTGTAGTAGCACATGCTTCTGCCCAATAGTAATCTGGCATGCTCTTTTCATTGAGCATCGCTCTAGCCACTTCACATATGACTCTATTCTTTCTCTCAGCCACACCATTTTGCTGAGGTGTATACCTGCAAGTCAATTGTCTTCTTATTCCATGCTTCCTCAAGAAATGCTCAAAAGCCTTTGAGGTGTATTCACCACCTCCATCTGTCCTCAAACATTTAATCCAACAGCCATATTGCTTTTCTGCAAAAGCTTTGAAATCCATGAACTTTTCCAATACTTCACTCCTTCTCTCTGAGAAAGTATATCCATGTCATCCTGCTGAAATCATCTATGAATGTCACATAGTATAAACTGCCTTTGATAGATGGGTTTTGTGCAGGACCCCATACATCACTATGTACTATCTCAAGTGGCCTGCTACTCATATTTCCTTCTCTAGGAAACCGCAACCTTGCCTGCTTTCCAAACTGATAGGCTTCATAAACCTTGTCAAATTAGAGGCCAAAGAAGTGGCTTTTTAATGCATTTATGCTACTTAATTTATGAAAAACTTAGGAATCAAGTCCATAATTGTATATTGATCCTAATGATAGTCTTTCTATCATATTGTATTATTAAAACTTTATGCTTTCAAAATTATTAAAAATTATCAACAATAGCAGCACAGGAGCTATGGTAAAATTTATGAAAAATTAACATATAAATCATTTTCATACATAATATGAAAAGAGGACTTCCTACCATATTCTAGAATTAATCATGCTAGGTTAATTGAATGATTCTCATCATAACCATGGGAAAGTTGATTTTTATGTTTATACATAAATAGTTAATTGGAAAAAGAGAAATTTCTAGTAATTCATTTTTTTTGTTAAAAGATAAATTCCCATGACATTAGAAATCCATGTATTCCATTGAGAAAAGAGAAAAATTTGGAATACCAAAATAATGGATATTTTATTTAAAAATTAAAGAAGAAAATTAGTTAAATTTATCTTTTTGCATAGATAAATTTAAATGATGAAAAATAAATTCCCACCATACTTGGAATTCAACCATTTAAATAAGAAACGTGGAATTTCTAGTGTAAAGGAATTAATAAAGATTTTTATTTAATTTTTAAGAGAAAATTTTATTAAATTTATCTTTTTGCATAGATAAATTTAAATGATGAAAGAAGAATTCCCACCATAATTGGAATTCAACCATTTCAATGAGAAAAATGAAATTTCTAGAGTAAAGGAATTAATGGAGATTTTTATTTATTTTTTAAGAAAAAATTTAGTTAAATTTATCTTTTTGCATAGATAAACTTAAATGATGGAAGAGGAATTCCCACCATAATTGGAATTCAACCATTTAAATAAGAAAAATGAAATATCTAGAATAAAGAAATTAATGGAGATTTTATTTAATTTTTAAGAGAAAATTTAGTTAAATTTATCTTTTTACATAGACAAATTTTAATGATGAAAGAGAAATTCCCACCATATTTGGAATTCAATCATGTGAATGAGAAAAGTGGAATTTCTAGCTTAATGGAATTAATGGATATTTTTATGTATTTTTTAAGAAGAATTTTAGATAGATTTAATTTATGGTAAAAGAGAAATTCCCATGATAATTCGATTGCACTCATTAAATGAGAAAAAGAGGGATTTTAAGTTTTTAAAAAAAATAGGTATTGGTATTTAGTTAAAAGAAGAATTTTTATGATATTTAAGAAAAGATGGATTTGATTTAAATATTAGTGTCAAAAGATGAATTTTCATCATAATTCTACCTAATGAATTAAGGTTGAGAAATTATGTGGCATAAAGAATGTCTTTGGATATTTTAAATGGAAAAATCACTAAATTGATATTTATTCAAAATTAGATGTTTATCTGAAGGGAATCTTTGTTGTTAAAACTAAACCAAATGAATTTGGTTTAGTTGTGAGAGGGAGGAACAGTAAATCTACTTGTCCATCTCTCGAACTGAGTCAAGCAAAAACTTAGTGACCAATTCGAGTTCCTAAATACAAAGAATAGACTACCGGAACTAAACTAGTTTTTCTTTTGATCGAACTCACCCAGAATCTAGTTGGACAAAAAGACAAAATGATGGGTAGATTACCCTCATGAGAGATCAAGGATCCTTATTATGAAACCGAAAATTATGGAGAAAAGGGTTTTGTGGAACCAATCTCAAACTGGGAATTTTACTTGCATTGGAACCTCTGTTTCTCATTCGAAGAACTGTTTTACGCCAGAATGCTGGAGGAAGCATTCGGCATATGTTTTGCTAAGAAGAGGTTTGTTGGAACAGTGATGATCAGAAATATTATGATTTCTATTAAAGGATTGTTTTAAAGCTAGTCGAATCTGTTATAAATGGCAATTTCATATTGGGTGTGTACGTGGCATGCCTACCTTAATTTTTGCATGAATCGCCGGCTAGGGGGCCTAGGAACTCTTTTCCTCAGTACCCGGGCAAAACACAACCAAACTTTATAAAGGAATCCCACCAATACATCGGTGGTTGGCTAACCCATGGGTAAATAACCCATGGGCCAGATGGCATGAGGCTGGATCCGAGGATTCCTGTGAAACAACTAGATATGATAATTTACATTAATTAAATTAAATCCTAAGAAGACCTTGTTATGCGGGAGGGGATCAACAGCTATGCCTCCTAAATGAGAAAAAAAGCGATGATTCCATGGACCAAGAGGGTCTATTTATAGGTGAGGGAGGACACTAACCAAGTCCAACTAGGTTCTAGAATTTTCCAGCTTCAGTTTGACTCAATTTGGACAAGATTTGGACCAGTTCGGCTCCCTTTTTGATTTGGTTTGATCCAAGAGAGAGGAGAGATAAAAATATCACATTTTTTGAATTAAAAAACCCTTCCACACATGTGAAAAAGGTGCCTAACTCAAAGGTCCACCTCTCCTTACCAAGGTGTCAAAAATGCATCATTTCTCCAAACTATCTCATTTTTTTAGTAATATCTCTTAGTTTTTAACTAATAAACCTTGTACTTAGTCAACTCGTCATCTTATGTGAGCATTTACTCATTTTTGGGTATTTTTTTTATTCTTTGGATTTATCTCATCCCAACACTTGGATTAATCCAATTGGCCCATTGAAACCTTAATTGGACCATAATCCAAAATTTTTTGAAAATGTAGACCCTTAGGCTAAGGTCCCTTATACCATTTTCAATTAATTCCTAATGCACATTGGAAAGTTCATGTTGAACTTCTGATTGAGGGGAAACCATTTTAGACATTAGGAGGATTTTTATATCCAAAGATATCTTAATTTTGGATTATCTCTCTCTAGATATTTTCTCTCTCTAAGCCAAAACAGGGTAAAACAAGATCTTTCTTCTATTTCAGAGAGAGAAATAATTATAAGAATAGAAGGGGAGGTTCTTATACCTTTCCTCCTCAAAAGCTGGAGGGAGGAATCTTACAGAAGGAGAATCTCTAAAAGCCATTGAATATTTTCTAAAAATAGGAAAACACGTAAAAAATCCTCGATGAGATGAATCAAGTTAAGCTCCATGTTATGTGAATTTGTGTTGTTCAAAGTGGGAAGTTCACATGAGTTAAGATGTAAAATTCACATGAGTTAGATATAAAACTTATAAAAGTAATTAGTATTTTAAGAGCATAATGTTGAGCAATCCAAATTTATGTTAGGACATATACACAAACTGTCTACACATGGAAATAAGGACTTGTATTTATCCTATATTCAAAAGGATTACATCATTCATACCCAACTTTGCATGTGACGTGTCATTAGAAGAGCTTGGAATGCAATTCCTTGGCAATCTTGAAGAGATTGGCTAGTAAAGGTGGAAAAATGTCTTTTCTCACACTGAATTTTGAGGGTGCCAAAGTAGCCAAATGTAGGCACCCTGATTTTGCATCTAGCCACCCATTTCCATATTCTACCTTACTCCAAATAATAAAGGGTGGAAATGAGGGTTGACATTCTACTATCCCTCATCATCATTCTTATACACACATAGATGCAGTGGATCATGTCGTCAATTGTTCAAGTGGCACTACATGGGACGAGGTTATTGGCTCATCTGAAGTAGTAGAAGCAAACATTTGAAAAGGAATGGGACTCTTTGAGCATCATAGCAATGAGATGGACATGTGCAAGATAGTCCTGCATCGAGACCTGTGTAGACATCACAATAACTAAGTGACGAGGTGAAACATGCGCAAGATAATCCTTCATGAGTACCTCTTGTAGTTTATGTAGACATCCCAATGACTTAAGTGCATGTGTGTGTGGAGATATGCACGGTTTTGCAAGAAAATAAGCATCGGTTTTGCAAGAAAATAAGCATCGAAAAAATGAAATGACCAAGGAGTTCTTTATTTAGAAACACAACCACCTGTGACATACCACACTCTTTGATTTAGAGAGTAATAAGATGTTCAATCAAATTTGATATCTACGAATTTCCATAATACTTACTTACCTTCTCATATTTGATGTAATGGACTTCTTGGATAGATAGTCAAGGAGCACAAATCATGTCCCATGCATCTATCAGGAAAAAGGCCACTATTACAAGTGACATAATATTCTTTCTTTCTCTTTCAACCATGTTACTCAGTTTCCTATTCAAATCCAAAAGTGCTTTGAAAAATATGGACCATGTGAATGATGGAAAATGATGCAATGTATGAAGGTCACATATGATGGAACGTGTCATATTCTTTTCTTGGGGTGGGGGTTCACCTAGCAATATGTAAGGTAGTGAGTGAGTTCAATACAATAATGGATTTTTGTTCGATGGACTTAACATTAAAATAAATATACAAACAAGGCTTCTTAATTGAAAAAGTCAAGCCGTAAAGCGAAAAGGGGTGTTAATAAAAATTGATAGGTAACCTTGGGGTTCATGAAAGCATATGATGGATAGTAGTAAGCCCGAATAATACTCCTAGGAGGTTATTTGTGAAAAACAATGGGGCTTTTTAGACATACCTTGCTCAAGGTCTTACAGGCTACTACTCTTAGTATGAGTGGCCTAGACCCGCCTTGGTGGGTTTCTTGCCATTCTCTCCCTTTTTCTCTATAAGAATATAGCAAGCAAAAAGAGATAGTAAAACAAAGTGCAATAGATAATACAATAGATAGAGAATTCAAAATTCTAAGGCAGCTACAATGTGATGGTGTTGTCCACCCATGCTCTCTCAACTAGATTTGAGATGGCGATCTAGACAGACTCTGGATGTAGGAAGTACTAAGTGTAGAGGGTGTGGATACTCACAAGCATTGGATACCTTAGCTTGTGATAACAATGTCCATATATATTGCTATAGGTGGTGTGGTAGATGCATATACAATATGAGCGGTTACACGACATAGACATGATCACTGGCCTTGAAACACAGCCAACCGACCACCAGCAGGTAATAATGAGCCCATACCATCGGGTCGGCGGCTCCTGCCCCCTAGACCCCTGTGTTGGCCCCCCTGCCTGGGACTCCCCAGCTGGGGCGTTGCCCATGCCCCGACGTAACATAGATGTAAGATAGATGCTAAGAGGTGGGCATTGAGTGTATACTAACACCCCCCCTCAATGTCTACCCTGAAGATAGATTATGTTCTTAGCCCAACGCCAAGTCGATGAAGATGCCAAGTGAGCTGATACTTCCCAAGAGCCTTGGTGAAGATGTCGGCATAGTTATGGTCTATAAAACACTACTCCAACTCCACTATCTTGATGGAGTACTTTAAAAAAATCGGGTAATAGGTAAGCCCTACTCGGTTAAAATAGGTAGGTTCACTTTGTCAACAAAGTAGGATCATTATCTTAACTTTACATATTTTAAGCATGTAAGGAAAGTATAAATGTGTAATATTACATGACATCATCAATTCTTATAATAAATTTGTGAAGGTATACTTGGAAAGAAAATTGTTCTAACAAATATATGATTTGCTGAGTACGTAGTGCAACACCCTTAAAGTCTTCACCCTTGCACTCTAGCAAAGTAAGGGAGATCCCCTTAGTGAAGATTTGCATAGTGGTGTGACGTTTTTGGAAAAGACCATCCATGACCTTGCACCTTCTCAAGTGACGGAAGGATATGGGCCACTCGATTGGGTGGAAAATCAAGGAATTATTGTCCAGCATTACCTACAAAACCAACGTCTAAAATACCTCACAACTCGTGTGGTATAAGAATATGGATCCAAATAGGGGCCTACTATGAGTAAAAGACTAAAATTAATTAATTAAATCATTCAATACTATCGGTACCAACTACAAAACCAACATTTGAAATACATCACAAGCACTATCGCTTTTAGAAACACAACAACCTGTGACATACCACACTCTTTGATTTAGAGCGTAATAAGATAAGATGTTCAATCAAATTTGATATAATACTTAATCACCTTCTCATATTTGATGTAATGGACTTCTTGGATGGATAGTCAAGGAGCACAAATCATGTCCCATGCATCTATCAAGAAAACGGCTACTACTACAAGTGACATAATATTCCTTCTCTCTCTTTCAACCGCGTTACTCAATTTCCTATTCAAATCCAAAAGTGCTTTGAAAAATATGGACCATGTGAATGATGGAAAATGATGCAATGTATGAATGTCACACACAATGGAACCTCTCATTCTTTTCTTGGGGTGGGGGGTTCACCTAGCAATATGTAAGGTAGTGAGTGACTTCAATAGAATTAATTATTGTTTGATGGACTTAACATTAAAATAAATACACAAACAAGGCTTCTTAATTGAAAAAGTGAAGCCATAAAGCGGAAAGGGATGTTAATAAAAATTGATAGGTAACATTGGGGTTCATGAAAGCATATGACGGATAGAAGCAAGCCTTAATAATACTATTAGGAGGGTATTTGTGAAAAACAATGGCGCTTTTTAGACATACGTTGATCAAGCTCTTATAGGCTAGTACTCTTATTATGAGTGGGCTAGACCCACCTTGGTGCGTTACTTTCCCTTCTCTCTCTCTTTCTCTTATAAGAATATAGCAAGAAAAAGGATATATAGCAAAACAAAGTGCAATAGACAGTACAATAGATAGATAATTTAAAATTCTATGGAAGCTACAATGCGACCTTGCTATCCACCCATGCACTCTCAACTAGATCTTAGATGGCGATCTGGAAATACTTTGGATGTGGAAAGTACTGTGTAGAGGGTGTGGATACTCACAAGCATTGGATACCTTAGCTTGTGATAACAACATCCATATATATTGCTACAAGTGCTGTGGTAGATGCATATATAATACGGGTGGTTACACACATAGACATGATCACTGCCCTCCAAACACAGCCAACCGACCACCACCAGCTAATAATGAGACCATTCCATTGGGTCGAGGGCTCTTGCCCCCCCTAGACCCCTATGTTGGCCCCCCTGGGACACCCTAGCTGGGGCATTGTCCTAGGCCCTAACTTAACACTTACACCCCTAACTATCTCCTAACCATCAATGGTCATAATGACCCCATCTTGGTGTCTAAGCTAGGGTTTCCACTGAAGCCACATACACCAATGGCTTCTCTTCATAATGGGGGCCTTTACAAATGCGCACCAAACATAGATGTAATATAGATGCTGAGAGGCAGGCATTGAGTTTATACTAACACCCCCCCTCAATGTCTACCTGAAGATAGATTATGTTCTTAGCCCAACACCAAGTCGATGAAGATGCCAGGTGAGCTGATCCTTCCCAAGAGCCTTGGTGAAGATGTCAGCATAGTTATGGTCTATAGAACACTACTCTAGCTCCACTACCCTGATGAGCACCTATAAAAAATCAGGCCCTACTCGGTTAAAATAGGTAGGTGCACTGTAAAATTTATCTAGATAGAGAGTGGTGTGGGCTGGTGGGAGGCACAATAAATAATGGAAAGATGGCACGATATACGATAACACGTGTTACTGGATCGTCGTAGTCATGTCGTCTTTCCTGCCACATTTGTGAGCTACTAGTTGGCATTTAACTCATATATATGCTAGTGGCTGGTGCAAATCCTACCCTCCTATGCAAAGTTGACCAAATTTGAAACATTACACACCAGAGTTTGAGTTACAACACTGGGTAAGAGACATACCCTATTACAATGACTTAGAAGAATTTCATGGGGTGTCTTGCTTTGGGGAAGCCTCTTGGGAAGCTAATATTCAGTCAAATGGCCTACTTTCCCACCATAGTAGTAACACGTGGCTCCTAGTTCCTTGATTGGTCCTTCATGTGCAGAAACAGGTGTGGGTTGGTGGGAGGAACAAGCATTGCAAAGTGGTGGGAGGCACAAGCAACAATGGAACAATGGAGGGACATATGATAATGTGTGTTACCAGATTTTCCTCGTCATGCCGTCTTTCTTGCCGTGCATTGGTGAGATATTGGCTCGTATCACTCATATATGTGCTACTGGCTAGTTGTGCAAATCCTATCCCTCCCCTGAAAACTTGGCCAGATTTGAAACATTACACATTGGAGGTTGAGTTAGCCTATTACAATGATTTAGAAGAATTTCATGGGGTTTTCTAGGGCTTGAATTACCCAAATTACAATGGGGTGTTCATCCAAACTTCCTAGAGCTTGCGTTACCCTATTATAATGATTTAGAAGAATTTCATCGAAAACCTATTGGAATGCCAATCTTCAGCCAAATTTCCTTTTCCCTTGATTCGTCCTTGATGTGTAGTAGTAGGCTAGATTTGACACTTAACCTTCACTTACTTAGCTTACTAGAGGGCTTGATTTTGATGGAAAATATGTAAATTAGAGACTTAAATCTTGAGAATTTGATTAGAATAAGCATACCTTTGACATGTTGGAAGAACAATGCGTATGTTGAATTTTGATGACTCAGATCTGTGGATATCACGACATTAGTCCGCTAGGACAAGCTTAGCTAGACATCACTCAAAGTGGTCCTATTTCTAATTTAAACACCACTGGAGCTAGGGTAAAGAAGGACACTTGGTGTGGGTGAAGACTAAGAGGAGCTACGGTAAAGAAGGACACTTGATGCCTATGCATGTATGGTCAAAATAATAATAATATAATCCTAGCCTATTCATAGAAGACATCAACTATGCCATGTAGCGTACGGACAACAGAACCGTATGGCAACACATGTATCGTGTTAATGCGCACATGTATGCACAAGTGCGATCATACGTCGACATGTGGTCTTATCCATAGACTAATTTCCAATAGGGGTTTACTTCATCTATCGCAATAACGGACAGGAGTCTCATTTTACGGATCCATCAGTCCAGCCTAACCCCATCCAGTCCCATGGGTTAGCCAACCGCCCAACCACTCTAGTGATGGGATCTAATTTAGAATTTGGTTAGGTTTTGTTCTGGGTACCAGGGAAAAGAGTTCCTAGGCCCCCTAGCCGGATATTCATGCAAATTTAACACCAGTCATACCACTTACACACCCAATATGAAATTGCCTTTTTCACAAATTCAGCCGTCTTTAAAACAATCATTTAATGAAACCATAGTATCACTGATCACAATCCTCCAAAATATCTGGTTGAATCTTAATTTCCAATCATTCCTTCATCAGAGTATCTATGGCATCATTGGCAACCAGAACGCTCACCACCTCTCCACTCAGGGGCCTTTCCAATAGTTCCTAGCTCATAGTACCCGGAAAAATAATCACTTATAAAAATCAAGATGGAATCTCCGTTGAAGATCAGTAAGATCAACCAACAGATCCATATAAAAGAGCCATGGACTCATCCGTTGAGGACCAGCAAGGTCAATCAACCAGATCCATGTCCGATTTCAGAAACTAACTCTTATTTCTTGTTCCAATATCTTCCACGACGCACGTGTGAGTATCTTCGGTGACCCACCGAGCACCGTATGGTCAGCACCCTCTAGGATCCTTTGCAGGTCACCTAGCGCTTCACTCATAGGCCGCTTCCTTGGTCCCTCATCCACCGTACCGGGAGCTCAGCATTTAAATCGAACCGAGGCTGGTCAAGACCTCGGCCACCTTGCTACGCGAGACATCCTCCGTTGACTCTCTGTCAGCTGTTGCACCTTTACCAGCTAGGTCTCCATGACCTTAATCACAAGACGGTCAAAATGCTTCCCCAACATTCTTGACATAAACCATCATTTACAAACAGGTCACAAATACAGTTTCTATAATGAATTCTCGTCTTTCCCATTTGTTCCACATCAATCCATATTACTTAACCCAATTCCAATCATATGCGTATCCATTTTCAACTAGATACATCATTTTCAACTAGATACATCATTTTCCATCCCATCACTTCAGATTCATTCACTTCACCTAACATCCATTCCTATCTTTCTTAATTTACATTACATCTCATCACATACATTTCTCATTACATCTCATTTATTCATCTTATATCATTCATTCACATTTATTCATCTTATATCATTTATTCACCTTATATCATTCACATTCTGATTCACCTATCATCACATCCCATCCATTCACTCATCTCGACATCCTATCCATTCACATACATATTCGCATTCATTAGTCCTCGTACACATCCACATTCATACATCCACATCCACATCCGCATCTCTACATCCACATCCATACATCCATATCCACATCTACACTCATACATTCACATCCACATCCTCATTCGCACATCCACATCCTCATTCGCACATCCACATCCACATTCACATTCACACATCCACATCCACATCCTCATTCGCACATCCAATTCCACATTCACATTCACACATCTACATCCACATCCTCATTCGCACATCTACATCCACATTCACATTCATACATCCACATCTACATTCATACATCCACATCCACATTCATACATCCACATCCACATCTGCATTCATACATCCACATCCATATCCACATCCATACATACACATCCATATTCATACATCCATATCCACATCCATCCACATCCACATCTACATTCATACATCCACATCCATATTCATACATCCACATCCACATCTGCATTCATACATACACATCCATATTCATACATCCATATCCACATCCACATCCATACATCCACATCCACATCTACATTCATACATCCACATCCACATTCATACATCCACATCCACATCTGTATTCATACATCCACATCCATACATACACATCCATATTCATACATCCATATCCACATCCACATCCATACATCTACATTCATACATCCATATCCATACATCCATATCCACATCCATACATACACATCCATATTCATACATCCATATCCACATCCACATCCACATCTACATTCATACATCCACATCCATACATCTATATCCACGTTCATATTCATACATCCACATCCACATCCTCATTTGCACATCTAGATCCACATTTACATTCATATATCTATATCCACATCCATATCCATACATCCATTTCTACATTTCCATTCATATATCCATCACATCTACTCTTTTACAACACATCCATTCTCGCCCTATCACAACCCATATACATCTTATTCCATCAGATACACTTCTTACCTCATCTCATACACATCTTATCACATCCTAACTCATCCCATACGCATCTTATCACATCCTATCACATCTCATACACCTCTTATGACATCTTATCACATCTCATACAAATCTTATCACATCCTATCACATCTCATATGCATCTTATCACATCCTATCACATCTCATACACCTCTTATCACATCCTATCACATCTCATACACATCTTAGCACATCTTATCATTTCTCATACACATCTTATCACATCCTAGCACATCTCATACGCATCTTATCACATCCTATCACATCTCATACACCCCTTATCACATCCTATCACATCTCATACACATCTTATCACATCCTATCACATCTCATACGCATCTTATTAGCATAAAGACAACTTTAGTAGGAATAACACTTTTATAATAATCCTTTTATGCATTTTACTATGCATAAATTCCATTTTAATGAGAATAATACTTTCAAACTAAATAAAAATCTTTTATACATCTTTCTATGCATAAATTTCCATCTTAATGAAATTAACACTTTTAAAATAAAAATAAATCTTTTATGCATCTATCTATGCATAAAATCAAAATTGATAAGAATATCTCTTTTGAATTAAAAATAAAACTCTTTATGCATCTTTCTATGCATAAAATCAAAATTGATAAGAATATCTCTTTTGAATTAAAAATAAAATTTTTTATGCATCTTTCTATGCATAAAATCAAAATTGATAATAATATCTCTTTTGAATTAAAAATAAAATTCTTTATGCATCTTTCTATGCAAAAAAATAAATTTTTGATGAAAGTCACACTTTTATAATAAAAAATTTCTTTTATGCATCTACTTATGCATAGAAATCAATTATGATGAAAATCACACTTTTAATATATATAAAAAAATTCTTTTATGCATCTACTTATGCATAAAAATCAATTATGATGAAAATCACACTTTTATAATAAAATATTTCTAGTATACATTTTTCTATGCCTAGAATGAAAATAACCCTTTAAGAATACTCATATGATGGGGATTACTCTTTTTAACATAAAATTTAATTATTAGAAATCCTCTTTTTCTTAATTCATCAATTCTGCATAACATAAAAAATCAATTTCTCCATGATTACAATGAAATTATTTCAATTAATCTAGGATGATAATTCCTAGAATATGGTAGGAAGTCCTCTTTTCATGCTTTGAATGAAATTGTTTTATGTGTAATTTTTACAGAAATTTTACCATAGCTCTGCTGCTATGACTGATAAATCTCAATTATTTTAAAGGATAAAGCTTAACATTAAGGGAATGATTAGAATGATCCCTAATTGGATCATTAACCTATAATGGATTGAATCATCAATATTTATGAAATACATAAACTAAAAGCATAAAAAATCATTAATTTGGCCTCTAATTAAACAAGCATAGATTAATCTTGGATTAACGAAAAGCTTCATTTGGATTGAGAATATCATGAGAATGACCATTCTTTGAGTGAGAGAGAGAAATTACATAAAAACCATTAAAATTAAGCATAAATGAAAATTTATGTAATTCTTCACTACCATTCATCAATTAACTTCAATAGCATTCAGAAACCATTCTAATTAAGCTTCTCAAGCTTGAGAGGGGTTGAGAAGAGAGAAACATTGAGAATTTATGGAAAAAGATCAAAATTCACACTTTATCTTCTTACAAATTGCTTGATTCTTTGATCACGGTAGAGGCCCCCAACCAATCAATTGGTTTGGTATGCTGATGGAGCCACCAATGGAGATTGAAGAAAGAGGGAAGCTCCAATTTCTTCAATTTGGAGAGAATTTTAGAGAATAGTAAAAATTATCATTATTTCAGCATAATTCTGGTATAATAAAATTCTCCTAATTTTTTACAAAGGCTCAGGTTCTATTTATAGGAGAGGGAGGCTCTAACCAAGACCAATTGATTTCTAGAATTTTCCAGATTTCAGTTTGTTTGAATTTGGACCTAGTTTGGTTCCTTTTTTATTCGGTTTGATCCAAGAGAGAGGAGAGATAAAAATATCACATTTTTTTTTAAGTTTAAAACTCATTCAAGCATGTGAAGTAGGTGCCTCCTTGAAGGGACGCCCCTTCCTTACACATGTGTCAAAATGGAATCATTATACCCAAAATATCTCTTTTTTTGAGTAATACTCATAGTTTTTTACTAATAAACCTTGTACATAGTCAACTCTTCATCTTATGTGGGCATTTACTCATTTTTGGGTATTTTTCTTTTATAAATTAGATTTATCTCCTCCCCACACATGGATTGATCTTATTGGCCCATAGGAACCTTAATTGGACCATAATCCAAATTTTTTTGAAAATCTAGACCCTTAGGCTAAGTTCCTTTATACCCATTTCCAATTATTTCCAATTACACATTGGAAAGTTCTTTTTGAATTTTTGTTTCAAGGGAATTCACTTTAGACACTAGGAGGATTTTTATATCCAAAAATATCTCAATTTTGGACTACCTCTCTCTAGACATTTTCTCTCTCTAGGTCAAAACAAGGTAAAACAAAATCTTTCCTTTATTTCAGAGAGGGGAATAATTATAAGATCAGAAGGGAAGATTCTTACACCTGCACACCTCAAAAGTTGGAGGGAGGAATCTTACAATTTCTGTGTGTTCTAAAACAACCATTTGAGAGTATCATGACTCTCATCTTGGGACTGCAGCTTTCCCTATGTACCATAGTTCCATCTCTGAATGTGCACTATGTAATGGCTAGTTTTCCTTTCCTTGGGCATAATTTAAATCTTTGTTCATCAGCTCTATACTGATTCTTTCCATTTTTTTATGTTTGAGAGTTTGTGCCTCATCAAGCTTGATAACAAGAATAAGATTACCCTCATAGTCCTCTATAATTGTGCACTAATAGAAGTTCACCATGGCTGATTGGACCCTTCTAACATTTGTAAATATGTTATTATACATGTCATACTTGAATATTGACTTCTTTTTTTGGCTTCTCTACAATTATTAAACCGTCAATGTGTTTATATTCACCTATGAATGTTGGAATAGCCAAATTTTGTTGGTGTCCTGTCGTTGCTACAATATGTGGTTGGGGTAGGCCAAACACACGATGAAGACAATGAGGCTTCATACCTTGGATGGGTAGCTTTGATATGGATATGTATCCCTTTCTTCTTATATTGAAACCTTATTACATGCCTCCACCACCTCATCAGGCTTGACCAAGTCACGAAAGTCATTTCAAACTTCCTTGACTACCTTCCTTTGAAGCCTTGCACACTACCAGAGATTGAGCATTTCAATCATGTCATTATTTTTTTATAGGAGATTTGATAATAGAAATTCTATCTAGAGGTTTATCCTAGCAAAAACCTCCCACACTATTCATGTAGCTTCGAGCAAGTCTCATCCATTTCTTCTTAGCAGCCCCATGTGTGGCTAGGCATGTAACACTTTTACGCTATCTAGATATAACTCTTAACCCAAAAGGAGTGCTTTTTAGTTGGGTTTTTTGGAGTGCATGTTCCTCCAATTTTTGGTTAGTTTCTCTAAGCTTTGTTACCTCTTCCTAAGATGACTGAAGTAGCCTTTCCAACTCATTTACACATTGAGTTTGTGAGATCACGATGTCTTCTAGTCCTTAAACAAATTTTTTGTACACACCAAACATAGTTTCAACCATATTTGTGTGTTGACAATGGAAAATAGTTACTTGATTATTCAATCTTGAGAAATATCCAAATAAGCCTTTTCTATTATCCCCAATCAAAAAAGATCATGCAAGGTGCTAAATGATGGAGGCTTATGAGTTAATGGGTCAAGTGGGTATAGACCTCATTGAACCCACAAATCTACATGCTTCTTTCCTTTTGCACATTGCCCTTGAGCTTCAGCCTCATCATGTAGAGCTCTTTGTGAATACTTCTCCACACGTGGAATATTCTTTGTCGAGTACTAAGTTGATATGGTGTATTTTCCTTAAGTGTGGGTCAACTCTTGGAGTTACCATAGCAATAAAATGATCCAAAGAGAAAGCAAGAGATGGTGGACAGAGAAAAAGACAACAGACAGAAAAGAGAGAGAAAAACTGGCATCATGCCCTATGGAAGAGAGAAGTATGTTATGTATTCAAATATTTGAAATTAGTTGTACTAAAGTAGGTAAGAGGGCCGCCAAAAGGATAGGTGATTAAAGACTATCGATACGTGATGGATGGCACTCTCCTCCAAATATAGATAAAAGAGATGCATTTAATATAGCTATTTGTCTCAACTATTTTAGTTAAATCACTTTGATTAAGAAAGTTAATCCAATCCTTACAACGCCCTTTTTTTTCCATTTTTGGCCCTAATGTTTTATATGTAATGTTTAAGGGTGCAAGTGTTATGACACTCCCCTTCTTAAAGCTTGTGCTAAGCTCGAAATGTCAAGTTGTGTGCTTGCATGCTTAATTGTTGGTGTGTGCTTGTAGGGATGGTGATGCTCTAGATTCTCTCCTTCTCTTCCCTCTCTTTTCTGTCTACCAAGTCCCTATTGCATGCATGTGGCATGAGAGGTGAAGGTTGTGATTTCCATAGCTCCCTCATTTATTCTCTCTACCTAGCCATTGAATCTCTACTTGCGTGACACAAGTAGAGCTGGAGTGAGACCCTAGTGGCTTCACATCAAGCAGTTAACCCTCATTAGGGTTGGCTATGTAAAACTCTCCGGACTCAACCCTTGCGTATTGTCTCTCTTATCTTCTCTCTCTCTCTCTCTCTCTCTCTCTCTCTCTCTCTCTCTCTCTCTCTCTCTCTCTCTCTCTCTGTCTCTCTCTCTCATGTGCAAAGTAGTATGTTAGGATTAACATGTTTGGCGACACTGCTAGGGAATGCATTTAGCTTAGGATCCTCCACTTTGTTCATTTTCTAGAGTCATTATTTAGCCTAGCTGAAGTGCAAATCCATTGGTTGGTTGCTTGATTTTGAGCTTTTTTTGTTTGTTGTTGATGTGGTGATTCCATGGATCAATGGAGGCCGATCGATCATTGGAGCATTGAGATCTTCAACGCGGGAGAAGAAAATAAGTGCTCAAACATTGCTCTTGATATTCATGCAACTCTTTGATTTTTGGTTATTTTTTCATCAAGTTTGCACCTTAGCTTAATCAATAAATTAATCATAATTAGTTAAGTTTCATTAAGAATTGTAGGAGTCAATAGATAGCTTGAGACTAGCTCTATCTCTCTATTGAATCAAGAACCTAAAAAATTGGTGGGAAGATACCTAAATTGGAAAGAATCTGAGGAAAAAAACAGGCAAAAATCACATTCTACAGGAAGTTCTGAGAGGCAAAGGACCGTTCCCTTTATAGGCCACGGTTGTGGCACTTGTGCCATGCCCGATTCTTTCTCATTGGCCAAATTTGGGAAGATCTCCAACCTTGAATGTGAAAGTTTGCATTAAAAATATAACAATTACATTAAGTGGGCATAAAAATCATTGCATTCAACCCAAGTAGGTACAATTGAATTGTCAGGGAATATAGTGGGTGGCTATTAGACCTACAGCCTTAAATTCCCTTAAATCCCTTGAAAACTCTAGCAAAAAATGTTTAAATTTGATCGTGCCACGGCTATTCCAGATTTTCTACGGTTGTTCCTTCTGTGTCATGACTGTTCCTTCCTGAAGGGTAAGCTCATTCCAGAGCATTCATAGTGGTTGCCACGGCTGTGTCAATTTTGCCATGCCCGTGCCATTCTCTTTTGCACCTACTTTTTAGAAAGCATATGGTCGTTCCACTTGCGCCATGCTCTTACCATTTTTCCTATGAAAACTAAACACCCATACCACTTGTTCAGTGTCGTGAAGCGTACTCTTGTGGCAAACTTGCCACACTCGTACCTTCTCCATTTCAAAGCACATGCCCATTCCTTTGTGAAGCCATGCCCATGTCCTTTAGAAAGCAAATGCCCATGCCATCTGCTCTCTGAGAAGCGTACGCTCGTTCCCCAGCTCTAGAAAGCATACACTTATACCCTCCCAAAGCGTATGGCCATACCAATTCCCATACAAAAAGAAGAATTTTCATAGGAGGATTCTGCATAGCAATTCTACATTTCCATGCACCTATGCTTGGGTAAATTGGTGCGAAACAACCCTCTTTTTGACAATGTGAACTCTCGTGAATCTCCCTCGCTCTTATAAGGTCGGACCCATCAATCAATATCGCGGAGCCAAATGGTGCTTGTCTTTGATAGCAGAAGCAAAAGCAAAGACCACCCCAGTACGGAATGAGAAACTCCTGACAAGAGAGCCTGAACCTCAGTGCATGGATAGACCACTTGTCCAAGAGCATGCTCCTACCTCTCCCACACATTCACAAAGAAGCCTTGCTTCGAGGCTCTGCAACTTTATCCTGCGAAACACACAATCAGAAGAACCACAACCTAGCATGAGAGGTATGGACCATCTATAAGAAACTGATCCCACGCCGTCTCCAGATCCTAGAGTGGAAGTAGGGTAGAGAGAAAACCATCATACCCAGACTGAACCACTAGTCGTCCAGAGAGCCGCGTCTGTTTTAGGAGTGGTTATGAACCCATCCCAACCTCTACTACACATATTTCCAAAGATGGGGAAATCGCAAGGTTACAAATTGCTATCAGGCAGAGGGCAGTCCAAGCCCGTGCTCTACCTCAGGCCTTGCTAGCCAACCCAAGGCAACCTATGGATTTGCCAGCACGTTTGCATCATAATGCACCTCAAGCATGCTAAGAAGTGGATCAAAGAGGAATTATGAGGGTACTTGAAATGCCCTTACCACCCTTGGTTCTCCCTCCTCAACCCCCATTGCCAAGAATCACACCAGTTTGTCAGCTAACCCTGACAGAAATCTTCCAAGAAGGGGACGAGGGAAAAATTCCAAAAGTTCATAACTATGAAACCCTAGAGCCAACAAGCCCGCCCTCTCAAATTCTAAGTCACTATGTTATGAAGGGAAACCAAATGTACCCGTGTACTTAACATCCCCAATGCCACGAGCTAGAGACATGAATACAATGGCAAAGTGACCACCTAGGTAGTGCTATCATTGCGCAGGGCCTCACCGAGTGGTTGATTGTCCTATCAAGAAAGGAATTTTTCTCCCACCTTAACTCCCTTATGCGTGGGGTGTGGAATTGAGCATATGTATAAAGATTATCCGCTAAGACCTAGAACAATGGGGAAGGCTCATGAAGCTAATGTGAGCATTAGCATCAACCGATGAGTGTGAGAGAGATGTCTTCATCCACACGGTCCCTCTTAATTTTGTAACCCGAATGTAGAAAAGGTATCTACCTCACGAGACCTGGGACAAGAAAAGGTCTTATCCTTGAAGAATGTCCCTGAGAAAGCACAAGAAACTAGATGCTCAAAGAAGAAAACCACAAAGATCGACAAGGGAGACTGTCGTGTAGTTATCTGAAATGGTTTTCGGAAGATGGCACGACAACACATGAATCCACCTCTTTGTCAAAAGAGAAAGACCTGATATGCTATGAGCTATCCCAAGAACCAATTGATGCTACGAGGCTTCCAAAAAAGCTTGTTGAATATCCTAACCCCGTAGAGGAGAAAGAAAGACTATTGGCAGCCCAAACATTGGTTAGGGATTTCCAAGCACAAATAGAAGACAAGCCTCCTAATGCTTTCCTGGAGCCTTGTTCATCGGTTTCCAAAATGAGACCTACGGTAGATGCTCAAGTATATTCTAGAGAGCTTCAGCTAGTCACCCCCATAGAGGCCTACAGAAGCAGTAGAACCCACTGTAGTTCCCCCCCCACCAGGGAGACTGGGTAGCAGAATATCTCTAAGATCTCTATCCACATTTTGTGCACACAAAAGAGCTTATGATTAAGCCAAAGCAACCTTCCTCATGGAATAGCCTCCACCCCTAGAGACGTTTGCTGGTCTCTCTTCCTTCCTTTCCTCTCAGATCCAAATCCCTATCGGCACCTTGCTTCAAGGTAGCCCAAGCTTATATGTTGTACATGGCCCTCTAAAAGGTTCTGTACAAGGCATTAATAAATAATACATCACTCAACACCAGTCAGAGCACATCAAAGCGCAGACTCTCATTCATCACGAGATAGCATAATGATTGCACAAACATCAAGAAAGACATAATAAAACACTACGCAAAGACATAGCAGAACTTCTTCTTCATTCATTAGCAATCAGGATCAACGTTCTATCTCTCTTATCCCTAGATACAACTGACAGGGTAAAAACTACTCGGTTCAGATCCCAAAGGGTACATCCAAACATAACTAACCCCCCAAGTCGTTTGACTAAGGTCTAAGAATTACATAAGAAAGCCTTAATGCTTGGCACAGCCTGGTGGCTAAATTTTTCCCAAAAATTTGACCTGAACCCATCAATCCCTGATCAGCAAAATCTGATTTCTGCAGTAGAGCTCTGATCATGTAAAGAGAGTTTCTAGAACAAAATAAAATTTCCCTAAAAAGAAAATGCCTAATGTTTGTCTGTAAAAAAAAAAAACTAGTGTTGAAAAACACTATGGTAAACATTCCGAGCATCACTATGCCTGACCTAGTTGGTCAGTCTGAATCTCTAAGACCTGCTCTTGCTATGCTTCCACATCCATTTGAACCTCCTTTACAATGTTGATCACCATCTGAGGGTCTTCATCATCTGGTAAAGCTTTATCCATACCCATCAGCAAGCTCACATGCTCATCAGAGCTCTTTGTCTGAATAGCTCCAGATGTTTGTCCTTCATCAGCAGCACCTACTCCTTCTTCGTGTGTCTAAAAAAGGGCTCTAATCTTCTTCAGCTTCCTTGCAGAGACGATTTCAACTTAACAAGCTTAAAAGGATTAGAACTTGGACTTTCTATCCCCATCATATGAGACTCTTCTGGCCTGATTGTGCTTTTCACAGCAAAACCACTCGGCGTCTTATATTCCAGCATATCCTCTGTTTCATCCACCTTGCTCTGAAATTTGGACTTTTCAGCTACAAGCTGTACCACCTCAGCTTCCAATTGAGCAATGCGCTTCAAGTTCACCTCTTGCTCCATTGTATTCACAACGCCTTTGAGGTTCTGATATGGCTTGAAAACAAACTGCCCAATTCTTTCTCTGATCTCTTTCCATATCACTGATCCCTGTTGAATCATTTTTTATTTGATTCTCCCCACATCTGCTTCAGAGACCAGAACACCTCCTACAGACAGTTCTTCATGCTCACTTAATATTTGCTCCTTCATCTGTTCGAAGGGTTCCAATCTATTGAGAAGCATCCTATTCTCTATTTCAAGCTCCACCTGTCTTTCAAGAAATCTTTGCATCTCTGACTCTACACTATCCTTCAAAGATGTCCATTCTTCAAACAACTTTAGAGACAATCTATTCTTAACCAACTGACTAGTCTGTTCAGAAATCTCCTTAGCTGAAGAAACTTTCAACTCAGCCATGTCAGCATTCAGAGCTTTAATCTGATTCTGCAACATTTCAATTTCTTGAGCTTTTTGTACAAGCATTTGTCTAAATTGATCATTAGCCTTTTGTAACTGCTCTTCCACATAAGCTCGATTTTGATATTCCCTATTTTTAGCTTGCTCTGCAGACAAAAGTTCTTCAGAACTACAAGAGTATCTCCTACATTTTCTGTAGTGACAGTCCAAGACTGCTCTGAACCAGATTTAACTACCAACGGAGTCCGGAGTCACCTTCGAAGGCATCCCTTACATCTTCATATCTTTTGCTGCCTCCTGCCACATGTTCCTTTTCACTCAACTGCATCTTCTTTGCCAACTTGGTTTGAGAAAGAGTCGGAGATTGCCCTATCCCAGAGACTTTTGTCCCTCTAAAAATGGTTCATCATCATCATCTATCCCAGACTGCAACATAGAAGTTGTAGTCTCTTCCAAACTATAACCTGCCTCCACCAAGAGACACCCTACTATTTTTTGCTCCTCCTTTGTCAGCTGTCTATCCCTAAGTTTCCTCTTCAGAGTCAAAGCCACTGTATGTGAAGAAAGTCTAGGGTCCACAGGCTTTGCAGGTATAGCTGTTTGAAAAGAGTCATAATAAAATAAGGCTTTAAGGAAAGGGCCTAGCCTGCTCTTACTAACTACTCTCCTTTTATCCTTCTCTCCCACTTCAATCATAATCCTTTGATGTACCACAGTGGCCCAATCCACATCTACTCCTGCCTTTGCTGTAGCTAAAGGGGTATAAGATTCCTTTGACATATAATCAACCTTCTGGAGTAAAAGAACACGCTCCATAAACCATCGCAATTGTTGCTTCCTGGCGGCTTCTACTATCTTCAAATGATAATAATGTCTGGAGCCCACAGGATTCCCAAATTCTCTCTCCATATCCTCATGAGAAACTAAATTCAAAGCTTCCAAACCTAGGTTAGAAGATAATTCAAATACCTCAGAAATCAGAGCTGGGGTTACCCTTGTACCTCCTTTGAGTACTCCCTCTGTCTTTCTCAACAGAGCTAGCTGTGTGGGAGCAAATATATTGTCTTGCCACTCAGCCCAAGCTAACTTTGCATACCTGATCAACCCAATTGAAGTAAGCCACTAAACGTTTGCGTTATTCTCCAAATCCATGCTATACTTGAAAGGTGCCAGGCTACCCATAGCAGTAGAAATATCCTTCATAGAAGTCTCCTCCTGTTGCTCTGTCTCTTCAGAATCTGAGCTAAAACACTGCTCCACCAGGGACCGTCGAACTGATGTGGTCTCTGCCTTAGGCCACCCTTGCTGCATAGCCTGCTTACCCTTTGTGAGGTGAAAACAAGAAAAAAAACCATGCCTCTATAGCCCTTCACCTCCCAAACTTTGAAAATACTAACACGAACGGGGGCACCACCAGCCACCGACTGGAACACTTCTCACTGTTCACCACACCACCCACACCAAAAAGACAGCCAAAATAGGGGCACCAACAACAAAATAATTACCCAACAACACACACATTCTCAAAGAGCCCTCATTGAATTACATAGGCTATAACAAACTGCAAATACATGAACACTGCGTTCCGACCAGGTCCCTGATTCTCAAGACAAGGAGTACCAAACAGCCTCGAGTTCACAAACCCACACAAGCTTGTCTCCTATCTTTCCTGAGATACATCCTCGAGTTCACAAACCCACACAAGCTTGTCTCCTATCTTTCCTGAGATACATCCCTGAGCCCCTATACATGTATCCAACCTCCATGCATACAGCTATAAACGCAGCTGTCAGGCAAAAATTTGAAAGGTGTTTTGGGTCATTGTACATATGGGATGCATGGTTTGCGAATAAGCTTTGCCTTGAATGCCCTGGCAAATGTATAGACCGGATGGTTTCGCAGTGAGCTGGTATGCGTGTCGTTTTTTTTGGGAGCAGATGCTGGAGATTTGGAAGTTTTTTTTATTGCAACGGTATGGTGTGCGGGTGGTTGCTAAATGCAGGGCACCGATGGCAACTGTCATGTTTGGTAAGTTATGATGCGGCCGGTTTTTGTGTGGGTAGCTCTCGCATTGTTTTGGAAGGTCGTGGGCGCGGCGTGTTAACCTGAAGTACAAGGAAAGGAGGAGCCATTGTAGTGTGGTGGCCATTATTGAGCTTTAAAAAATAAATAAAAGAATATATAATATTACAAGTGGCCAATAAAAAGAATAGCCACATGGAAGTCTTTTTGGCTGCCAGCACGTCGTCTAGAAGGCTGGCGAAGACAGTCGAAAGGTGGCCGCCTAGAGATGAAGTCACCGGGGGGGGGGATTCTGCAAGACGGCTGGAAAAGAGAGAGGGCCGCCAGGTAGAGAAAGAGACGCCTTGCAGAGGCGCTGCAGAGCCAGGCAAAAAGGTGAAAAGAGAGGCTGCCTCTCTGGTGAAGAGGGCTGCAAGGTACTGTGCAGCTTCTGCAGACGCGTGGGCGAAGTGAGCCGCCTTGTACGTGAAGAGGGCCAACGGTACTTGTGCAGACAGCCACTTGGTGGATGAAGGGGCCGCTTGGTAGAAGAGAATCGCCTTGCTGGTGATAGCTACAGAGCGTGCTGGTGAAGAGCATGGCCGTCTCGTGGAAGAGAAGCCGCTCTGGGGTGAGCATCCAGGTGCAAGTTAGTAACCGCAAGCGCTAAGGGTGAGCGTCCAAGTGCAAAGGGCAGGTATTGTTGGCCGCCAGAGACAGTGTGAAGGGAAGTGGCGGCCTTGTGAGGATAAGGGTCACGCTGGAGTGATCGAGAAGAGACAGAGAAGGGAGCTGCAGTGTGAAGAGTGAGAGGAGCTGACGAGCTGCAAGGCTCTGGTGGTTGGCGAAGCTGCTGGTCATGACACACAGAGAGTGAGAGCTGCTGAGTTGAGGGTTAGCTGGTGGGGGCACCCTCTGAAGAGAGAAGTGGCTGGTTTTTGTGTGGGCGACGACTGCTGAGTGGATGCTGACAAGAGAGAGAGCCTTGGTTTTTTTTGTGCGTTGGCTGCAGTAGAGGTGCTGATGTGTGGGCTGGAGACAATGGGGCTCGCCTATGACACTTGGCAGGTAGCAGCTGGACAAAGAGTAGCCGGGCTACAGAGGAAGTGAAGAAGGGTTGCTGGTGGGGCACCCTCTGGAGAGTACAGAGACCGGGAGACAGAGGCTTGGTTGTCAGACGCAAGGGTGAATTCCCTTGGCAGTAAATCCTATGGCCAGAGTCCTGGTTTTTGGTGTAATTGCTGAGTTTGTACAGTGTGGATGGTGTTGTGTATGTTTTTTGCTGGATAATCAACTGTCTATCGTGGTTTTGAGCTATCTTTCTAGTGTGGGTGGGTGGTGAACAGTGAGAAGTATTCCAGTCGGTGGCTGGTGGTGCCTCCGTTGTGTTTGTATTTCCAAGTTTGGGAGGTGAAGGGCTATAGAGGCAGTGGTTCTTTTTTCTTTTTTTCACCTCACAGCAGCCATTAAGAACAGCCCACCTGCTCGTCCTCCAAAACAACCCCAAAGCTTTCCTTGTAGTTGGCGCTTCTCTACTGTCTTCGGCTTGCAGTCGACACCAACTTCCTCTTCTACTGCCTTGCCTGTAGTCGCCACCAGCCTCCTCAATCAGCTTTGCCACCAGCCTTCGCCAGTTCTCAAAGCAAAAAACCCAGCCACCTACATCAACTCTCTCTCTCTTCAGAGGGCGCCCCACCAGCAACCCTCCCTCACTTGTGCATCCAGCTGCACCGTCTTCACTACCAGCTGCCCTCTTTGTTTGTCGCCAGCCCACAGCCAGCCTTACCTGCCAGTCACATCCCTGCATCCGCCGGTGCCATCATCCCATGCTAAACAGCCTCCCGTTAGACAGCTTCTCCCGCGGCAACCCTCCCTTCTTCGGTACCAGCAGCGGCTTCTCTCTGTGTGTCACGACCAGCAGCAACGCCAACACAAGAGCCTCTGCAGCTCTCTTAGCTCGTCAACCCTCCCTTCTTGCTTCTCTCTGTGTGTCACGACCAGCAGCAACGCCAACACAAGAGCCTCTGCAGCTCTCTTAGCTCGTCAGCCCCCCTACACACCTTTCAGAGAAACATCCTTCACCTAGAAGGCGGCCACCCTCCAGCCACCACCAACTTCAAGCTTCCCTCTGCTCTTTTGCGCTCCAGCCATGCTGTCCACTAGCCCTGTCCACCAAAGCGCTTCACCAAGGTGACTTCACCTCTGTCGCTACTAGCCTCCAGCCATTGTACGTTGGCGTCTCCCAATCGCCCGCACAGCCGCCAGCTCTACCACGTCGCCCAGCTGTTGCAGCTCCCTTCGCTAGACCGCTTCTCTGGCGGCCCTCTCACCAGTCAGTCAGCGTTGCTAGCCATCTCCAGCACCTGCAGCCCTGCACAAGGTCACCAAGGCGGCTCCCTAGCTCTGGCCTGGCTCTCTGTCGTCATCAGTAGCAGCTATGCCAAGCTCTCGTCTGGCCTCTACAGCGCACTCTCTGGTTGCTCTCCTTCGCTACCCGAGAGACATCCCCGATACATTACACGGCGGCAGCCTTCCAAACTGACTCGCCACTCTTCGCCAACCTTCTAGCATCTATGCTGGCAGCAAACAAAGCTTCCACGTGGTCTCCTTCAAGCTGGCCACATCGATATTATATATTTTTTATTTTTTCTAAGGCCTCAAGGATGGCTACAATCACTCTTTCCCCTAGCTTTCAGTATTAATCATCAGCTGCACCTCGACTTGCCAAACATGTCAATTCCCCATGCTCCAAAGGCGGCCTCTCTCACCAGTCAGTCGGCGTCCTGCATTTGGCAACCACCCACCACCATACTGCTGCAATAAAAAAACTTCCAATCTTAAGCACCTGCTCCCAAAAAAAACAAGCGTGTACTAGCTCACTACAAAGCTATTCAATCTGTACATTTGCCAGGGCATTCAGGGCAAAGTTTATTCGCAAACCATGCATCCCATATGTACACAAGCCCAAAACACTTCTCAGATTTTTGCCTGACACCTTCACCATGGCTAACCTCTGCCTAACAGTATTCAGAGCAAGAAGGTCCGGCCTAGTGGTAGAACTGCGGGGCATGTGAGCAGGGGAATAAGTAGAGCAAAGAGAAGAAGAATGAGGCACACAGTACACAGCACAATGAGGCTTCTGGAATGGACGCCTCTGAAATGCAGATGTCACCTCTCGCAATCTCCCCTTCCATACACTGCTAGAACGGGCTGGATGAATTCGTGCATGCCATCCCCTCACTGGTGCGGGTTTATAGGGATTCTCATGCATCACGTCGGCCATTACCGCAAATAATGTCGGACAAAAAGTTAAATCAAGCCAATTGACAGCCGACTCGTGCGAAATGTATTCCCCACTGTTCAAATTTAAAAATCCAAGCGGACTCTGATCCACACACAAGCTCTGAATTTCCTCTGTTCTCTGATCTTTTACTCCGCCCTGATCTAAACATGTACTCTGAACTACAGGGGGAGTGCCCACAAATGGCTTAAGTCTAAACCCATTCACCCCCTTTGGTACCAATGTTCCAAAGGCATCTGAGAGCATGAAGGTGTTGCATGAATGAAGATCAATGCAAGGATGCAACAAAAAAGACACTTAGGGCTCTTGTAAAGAGTTCCAAGTTGTAGATGAATGTGGGAGTGGGCTTGACAATAATCCCACATGGGAACTTTTGGGAGTTCTAGAGTTTTTATATAAAAAGTGGCCCATTTGAGAGCTAGAACACTCTTTGATCATTTGGTTGAGAGGCTCATAGAGAGAGCTTGCTCCATAGCTCCTTCTCATGTGCTCTCCCAAGGCTCTCCATCTCCATTCTTGCTTCAATCTTGTACTCTCTATTCTCTACGTATTCAATGATATGAGGTTGCGGTCTACACACTTGCTAATCTAGATTTCGTAATGATGTTTTGATTTGTGAATTGTAGAGTGCATGTGATGAAGCTTGTGCATGAAATGATGTGTAGTTGAGGCTTGTGTGATAGCTCTTTGCATGTTAGATTCTTTGCATAAGTTGCATTTTTGTGCTTAAGTGTAGCCTAATCTTGATGCGTTGATTATGTTAGATTGAGAAGGAATCAACGATTGATTGCTTGATTGTTGAAGAAGGATTGAGTAGGATTAGAAGTCATTAGTGTGTGGTTAACTAATCTTCTCCCATTCGGGATAGCCTCTATGCGCGCGCTAACCGGGTTGCATTCACGGATTGACAAAGTGTGTGGGTTGGAGTGTAGCCTCCGCTATGCTATGATGTCCCAAACAATGGCGCCGCTGCCGGGGAACGCACACCTAAGTTAGTGAAGGGTGTTAACCATTACTTCTTACTAAGTGCTCCACTGATTGCAAAATCGTGGATTAGGGTAGATTAGAGTAGAGTTTGCAAGGGCATTGAGTGTGTGATCTCAAGGGCGCCTTGTGTGTTTTCGGTTTTTTGATTAGAAGCAAAAAAAATTAAAACCCCATTGCGGTAGAGAAATCCCGCCATTAATTAGATTTAAGTACTTTCTGTTTTTGTATTTTTGACGGGGTTGGCGAGAGGCAGGTAGGAAGTGTTGGAGGCGGCCTTTTTTTATTGTTTTGTTGTTTTGTTGTTTTGTGGGGAGGCGTCTCCATCAAGCGCAGCAAAGAAAAAAACAAATAGATATATATATATATATATATATACGTGCATCTGTAAGGCGGCCAGTTGAAAGCCTGCAGTGAAGGCGGCTTTTTAAAAAATATATATATATAAATATATATTTTTATATACTGATGTGGCAGCAGCCTGCAGTGGGTGGCGTTGTCTGCATCGAGCGCTGCAGTGCAGAAGGCTGGTAGAAGGAGCAGACGGCTGGAGGCGAAGCTGTGGGCGGCATTGTGGAAGCGAAGCTGTGGGCAGCAGCCGGCAGAAGGCACAGTGGGCGGCGTTGGCAGTTGGAGTAGAAGGCGATGGAGTGTTAGGCGCCGGCAGAAGGCACAGTGGGCGGCGTCGGCAGTTGGAGTGGAAGGATTGCTAAAACTCTGTCGGCGCAGCACTGAGTAGAAGGATTGCTAAAACTCCGTCGGCAGCACTGAGTAGAAGGATGCATGGCAATAAGCACAGAGGAAGGCGTCGGCAGCACTGAGTAGAAGGTCGGCGTCGGCAGCACTGAGTGGAAGAAGACGGAGAGGAAGGCGTCGGTGTGGAGGCGAAGGTGTTGGGCGGCCTGCTGTGAAGAGTGAAAGCGAAGGCGTCTGCAGCATGGTGTGAAGGCCGTAGGCTGTAAACAGCTGCAGAGACGGCTGGCAGAAGCGAGCATTGAAGTCGCGAGGCGGCCAGCGTTGCAGAATCCGTGTGGGTGCGGCGGCGACGAATCCGGAGAAGATAACATTACGCAGGTTAGTATTTTTTAAATTTTTTTAAATTTTTTTTTAATTTATTATTTTGCTTTTATTTTTTAAATTAAAAAAAACTATAAAATATTAAATTTCAAAAAAAATATTAAATTCAAAAAAAAAGAGATAGAAAAAAAGAAAAAAAAGAAAAAAACCATAAAATAATAAATTTATTTAAAAAAAAAGGAGAAAAAAAACAATTTTTGTGTTTGTATTTTGAATCCATTGTTCATTTTTTAAATTTCTGTAAAATTTTGCATAATTAAAGTAGCTTGTATTTTTTATTTTTTATTTTTTTTAGAATTTTTATAATTGCGTGCATAATTAGTAGATTCATATTTTGTGTAGTTAGTACGAAATTTATTAGTATTAAAAAAAACAAAAAAAAACAACAAAAGGAGAAGAAAACAAAAGAAAATAAAAGAAAAGAAATAGAAATTTAAAAAAAAAGTTTCTATAAATAATGTGTTTTTTTTAGGAGTCCATATTCTTTGCATATTTTGTAATTTTTTGCATAATTAGGGTAACTTGCATTGTTTAAAAATTTCTGTAAGTGTGTGTTGCATGACGAATGAAGATCAATACAAGGATGCAACAAAAAAGACACTTAGGGCTCTTGAAAAGAGTTCCAAGTTGTGGATGAGTGTGGGAGTGGGTTTGACAATAATCCCACATGGGAACTTTTGGGAGTTTTAGAATTTTTGTATAAAAAGTGGCTCATTTGAGAGCTTAGACACATTGGGCAAACTCATGTTTGAGCTCTCTTGAGACTAGCTCTCCCTCTTCTTCCATAGAGGTGCAAGCTCTTCTCTCTCCCCATCTACATTGTTGTAAGTTCTATTCTTTTGTTAATTCAATGCAATGAGTTGATATTTGTCTCTCTTCTCATGTCAATTCTCTTGTGTACATGTTTCTTATTGAGAGCTTCAAGGATTGTGTGCATGCTAGGGAAATGAGTATTTGAGAATGAAGAATGCTTTGATCTTGTGTAAGCAATAGCTAAGCTTTCTTCTTGTTTGGATGTATGGATGAGTGGAATGTGGAGTTGAGTGAGCAATAGCAAGATTGAGCTTGAGTGTGTGTTGAGTCTATGTCATTAGTAGTAGTTTTCTTAGCATTCTCTCCATCAAATGGATAAGCTTTTGTGCACCGGTACGGGTTGAATCCCTAGCTCCGAAAGGGATGCAAATCCCATTGGATTGAGCTAAGTGTGGATCATACTACTCTTGCTACAAGTGAGAGAGTTTTTCCGTCTCTCCATTGGCGCCGCTGCCGGGGAGAAGACTCAAATCCGGTTGAGAGTGTGTGGAAACCACCACTATTTCCTCTTTTGGTTGCAAAACCATTGAGTGATTAGGTTAAGTTCGGGTGTGCGATCCCGGTGTGAGTAGATAAGGTTAGGATAAGAAAAAAACCATTGAGCGGTTGAGGTTTCTCCCGCATTGTTTTTTATGTTTTATTGCTTTTATGCTTTTTCAAGTACCGTTCATTATGCTTACCTTCATTGTTTTTTGTCATTTCATTATTTCATGCTTTTTGTTAACATGTAATTAGTATAAATAAATAAAGAGAAAAGAGGTGCGTTGCTAAGCTCTTCCATAGCTTATGCAAGCCCCATAGACTCCCAAGCATGAAGTCCGCTTAAGGATGAGAGGAGAGAGGGAAAGAGAAGGGTGAAAGAAGAGAGGTAGGTTGAAAGCGTAGAAGGCGACCTTTCTTCTATTGTTTTGTTGTGTTGTTATGGTGTGGGAAGGCGTTTCCATCAAGCATAGCAAAGAAAAATATATATATATATATATATATATATATATATATATATTACATGTGGCTGTAAGGCGGCCAGTTGAAAATGTGAGTGAAGGCGGCCAAACACTAGATATATATATATATATATATATATATATATATATATATATATATATACGTTGACGGCGTGTAGATGGCAGTGAAGGCGGCTTTTAAAACAAAATATATATATAAATATATATATTTTATATACTGACGTGGCAGCTTTGAGGCAGAACCGTGGATTGCAGTTGTGAAAGCGAAGGCGGCCGACAAATAGAAATATATATATATATATATATATTTACGTGCAATGGTCGGCAGCTAAGTGTAGGTGGCCGAGCGAAGAAAGGTAAGGCGGAACCGTGGATTGCAGTTGTGGAAGCGAAGCTGTGGACACCAGCCGGCAGAAGGCGACATTGGTGGAGCAGCCGGTAGAAGGCACAGTGGTGGGCGGCGTCGGCAGCACTGAGTAGAAGCCCGGCGTCGGCAGCACTGAGGCGAAGTGGACGGTGTGGGAGCCGACAGCAGCTGACGTGCCAGTTGAGGTTGAGCAAGGTAGCTGGCAGCGAAGTAGGCTGCAACTTGCGAAGGAAGTGGAGCTGAGGAGGTGTAGCAGTAGGCTGGTGAAGGGAGCGGAGGTTGTGAAGGCTGCTGTGCTGCAGCTGTGGAGACGAGCAAAGAAGGCGACTCAGGCGGTGGTAGAGAAGGAGCAGCTGGCGAAGAAGCATTGAAGGAGGGTAGGTGAGCACGTGAAGAAGGCAAAGAATCCGGCGAGCGGTGAGCTGTGGATAAGGTTAGTGGATTTTTTATTTTTTTTATTTAATTTTCATATTTTTTATATTTTTTTTTAAAAAAATATAAATAGAAAAAAAAGAGATTAAAAAAAGAAAAAGAAAAAAAAATTAAATTAAAAAAAGAAAAAAGAGATTAAAAAGGAAAAAAAAAGAAAGAAAAAAAAAGAATAGTAAATTTTTTATAAAAAAAAAGAGGAAAAACAATTAAATTTTAAAAAAAAACAATTTTTATTTTTTGAATCCATTGTTCCTTATTTAAATTTTTGCATAATTAAAGTAGCTTGCATTTTTTATTTTTATTTTTTTAGAATTTTTGTAAATGATGCATAATTAGTAAATTCATATTTTTTATATTTGGTACGAAATTTATTAGTTTTATAAAAAAAAACAAACAAACAAACAAACAAAAAAACAAACCAACAAAAGGAGAAAAAAAACAAAAGAAAATTTTAAAAAAAATTGATAAATTAAGTATTTTTTAGGAGTCTACTTTTTTGCATAATTTGTAATTCCTTATTTTTTTTAATTTTTTGCATAATTAGTTTAACCTGCATTTTTTATTTTTTTGTAACTTTGTGCATAATTAGTATTTTTTTAGTGTGATTCATAATTTTTGTGTAAATTTAAAAAAATAAAAATAAAAAACATAAAATCATTTAAAAAATCATAATTAAATAAAAATAAAAAAATAGTTTAGATAGTTACACCGCACATACTCCTTTTCATGCATTTAGTGATTAGGTAGGTTAAATAATATATATATATATTTTATTTAAAAATAAAAACAAAAACAAAAAAAAACCAAAAAATTTTTGACCTTATGTACTTGCGATCGGGACGTCTTGTAGATACTCCCATAGGGCCTAGGGCACCTTCTAGAGTACCTACGCAGGAAAGTGGGACCCAATCGGTAGGAAATTTGGCAGATATTGCTGAAACCCATTCTGAATCCCAATCCGATACCCTTTCCTCTAGAACAACTAGTTCATTGTCCATGGACAATCTAGGGCCGACAAATAGTCATCCCGTAGCCCCAAATAGGACACCCTCAAGATCCTTTAATCCATTTGAAGCCGACACCATGGGGTTAACACTCAATGTGAGACTCCAATATGTCTACACAAATGCTCAAGGAGCTGAGATCTTTAGGGATCCACAACAACGGTATCTTGTTAGGATCGCAGACATTTTCTCAGAACTTGATAGAGCACCTCTAGTCAATGACCAGGGTAACATGTACATGGGTGGAGATGGTGTTCGCTACGAAGTCACCTACCATCCAGAAAAGGTAGACAAATTAGGGGAGCTCTCTAGAACCGAGTTCTTAGACTTATCAGAACTTTCCAGAGCAAGGGAGTCTAGAGATGATTGGCTCATGGAGCCGGACATGCCTGGACCCTCCAATGCCCAGTCCTCAAAGCCATCCATAGTTGATTTACTTCTTGTAGATCTAAATTTGGAAAGGGATAGGAAAGGCAAGTGTAAACTGGATCAGGGGGCTGAATGCCAATGGGAGTTTGTACGACAAATTCCTGTGACAAAGGTCTTACAGGATGACCCACTTCAAGAGGTCTATAAGGACTCGTTAGAGGGATATTATGCCACAACTAGATTGCCACAGCTGGACCTTCCTCTAGCTCATGTGGTGGTAGTTGAGAAGCTTGCAGGACACATGAACAGAATAATTGATAAATGGGCAAATGAATACCAAACCTTAGATTGGAAAGAGATTCGGGAACTCACGTGGAAAGGACAACCATTATTCATGGAAGTGTTCTCAACAAATACAGCCAAACCAGGAGAGACAGCCTTTCTTGGAGAAACTGTTGCTCCTCCCCTACGAGAGTTCACTAGAGAGGGACCCTCAACATCTAAGTGGACCACTGCTAGTAGCCCAACTCTAGCACCAAGATATCGTCCTACACCAAATGTGCGACCACAAGTCACGCCACACCAACATCTTTCTCATTATAACAATCGGAGGGTAGGGGAGCCAACTCGGCATCCCATTAATGCACCTCCTGAAATGCGGGTGACAAGATCCTTGGAGGGGTTTGGTGAGGCTGGTAATAGGGTACCCACACCAATTTTTGAAACATGTGGACCATCTTTCCAAAGAGAGGAACAATTTCCACTGAGAGTGAGAGGCCGTAGGCCCTATGACGAGTATTCAAGACAAGTAAGACCATCAACTCTTCAGAAACTGGTAAAGAAGTATGAAGGGTCGGGAGATCCATACGATCATGTAGCAGCATTTAGACAAGCAGTTCGAGCCGAGCAAGTGGCTGATAAGCATACTCAAATTGAAGGATTTGGACTCACTCTTGAGGGAAAAGCCCTGGCTTGGTTTCAGGCATTAGAGGCTTCAGACAAATCTTCTTTACGAGTTTTGGAAGAGAGATTCATTGCTGCTTTTTCCTTGATGGGAATACAACATGACACGGTAGCACACATCTACTCTTTCAAACAAGGCGAGAATGAGAGTGTTAGAGACTGTGTAAATAGAATGAAGCAGTACATTAATCGTTGCCCTGAAGATGAGAAGCCCGCCCAAAGTCGATTAATTTCTCTCTTCTTAAAAGGACTCAAAAATTCAACACTGCATACACATCTCTATGCGAAGAAACATACAAATTTCAATGAGTGTTGCCATGATACTATGGATTTCACCGATAACTTCAAGTTCCAAGATGGTTCTGGCCCAGAGGTGAAACCTCGAGATCAGTGGGGTGACGACCAAAGTTCAGGGTCTAGCGCGTTAGTAAATCCAGACCAGATAGCTAACCTAGTACTACGGAGATTGGGACAGACCTATCGTCCACCCATGCAGCCACAACAACAGCAGCAGAGAATGAGGAGTGTACTTCCTACAGGTCCTCATCTTTGTGGAGCATGTGGCGGTAACCATAAAACAGAGGATTGTAATAACTTTTCTCCTCTAGTCACAAACCAACCCACAAAAAAGTGGTGCCAAGCCTGTGCTTGGAACTTTACCCATACCACACAGGAATGCACTCGCATTGCGAGAATGAGACAGGAACGTGAGCAGCCAAGGGGTGGAGTGGCTCCACAAATGTATCAATAGTATACTAATTTTGAACGTAAGCCACCGATGGCACAAGAGCAAGCACGACCTTGGTGCTCAACCTCCTGCTCCAGGGACTGCTCCTGTGAGGGTTGTTGACTACGACAATTTAAATATAAGTAGAGACTTGGTAAACCCAGGCTATGTGGAGGAGGAATATGTGTCATATTCATCCAAAGAAAATATCTTTGAAAGTCCCGCATACCCAAGCCCAGCACGCTCAATCAGGGGAACAAAACTCTTTAATGTTGCTAGGCGGCTACCAACCTAGGACTCCAGGCCCCTCAGGTCAATGGCAGCCAAGGAAAGTAGAGGCCAAACCAATGGGCCCCTGTTATGAGTGCGGAGAACCCCATTGGGCTCGTGATTGTCCACATCGCTCAAGGCAAGCATCTCGGTCAAATACAACAATACAACAGTTTCCACCAATTGAAAGATATTGTCTAGGGTGTTGTGTAGAACACTTCCCAAAAGACTGGCTGCTGAAACCACATGAGGAAGGCACCTCTCAACCAAAGGTTTCACTCAACCTTGTAGGTGCAGTTCCATCGCCACCTTCATCTGAGAATGAGGATGTCGTGCCACTTAGAGTCATGACTAGATCACAGACACAAAATGCAGAAATACAAACTGATGAGACACCTCGAACTAGGGATGCAAAGACAAATCTAGTGGACAAGACCCTACAGTCCAATAGAAAAAAAACCACTCGGAGGAAGAAGAACCAAAGCAAACAAACTAAAAGTGCATCCACTAGTTCTCAAGAAGCCTCTAAACAAAACATGCGGGATAATTCTTTTTGTTTTATTTTCCATTCCATGATGAGATATGCCATGGACATTATTGTATCACTTTGGTCTCATAGGCCCATTGGGTCTTTAGTAGACGCTTAATATATCTTTCTTTCTTTCTCTCTCGCTCTCAAAACAAAACAAAAAACTAATTCTACTCTCTCTCTCTCTCTCTCTCTCTCTCTCTCTCTCTCTCTCTCTCTCTCTCTCTCTCTCTCTCTCTTATTTTACAATTGTATACATTTTTCTAGTCAAATACAACAAAACAAAAAACTTTTTTTTTCTCACTTGGTGGCAGCATTGGTCTAGTATTCATACTGACCAGGCCACAGGTGTCACAGCCTTTGACTGGGACATCTTTGTCCATGACCTGAAGACCAGATTTCTCCCGCCCCAGTACATGACCGGTCTGAAAGACGAGTTCTATGGACTCAGACAGAACGGTTCCCAAGTGCTTCAGTTTTCCGGTAAGGTTATTACTTTAGCACAGCAGTTAGGGTTATCTGAGCAGGCCAAGATGGAGCAATTCATTCGTGGATTGGACTCCAACATTCGGTTCACAGTTCGTAACTTTGAACCAAGTACATATGACCGGGCTCTGACTCTCGCTCAGAATGAAGAAATAAAGCTCAACGGGGGCAAGCCCAAGCAGACATCAGGGAGCCCTTCAAGGAGGCGCCTATTTCACATGTGTGGATGAGTTTTAAACTCAAAAATAATAGGATATTTTTATCTCTTCTCTCTCCTAGATCAAACCAAATTAAAAAGTGAGCCAAACTAGTCCAAATCTTGTCCAAATTCAGCCAACCTGAAGCTGGAAAATTCTAGAACTCAGTTGGACTCAGTTAGTGGCCTCCCTCACCTATAAAGAGACCCTCATTCCTTTGTATTCTCATCTATGAACGAAACTATGCCGGTATTACTCTAAGTTAAGCTTATTTTCTATTATCCTCTAAAAACCCTCTACAAATTGAAGAGATTGGAGCTTCTCTCTCTCTTCAATCTTCTGCATTTTCAATCTGTCTTCCTGCAGTACTTAAAACAGAGTTCTGCAGAGAATCGATGACTTACCCGTAGTGCTCGAAATTGCCTGCTTTCTGAAAAACGGAGGTCCAGACGCGCCCGAAACGCATTTTTTGGCCAAAAAATTTTAGTCCAAAGGACTGTATAGTTGCCCTAGTGCTTCACTCCCGCGAAGAAAGCTCCTCAATCAGAGATCGTTTGCCGGTGCCTCCCGTAGAGCTCCCGACAAGGGTGTAGTCACCAACACAATAGGGAAGAGTAGTTGTAGCTCTTACCCTCGTACCGCTTCCTGTGGTTCTCTTGCTTGCAGCTCAGCCCTTAGCACGAACCAGGCTCTGATACCATGAAAAGATGCAGGGGGGAAGAGAGCTTGAGCTCTTGCAAGCACACACACACTCACAAAACCCTAATAGAGAACACACAAGGTGAGAGGCTGAAAATCTTCTTCTTCTCTACTCAACACTCGACACACCATATACAAGAATAAGAGTACACACAATATGAAAAGTACTCAACCAAATACATACACGGGTTCTCTATAGTGTGAACCCGACTAAATGAGCTGGCGCTATAACTATGCCAGTCTCTAGAGTGGCTGTCACACAGCCTGTCATCCCACTGGCCGCATATCACCCAAGATCTCACCAACCATGCCAGTGGTGTAAGTGCGGGGCCTATCCCCCAGGCGGGTCATCAGTGTCCACCGCCTCACTAGAGCTCGATATCTCAACAAAAGGTACTACAGGAAGAGGATGACTCTGATACCTCTCCATCAGAATATGGCGAAAACGATTCTGATGATAGCAATTGCAAGTTGACGAAACTCCAAAAGTTGAAGAAGTGGGTCATGCAGCAACATAGGCAGAGCACTCTTTTACTTGTGGATCATTGGTATTATTGTTACATTGTTTGGATACTAACATAGATTAAGTTATGGATCCAAATAAGCTTGGCAAGAGGTGAAGTGCCAAATGCACCATTGCGACATATTAATCCACTTAGCTTGGGTGATCTGACCCCAATCCAAATGAATTTGCCAGGTATGATTTTACTCATTGGTAATGATAATGTAATGTATATGTGTGGTGCATGCACTTACAAAATGTACGCTTTGTAGGAGTGTCTTGTCGTACCACGACAATAGTCCCCTCGGTGTTCCGAGTAAACATCAAAGTGCTAGTTCCTCTACCGTTATAGACTCGTCGACATTAATTTCTGTAATAATCAATTGTGACCACATGTGAAAGGATTGGTAATAATCAATTGTGATTGACCACATGTGAAAGGATTGTAAAGGTGTGTCTTTTATATCATGTAATGACAATTAATGTGTAACTCTACTCAACATGGTGTGACAGGAGATCATTATACAAAGATAAGGGCATTTGTTGGGGATCCTTTGAAGATAGACCATGCACTTCTGAACCAGGAGTGTCCACATGAGCTAGTATATGTCTTTGATATGTTGTAGAAGGTCAAAAAGGGATCCATGAACTTTATTGTTAAAGGCGTCAATACAAGCATTTTATTGTTGTGAGGTTGCCCATATGAGGTTGCATTTATGGTTACTCCGATGACATTGTCCCACCATGGAATCTCTGCACATGTGAGTGATGAGATGATTTTCCCTTCATTAAGGCCTTATGTGTTGTTGTGTATATGTGATGCTTACATTTTTTGTGTATGTTATTTTGATGCCACGTAGATGTAGGGGAGCTTGTATTGCTTCAGATTTGTGAGACCATCTTAGACGACAATGGCTCTATTATTGTCATCGGTACTATTGTTAACCCATTCCTAGGGTTAACAAGAGCTACCGCTATTATCTTATATCAAGGAGTCAAGGTAGATACTCCAAATGGTCATACATGCAAGATATGAAGCATTGGTGTCCAAATCTATAACTTGGATGGGTGCTCGTAATGGTCCGACAAAATTCTTATGGCGATTCTTGCTTCAAGAGCATGTGGTAGTAAGTTAGGAGATGAAGTCCCAAGTGATATACTTTATGGATATATTATGAGAGTAGTCATTGTAATAGCATTAGGCCTCTTATGAGCCTAAAGTGCTCGGTCGGCCATAGTTCAAGTGAGTGGGAACACTTATGGCCATGTATATAAGTGAAAATATCTCATAATACAAAGAACTCTCCCATTGTGCAATAGATTCTTGCTCTTGCTAATCTTCTTGCTAATCTCTCTCTCTAATGCATGCTAGTGAGTGTGTGTGAGTGATGTGAGGTGAGAGGAGAAACAAGTACACGTAGTGCAACGCAGTAGTGTGACAACACTCATGGGAGACGTGGTGGAATTGCTTCCCAAGGAGTTGTGAAGCTTGGAGACCTTAAGGATTACAAGCTCATTCATTGGAAAGATCTTCCATGAAAATTACGGTTCACTAGGTAATCTCTTGTTGGATGTGTTTCAAGGGGGGTTGGGTGAGCCATAACATTTTTGGTGGCATTGCCAGGGAGTTATCCCTTGCCTTTTTCCATCATTTTCCTCTAATCTACGTATTCCCCATTGCCCATTGTCTTTATTAGTGGTTTCCCATGAAAAAGATGTTTTGATGGAGATTTGTGTGTGATTTTGTGAGAAATAGCTCTCTTTTTTGTTTTGTAAAAATACTTTTTTTTAAGCTTAAATTGTTGTTAATGTGGTTTTTAATGTTCCTAGGGCTTGCACATAGAGTGTATTAGGCTTAGTTTACATCCATTGCATCAAACAATACAATAGAATGCAATTTTTAGTGATTTTTAGCTCTCTTTTGAGTTAAACATAGAATTGGAATCATTAATTTTTGCTTGATTTGTGTGTTTTTTGTTTGAATTGTATGCATTAGAGTGTTAGAAAACATTAGGAGTAGCTTAATCCTTTTAATTTTTTTTCAAAACCATCAAAAAATCCTTGAAATCGACTACTCTTCTTTAATTAATTGATTTTTGTTATTAAGGGTGATTAATCTGGATCAAGAGGTAAAAATTTTAGAAATTGTGTGTTTCGGGATCAAAATTGATCATGTAAGAGGTCAAAATTAGTGTTTTTGGATATTTTGGGAGCATCTAGATGCATCACAATACCCAATTACATCAATTTCTTCATTAATTGGAGGAATTTAGCTCTCTTTTGCTTAATTTGCATAAAGAGAAGAGATTAGAATTAAGAGTTTAATTAATCTCTAATTATAAATTAATTTACATATTAGTTGATGCACATAGCTTAGCAATTCCATGCTCTATCCACCAATAATGTGCTCAATGGTGTGAATTAATTAATAATTAGTAGTTAATTAGAGTCCTTGATTAGTTTAAAAGGGAGAAAGATTAGTGGAAGGATTAATTTTTAATTAATCTTTAATCACTTTTTTAAATAACTCATTAAGGCTAATGAAACTGAATGAAAAGATGCCAATGAGTTGTCAAATTGTTCATTTTGGAGGTCATTTATGAAGGGTGTGAGGGGGTGTCATAAAAGTGTTGATTTTTTTAATTTCCACTTGCATTTTGGGAAAATGCCCATATCTCCCCAATTTAAAATTTAAAAAATATCCCCCCCAAATAAGGAAATTCAAATTTTTTTCTAGACTAAAAAAAAATCAGACATTTCACGCGTTAATGTTTCACGCCCAAAAAAAAAATCATGCCTTAAGGTTTCACGCCCGAAAAAAAAATTCAGACGTTTCATGCCTTAAGGTCTTAAAAAAAATGATGTTTCGTGCCTTAAGGTTTCATGCCTTAAGGTCTCACAAAAAAAAAAATCGACGTTTCATGCCTTAAGCGGTTCATGGTTCACGCCTTAAGGTCTCACACCAGCCAAAAAAATAAATTAAAAAATTCGATGTTTCATGCCTTAAGCGGTTCGCGGTTCACGCCTTAAGGTCTCATGCCCAAAAAAATAATCCGTGAGCCAGGTGTTTCACGTCGTGAACCGTACTTGTTTCACGCCGTGAAACAACTCTCGCCGAAAAAAAATATCAAATTTGATAAAATTCGTGAAGTCCGTTTCATGTCATGAATTGCACCCTGCTGGTTCACGTCATAAAAGGGGGTCCATCGACAAAAAGGGTCTAAAAATTAGCCCTATTTAGAGACTCGTATCTTCGAAAGCTGACATCGAGCTGTACGAAATTGGTCTTGAGTATCTGAGGGCAACGTTTTGGCCTCCGACCAGCAGCCTCAAAATTCAACCTGAAAATTGAGACAAAGAACGTCCCTTAAAGCACTAAAAATCACCCAAAATAGCCATAAAATGATTGCAAACCATATTTGGGCTACTTTTTGAGTGTCTAAACGATGAAATCACGAAAAAATCAGACGCGCAAAGTTGTAGTACTCCAAAAATACTACAAATCTCTCATACACAGTTTTTGCAGCCCGTTTTTGAATGTGTTCCAAAAGGAATTTGGGATGCTCAAGACCAATTTCAAAGAGCTCAATGTCGGCTTTCCGATGAGCACTAGAACGTGCTCATCGGACTCACGGTTCAGGAGATACGTGCCTTTGAAATAGGGCTGATTTACAGACATTTTTTTGGGCCGATGGACCCCCCTTTCACGACGTGAACCAGAAGGGTGTAGTTCACGATGTGAAAACGGACTTCACAGATTTTATCAAATTTGATTTTTTTTTCTACGGGGGTTGTTTCACGGCACGAAACAGTAGGTATGGTTCACGATGTGAAACACGTGGCTCATGGTTTTTTTTTCGAGCATGAGACCTTAAGGTGTGAAACTGTGAACTGCTTAAGGCATGAAACCCTAAGACATGAAACGCCGATTTTTTTTTTGGGTGTAAGACCTTGAACTGTGAACCGCTTAAGGCATGAAACGTCGAATATATATATATATATATATTAGCGTGAGACCTTAAGGTGTGAAACATCGTTTTTTTTAAGTTTAGAGGAAAATTCAAATTTCCTTGTTTGGGGGGAATATTTTTTGAATTTTAAATTGGGGAGATATAGGAATTTTCCCAAAAAAGCAAGTGGGAATAAAAAAAAGTCAACACTTTTATGACACCTCCTTACACCCTTCATAAATGATCCCCAAAATGGACAATTTGACAACTCATTGGCATCTTTTCATTCAATGCTTATTAGCCTTAATGAATTATTTTAAAAAGTGTTTAGAAATTAATCAAAGATTAATCCTTCCACTAATCTTTATCCCTTTTAGACTAATCAAGAACTCTAATTAACCACTAATCACTAATTAATTCACACCATTGAGCACATCATTGGATAGAGCATAGAATTGTTAAGCTATGTGCATCAACTAATATATAAATTAATCTATAATTAGAGATTAATTAAACTCTTAATTCTAATCTATTCTCTTTATGCAAAATTAAGCAAAAGAGAGCCAAATTTCTCCAATTAATATAATTAGGTGTTTTAATGTATCTAGATGCTCCCAAAACACCCAAAAACACTAATTTGAACCTCTTACATGATCTCTAAATTTTTTGCCTCTTGAATTGGATTAATCTCCCTTAATGACAAAAACCAATCAATTAAAGAAGATTAATCGATTTCAAGGATTTTTTGATGGTTTTAAATTTTTTTAAAAGGATTAAGTCACTCCTAATGTTTGCTGACACTCTAATGCATACAATTTAAATAAAAAACACACAATCAAGTAAAAATTAATGATTCCAATTCTATGTTTAATTCAAAAGAGAGCTAAAAATCACTAAAAATTGCATTCTATTACATTGTTTGATGTAATGGATGCAAACTAAATCTAATGATTCCAATTCTATGTTTAATTCAAAAGAGAGCTAAAAATCACTAAAAATTGCATTCTATTACATTGTTTGATGTAATGGATGCAAACTAAATCTAATGATTCCAATTCTATGTTTAATTCAAAAGAGAGCTAAAAATCACTAAAAATTGCATTCTATTACATTGTTTGATGTAATGGATGCAAACTAAATCTAATACACTCTATGTGCAAGCCCTAGGAATATCAAAAGCCACATAAACAACAACAAAAACAATGATTTAAGCTAAAAATCAAGCAAAAAGCATTTTTTACAAAACAAAAAAGAAAGCTATTTCTCACGAAATCACACACAAATCTCCATCAAAACCATATGTTTTTCATGAGAAACCACTAATCAAGACAATGGGCAATGGGTAATGCGTAGATTAGAGGAAAACGATGGAAAAAGCCAAGGGATGAATCCTCGGTAGCAGCGCCAAAAATGTTATGGCTCACCCAAACTCCCCTTGAAACACATCCAAGAAGAGATTATTCAGTGAACTGCATTGTCGTGAGGATCTTTCCAATGGCCGAGCTCGTAACCCTTGAGGTCTCCAAGCTCCACAACTCCTTGAGAAGCAATTCCACTGGCATCGAGCTTTGCACTACGTGTACTCATTCCTCCTCTCACCTCACCTCACATCACTCACACACACTCACTAGCATGTATTAGAGAGAGAGAGAGCGAGATTAGCAAGAGCAAGACTCTACTACACAATGGGAGAGTTCTTTTTGTATTATGAGAGATTTTCACTTATATACATGGCCATAAGTGTTCACTCTCACTTGAACTATGGCCGGCCGGGCACTTTAGGCTCATAAGAGGCCTAATGCTATTACAATGACTACTCTCATAATATATCCATGAAGTACATCACTTGGGACTTGATCTTAACTTACTACCACACGCTCTTGAAGCGGGAATCACCATAAGTATTTGTTGGACTGTTTTACGGGCGCTCGTCCAAGTTGTAGATTTGGACACGTATGCTTCATATCTTGCATGTATGACCATTTGGTGTATCTACCTTGACACCTTGATATAAGATAATGGTATTAGCTCTTGTTTACCCTAGGAATGGGTTAACAATAGTATCGATGACAATAATAGAGCCATTGTCATCTAAGATAGTCTCACAAATTTGAAGCAATACAAGCTCCTCTCCATCTACGTGGCATCAGAATGACATACATAAAAAACATAAGCATGACATACACATAACATATACACAACAACACGTAGAAGCATTTTTTACAAAAAAGAAAAGAGAGCTATTCCTCACAAAATCACACACAAATCTCCAAACAGTGAGTCATGAAAAACGACAATGAGTCATGAGTTGTCATTTGCAAAACAAGCTGTCTTAATTTTTCACTAGTCCTAAATATTGATCAATTTTACACTCTTTTAGAGACATTAAAGAGAAACGTTTTTAAAATTTTTACAAACTAAGCATAGTTTTAAACTTCTTTTAGAAAATGTACATATTGCTAATTTAAAGGTGATTTTTTTTCGCTTTTCATGTCAAATAACAAAATGGAAAAAACAAGGACAATACAAGATCTAATATTCTTAAAACTACTAATAATTCATGCATGTCTATTGCGATCTAGGTAGGACTTTTAGCTCTTAGTGATGGATCCGTGACCCTAGCTGTGATCTCCAGGGGATGGGACCTTGTGGCTACAAATCTATCAATAAAAGGGCTAAAAACAAACATCGTTGTGGAGGTACTTAGCGGTCCTTAGATACTCTTGCATGAGGTCTCTAAACCATTGCTTGGGTCTGCAGGGTGGTGCCCTACTTTTCTATTTTTAGAATCAAAACAAAACCTTATAATAATCACTTAGTAGTTTCATTTAAGAGGCTAGATAATAGTTAGAGATGGCTTCACCAAAAGATAGTGTGTTGAGACTAAGGTCATAACCCGAGGCATGCTTTTTGTCTTACAACTCTGAAAAGATGTAGGGAGAAAGAGAGCTTGAGCACTTGCAAGCACACACACTCACACAAACCCTAGAAGAGAACACACAAGATGAGAGGCTGCAAATTTATTATTATTCTTCTTCTTTTACAACAACAAAGTTCTACCAAAAAGATAAGGGAAATACAACATAAGTACCAAAGTACTGTGTACATGTGATCCATAATGTGAACACATTAAGTGAGTGAATTGGCAAGATAAGTGTGCCATAACTCAGGTGGACTAGTAGTTGGTGTAGTTGTAGCCACCCTCACTGCCTGTGGTTAGGCACCCAAGCCCGTGAACCCCCATGATCGGGCATCCCCAAGTCGGCATCCCATTGCCTGTGGTGGTCGGGAACCCAAGCTCGTGAACCCCCAAGTTGGCATCCCTCACTGCTTGTGGTCGGGCACCCAAGCCTGTGAATCCCCAAGATCAGGCATCCCCAAGCCGGCATCCCTCACTGCCTTTGGTCAGGCAGGCCACTCACCAGGCCCCACTTCCCAAGTTGGCTACCCACTTGACCGATGAAGCGGAACTCACCTACTCGTGCTCAATGCCTCACGTACTCCAATGGCATCTGCACCTACTTGTGCTCGATGCCTCTCACCTACTCTAACAACATCTGTTAGTGACCACTTTCAGCACTTAGCTCATGATAGCCCCATTGTATATAGAGAATTGTATATAGAGAGACTTTGTTGTACACCAAGGGAGGATCCTCAATGCAATACATGGACTTGTAAAGCCCCAACTATTGCCTACTTCCATCTTGTGTTGCGTGCATGTCACTTAGGTAGCTCTTGTGTGGTGTTCCATTCTTGAGTATGTGTGATACATAGTGGAGTGGGACAGAGAGGTCACCATCTCCCTAGCCCGTGCCAACTCCTGAGGGTATACTGCCCTAGAGAGGACCCTAGTGATTTAGTGTGCCTGCACGACGGGCATCCCAGTCTGCTCTACAGGTACACTATGATCGGGCATCCCCAAGTCGGCATCCCACTGCTTGTGGTCAGGAACCCAAGCCCATGAACCCACAATTCAGCATCCCTCATTGCCTGTGGTGGTCAGGCACCCAAGCCCGTGAACCCCCAAGATCAAGCATCCCCAAGTTGGCATCCCTCATTGCCTTTGGTCGGGCACCCCTAAGATCGGGCATCCCAAGTTCGTGAACCTCATGGCCACTCACCAATCACACAAGGTGGGAATCTTTGGAGGCTCCACTTCTTCCCAAGTTGGCTACCCACTTGATCGATGAAGCGGCGCTCACCTAGTCATGCTTGACGCCTCTCACCTATTCCAACGGCATCTATCACCTACTTATGCTCGGTGCCTTACCTACTCCAACGGCATCTGTCAGACCACTTTTAGACCACTTGGCTCATGATAGCCCAAGGGGCCATGCCCATTGTATATATAGAGACTCTGTTGTACCGAGGGAGGATCCCCAATGCAATACATGGTCTTGTGGCATCCCAACTCTTGCCTACTTCCATCTTTGCGTGCATGTCACTTAGGTAGCTATTGTGTGGTGTTCCATTCTTGAGTCTGTGTGAGTGTGTAGTGGAGTGGGACCACAGAGAGGTTGCCATCTACCTAGCCTGTGCCAACTCCTGAGGGTATATTGCCCTAGAGAGGACCCTAGTAATTTAGTGTGTCTGCACGAAGGCATCCTAGTCCACTACAAGTACGCTATGATTGGGCATCCCCAAGTCGGCATGCCACTGCCTGTGGTGGGCGGGCATCCAGGCCCATGAACCCCCAAGTCGGCATCCCTCACTGCCTGTGGTTGGGCACCCAAGCCCGTGAACCCCCAAGATCGGGCATTTATAAAGTCGGCATCCCTCACTCCCTTTGGTCGGGCGGCCCCAAGATCAGGCATCCCAAGTTCATGAACCTCAAGGCCACTCACCAGTCACACAAGTGGGAATCTCCGGAGGCCCCACTTCCCAAGTTGGCTACCCACTTGACCGACGAAGCGACACTCACCTACTCGTGCTTGGCGTCTCTCACCTACTCCAACGACATCTGTCAGTGACCACTTTTAGCACTTGGCTCATGATAGCCCAAGGGCCACGCCCATTGTATATAGAGAGACTCTGTTGTACCAAGGGAGGATCCCCAATGCAATACATGGCCTTGTGACGTCGCAACTCTTGCCTACTTCCATCTTGTGTTGCGTGCATGTCACTTAGGTAGCTCTTGTGTGGTGTTCTGTTCTTGAGTCTATGTGAGTGCATATTGGAATGGGACAGAGAGGTCGCCATCTCCCTAGCCTATGCCAACTCATGAGGGTATATTTCCCTAGAGAGGAACCTATTGATTTAGTGTGCTTGCACGACGGGCATCCCAATCTGCTACAAGTACACTAAAAATTTGGCGATCCTGCTTAGGACTCTTGTGAGTCAGGAGTTCCCAAGATTTTGAGTCTAGTTCATCATCTCTGCATGCCCAATACCCGTTCTCGGAGCTCTAGTTCTATCAGTCCCATCAAGAGTGCCCCCTCTGTCAGGTGTTCAAGACGTGGTTAGTCCACTTTGTGCCTCCAAAAGGTGCTCTTGCTCCTCTCCCTCTACCCATGGCCGCCATGAATCAAGGTCACCCCAGGAACAACCCTCCAGCTCGAGAACCCTTCTCAGTGGTGTTGGGCCGGATCAAGTTTCCCATGTTCTAGGGTTCCACCTCGGAAGATGGGGATGATCACGTGCGGCGCTTCATCTCTATGTGCAAAAGCCGTGGTCTCGAGCGGGAGGATGCCTAGTTGGTTTTATTCCCATCCACTCTAGAAAGATCCACTGACAAGTGGTTTAGCCAGTTCATCACGAGAGTGACCATTTCATGGACTAGCCCACTTTGAGGGATACCTTCCTTTGCACCTTCAGGCCGGGCAACTACAAAGACTGCATTCTCCAAGACTTGGGAAGACTTCAACTCTTGCTCAGGGAGAGCGTGCCTGAGCTGATGATGTGGATAAGGGTCTTGGTATCTCATCTGCCAACCTAGTCATGTGGCTTTATGGTTAAGCAATGGGTGCTGTTGCAAGCCCTGCCCCGGTCCACCCAACAAAAGACCAAAGAAAGCAGCATGCACCTACCACCTTACTGGACTTCCAAGAGTTGGCCTCTCAACTGGAGAATTCCCGCTCAATGTTTGAATGTGACAACAATTATTCCACCTCTAGGGTCATGTCCTCACCCGCCGCCGACCCTGTGGCCACACTCACAAGGGAGCTAAACGCCTTGAAGCTTCACAAGGTGCAAAGTGAAGACAACACCGTGGCCCAGCTAAAGAAGGAGATAGAAGAACTCAAGGGGCTACAAGATGCAAAGAAAACAGTGTAGTGCGCCATTTGCCAAGCCTCCGAGCACTCTCCCCAAGAGTTCCCATGGAGAAAGTACTTCTCTTTCTATGAGAAAGGTGGTCATGAGGACAAGGATTGCTACTATTTGAAGGGCTTCCGTCAATTGCATCACCAGCAATCGTTTCATCCGCCTCGCTGGTGATTTCACATCCTTCACCCCTGCACCCACACCTATCTCCCTGCCCCCCATTCCTGCATACCCACACACCCTAACCATTACCTTCCACCCCTGATGCCTACCCCACCACCTCCTACACAAGCCACCCTTGCCGTCACCCTTGCCCCCCGCCCACCTGCTCCCCGTAACCATCCCATTTTATGCTACCGCTGTGGGGAGTATGGTCACTACCAAGGTCGATGTCCTAATCCAGAAGGGACACCCCCGTGCCATCATTGCCCTGAGGTCAATGATCACTACACACAGGACTTCCCGAAGCAATGAGCTGGTTTTTCCATTGACTTCACCTCCCGAGTGCCAGCTGCCACTCACTTGGTCTCGATGGGAAGTGCTGTAGACACCACTTCCTTGGTGCCAGTTCACCCATCCTTCACCTTGGGAAATGTCCCCTCACCCAAAAAACCCACCACCCTCATCTCATGTGGAGCACCCCACCACAAGTGTGGTCACTCGTGCTCAAAAGCAGGTCCTTGGAGAACCAGAACCATCAATGGAGCAAGGAGAAGTCCCCTCATACATCTCTCATAATGTGGTAGACCATGCCTTTTTGCAAACTATCAAAGATCTTTAGGAGGCTACACCCATGTTCCCTACTGGTCATGCTAATGTGACTCCCCACCCCGCACCTTCAACAGCTTCCCTGGCTCACCTCCTCAAGGAGAGTAAGGTGGGGATGCCACTCTACAAACTGCTCCAATTTAGCCCGACTGCCCAAACACGATTAGATCTGCTATTGCACCAACTGAGGAGGAGTCAAAGCTTCTGGGTAGCATGCCATGGATTCGGGCAAGTTTGCAACAAGTAGCAAAATGTCTGGGCATCACTCACACCATCAATGTCCTCATTGATTTCAAGAGCCCTCGCCTCACAGTACAAATCGATGGTACCCCTCTCTCTAGAGCCATTGTGGATGGCAGATCCGGAGTCAACTTGATGCCGGAGTTCACCCTCAAAGCCATTGGTCTACAGATCACCAGACCAACCAACTTCCATGTCTGGATGGCTGACTAGCGTGAGGTGACACCTCTGGGGCTCGTGGAGGGAGTATCGGTCCAAATTCAATATGTTGACTTTTGTCTAGATTTTGTGGTCATCTATCTAGATTTTTGTGGTCATCTATCTTCCCGAAGTCAAAGGGGCATTCTCGTTAACTGATTGGCCAGCCATGGTTGCAAGGTGCTAGAGTGCTACATGACTGGGGTACCAATAGGTTGTGGATCCCTCAGTCCCATGGCCAAAAAGAGTTCAAACTTGAAGAAGGTCTAGACCAGGCCGTGCGGGGTGCGGTGGTCGCACCCACACAAATGGAGGAGGGCATAGTGCCTTACGAGGACGACTCAGAGCTCCTGAACTGGCTCCAGGCTATAAGGGATCTCTCTTGCTACATGGTGGACATCACGGAGGTTCATGATGCTTCCACCCCTCAGGATCCTATGATCGAGCACTTTGAGGTGATTAGCTTGGGAGAGCCTATCATTGATAGGAGGCATGGCAAGCACTCCACCTCCATCACATCTGAACCATCGGCCACCACCAAGGGATTAGCCCCACAACAAAGGCGCACTCAAATCACCCCATAGCCAAACCCATCTTGGGCCATCCCAAGGTCACGGCCACCACCAAGGGATCAGCCCCATGATGAAGGTGCACTCAAATCACCCCATAGCCAAACCCATCTCGGGCTACTAGCCCAAGGTCATGGCCACCATGGAGCCCCCAATCCCTGTAGAGGAATCCCTGTAGAGGAACTACCCCCATCTTGGACAAAAGAGTAGTTTGGTGACTTTCCCTTGGACCAACAAGCAACACGTGACCCGGCATCCTTTCTAACTCCGTGGCCACTGGAGAGCCCCTCCCACTTCCTTCATGTTAGGACCTAGTCAAGGAGTTCAACCTAGGCACCCCTCAGGATCCACATCCCATTCTATTGGATTCTTGGTTATGGGATCACCTTGCCTTACTCAACCAGGCCACCACTTTTTTCCACTCCTACAAGGATGTATTCGCTTGGACCTACCAAGATCTGGACGGTGTGTCAGCCAACATAGGCGTGCACACCATCCCTCTCCCAGGAGGGTACCCAACCAGCAGTTTGGGGCCCCGCCTACAAGCTCAACCCCAAGTATGCACAAGTAGTGAAGGTGGAGCTCGAGAAAATGGAGGCCGCTCACATCATTGCGTGCCCTAACACATGGAGTGGCTCTCCTACACCCCCAAGAAGAAGACTAAGAAATTTCGGGTCTATGTTGATTTCCATGCTCTCAACAAGGTCTCAATCAAAGATGGATTCCCAATCCCCTTCATGGACAAGGTGCTAGAAGATGTAGCTGGTCACACTCTCTATAGTTTCATGGATGGTTTCAGTGGCTACAACCAGGTGGCCATCCATTTGAATGACCAGTGGAAAATGGCTTTCGTCACCCAATGGGGCACCTACCTCTACAACAAAATGCCATTTGGGCTGTGCAATTCCCCAGCCACTTTCCAACACATCATGACCAACATTTTTTAGCCGGCACACATCTTGCAACATGTCTGGAGGCCTTTGCTAACCATCTCCACCAATTAGCCTTAGTCTTTGGTAAGTTTCGCTCCTCTCATCTCCGTCTCAACCCCATTCAAATGTCACTTCTTAGTTGTGTAGGGCACACTTTTGGGGCACATAGTCTCCACCCAAGGCCTTGCCCTGGATCCCGACAAGATAGTTGCCATCTTGAGGTTACCCCCTCCCATCACTCCTAAGGGCACTCAGGTCTTTGTTGGGCACACCGGCTATCATCATCGCTTTATCCACATGTATGCCGACATCACCCTACCCCTCACCTGCCTTGTTAGTCCCACCACCCCATTCCTCTTGTCCACCACCCCATTCCTCTTGTCCACCCCTGCTGAGTCCTTAGCTTTCTCATATCTTAAGCATTATATCACACAAGCACCCATCCTCATACCTCCCGATTGGTCCATCATATTTCACCTGCATGTAGATGCCAGCATCATTTCCGTGGGTGCAGTGCTAGCCCAACCTAGTGAGAATACCAGATTGACCGGCCCATCTACTATGCTAGTCGCCTCCTCAACACTACAAAAAGAAACTACAGCACCACCGAGAAAGAGAGGCTTTGGCCATAGTGTATGCTTGTCAAAAGTTTCGCCACTACTTATTGGGTGTGCACTTCATAGTCATCACAGATCATCATGCTCTCAAGTACCTCCTCAATAAACCCCAGGTGGCAGGCCGAGTGTGGAGGTGGCTCCTCTTACTATTCCAAGAGTTCGACTTTGAGATCCTTTTGCGGCCAGGCAAACACCATGTGATGGCGGATCATCTCTCACGCATCGACTCTGGCGAGCCCGCCACCCCTACAGGTATCCATGATGATCTTCCTGGTAGTGTGCTTTTTAAGGTAGATGCTGCCCTAGCTTGGTATGGGGACGTGGTTGCTCTTTTGTCCATAGGCAAATTTCCAGGCGGTCTCTCTCCCAAGGACAAGCATCGCCTCTTGCTGAAAAGCTGTCCATTTCAACTGGTGGCTGGCCAACTCTACAAAGTTGGTCAAGATGGCATCCTCCGTGTCGACCCCCACGAGGTCTCTGTGCTTGTGGAGGATGCTCATGATGGTCCATCTGGTTGTCACTACCCTGGTCACACCACTGCTCCACACCTTTTTCACGCATGACTTTGGGTGGCCCACCATGTTTATAGGATTACTGGGTTCATGACTAATCTTGTGACATTTACCAAAGGTGCGCTCCCAATCTTGTGACATTTACCAAAGGTGCGCTCCCCAATCTGAGCCAGCAAGCCAATAGACCTCTCCACATCTCCATTTGAAAAATGGGGCCTAGACTTCATGGGACCCATTGAGCCCATGGCCCACCCCAGTCGATGCAGATACATCCTTGTGACCACTGATTATGCCACTAAATGGGCTAAGGCCATCGCCACTACCAAAGACTGCACATCTCAAAAAGTGGCCAATTTTTTGTACGAGCACATCTTCGCTCGCTTTGGTTGCCCCCTACTTAAATCCAATTTATGGATTTAAATCATACGATTATCATAATTTTAGAAGCATAAAAGTATAAAAAGCCACTTTCTTAACCTCTAGCCTCACAAGCCTAGTGTTTGATTTGTGAATTGAGAATTTATCAATGAGAAGCATCATTTGAATAGAGAATTGGTAATAGGAATGACCATTCTTTTAAGGAGAGCGAGATAAACATAAAAACATCCTAAAGTAAACATAAAGATAAATTTTTCTTAATTATTCATTACAACTCTTAAGAAAAGCTTGATTAAAACAAAAAAAACACCCCTCTTTTGCGCATCCCCACCCGCCTTCCCTTTTCCTCGCACACCCCTCGTGCACGCCTTGCACATTCCCCCCATACCCCATTTACCTTGGGGACCCCCATGCCTTCTATCGCACCATCATCACTCCCTCTCACCCTATCTCTTCGCCCTGTGCATGCACCATCCTCGCTTTTGTGCACCCCCGTGGTCACCTCGCTAGCCTTTGCGCCTTGCCCTCAACTCCAGCCTTCCACCTTGTGCACCCATACGCCGTCTCCACTACTCCAACTTGTCGACCACACCCTTGGGTCCCCCATAACGCCTTGTGAACCCTTTGCCCAAAAAAATAAACCCAACAAGCACCCCATCGTCCCACCAAACTTGCGAACCCCCAGCCCCTCATCTCTAAATCCCACGGTGCCTTTAAGAGGCACTTCAAGTGGGATCGACGGAGCACGCAGATCTCGGCCGTTGGATCAAAAGCGTCCAAAAAGTAAACTAGGGATAAAAAATAAACTAGGGACAAGGGTGGCGGCTGGGAAAAGGATGCGGATCATAGATTCGGGAGGTCGTGGTAATCATTTGCATTGGGTTTAGAGATTTTTGAATCTTAATCATTTTTCAACATTTTCTTCTTATTAAGAAATCTATTGGTTGCATGTAGTGGTCAATTAATGAGGTTTGAGCATCTTCCCAAGTTAAACTAGGAAAAAAAGGTAAACTAGGACACGTAAGAAATATGCAAGATTTTCATTGTCATTCAAAAATGCCCGCTTCCACCTTGTCATCCATATGTTGCTTCCACCACCTCTTTTACTAAAAGAAGCTTGCTATGAAGGTAATTTGCTCTCTCTCTCTCTCTCTCTCTCTCTCTCTCTCTCTCTCTTGTCTCTAAATCACACAGTCTATTTGATATGTGGTGAGAAAATAAAAAAACAAGGTCTGCGCAGTAAACTAGAAAAACTAGGGAAAGTAGGACTGTGTAGTAAACTAGGACTGTGAGCAAACTATGACAGTCAAAGGGATAGATGAATAGCATTATATTAAGTTTTTTTCCCCTTTTTAAAACATAATAAGTTTGTAAATATGTCCATGTGTGTGTAGGATGAGCTTGTAGATTGACGATCCTTGGATTCAAGATGGCCCAAGTGAGCAAACTATGATTGAAGAATACTTGGTGCTTGATACAAGTAGCCAAGAATCTAGTGAGACTCAAGAAGAGGATGGTTTCTTTGCACAAAGAGTTGAAAGCAAAGAAATTGAAGAAAGTGCCACAGAGTCACTTAATCCATTGTCCATTGCTTTATCTATCGCCTATATATTTCTCCTTTGATAGGAGAAGTTATGATGTGATGGTCAGTGTTATTCAAGGGAATTTGTCGAATGACCATTGAGAGTCTTAAGACTTTCGATTCTAGAGGAATCCTTGATTTGAAGAAATGGAGGGCGAATGAAGGAAAACCTTTGCTTGGATCAAAATCAAGATGGCTCCCTTGTGCTTTGCTTAAAGTCATTTCCAAATTTAAGGATATTATGCATAGAGGAATGGGAAAATATTGTCATAACATGTCATAATATATTGGAGTGTGGAGATCATAGAGGGATAAAGGAAACCCTTGAAACCATTAAAGAAACATGGTGTGTTGACATTCGGCGTCAGCATGGAATCCCTATTTCTTATGTAAAGGACTTCATTAATTCTTGTGCTTAAAAGGAGTTGATAGAGATTCTATTCGTCAGCATGGAATCCCTATTTCTTATGTAAAGGACTTCATTAATTCTTGTGCTTAAAAGGAGTTGATAGAGATTCTATTCCACGTTGACTTCACAAGAACCCAAAAAGAGAACCCACGACCATTTTGAATATTGATAGCTCTAATGTGGAGAGGCATTTGATAGAGATAATGATAGAGCACAGAGTGAGGCATGTGAAAGTTCGCTTAACAAAAAACCAAGGACCATCAAAGAGGGCTGTTGATTACTTTTGCCATAAAGGTGGAGAACCTAGTCAAAAGGGGACACTAAGGAGATTGAGGACCTCAAAGAAGTGTCATTGTCCATTTAAGATACAAGTGGAGTATTTGAATACAAAAGACAAAGCAATTATTTCATTATATGCTTCTCATAAGGGACATGTTCCTGGCACTCGAAATGATCTATATCATTTGCCGGTCCATCCTATTGTCATTGAGTGTTGTATGGAGGATTTGTTTGACATTGGTAGCTGTAAGGATTTCACTCTTGAAAAGATGTAGGGGAGAAGAGAGCTTGAGCTCTTGCAAGCACACACACACTCACAAAACTCTAAAAGAGAACACACAAGGTGAGAGGCTGAAAAATCTTCTTCTTCTTCACACAACACTCAACACAAGGTGAGAGGCTGAAAATCTTCTTCTTCTTCACACAACACTCACAACACACCATATACAAAGATAAGAGTACACACAATATGAAAAGGTACTCAACCAAATACATACTAGGGTTCTCAGACAGACACGTCTTGCATTAGCACGACGTAGAGAGAGGGAGGGCTATAGCAGCTTTTAGGACTCGTGAGCTCCCGAGTACACCGGCACCAACTCACGATCTTGCCTTTGAGGCAGACCTTCCCGCAGACATTCGAGGACCCCCGGCCGGCACAGCCTCCTCGATGTGCACAGCAGCCTCGACGTGCACGTCGACCGACAGTTAGAGATGACGATTTTGATTGGGTTGCCGTTGATAGTGACTACACTCAGACTAGCTGGGTTAGCTCACTTACATTGTACTTAGTTTTATGGGCAGTGACTAACCTCAGACTAGCTGGGTTAGCTCACTTACATTGTACTTAGTTTTATGGGCAGTGACTAACCTCAGACTAGCTGGGGTAGCTCATTTTGTACTTATTTGATGTTTATATCATTATGAATTTTTTCATTATTGAGTATCATTACATTTTAGTTGATGTTCTTGATTTTATTAAATTTTTTAACACTTTGGCTATCATATTGTTTGTTGAAAATCTCCATGCCATCGTACCCAAACATGCACCGATGGGAACCAAACTTTGCAAGCATGTGGGGGGACCCCACCCCCACATGCTTGCAAAGTTTGGTCACAATCGGAGCATGTTTGGATTGGTAATTAGTGCCCAGTGCGGATTTTTCAAGTCTCTTGGTGCTTAAGAGGCCATGGAAAATCCGGGCCTTCCCCATACCATCGTACCCAAACATGCTCCGATGGGGACCAAACTTTGCAAGCATGGGGGGGACCACCCCCACATGCTTGCAAAGTTTGGTCATAATCGGGGCATGTTTAAATTGGTAATTAGCGCCCAGTGCGGATTTTTCAAGTCTCTTGGTGCTTAAGAGGCCATGGAAAATCCGGGCCTTCCCCATACCATCGTACCCAAACGTGCTCCGATAGGGACCAAACTTTGCAAGCATGTGGGGGGGACCCACCCCCACGTGCTTGCAAAGTTTGGTCACAATCCGAGCATGTTTGAATTGGTAATTAGCGCCCAATGCGGATTTTTCAAGTCTCTTGGTGCTCATGGAAAATCCGGGCCTTCCCCATACTATCGTACCCAAACATGCTCCGATGGGGACCAAACTTTGCAAGCATGTGGGGGGGGGGACCCACTCCCACATGGTTGCAAAGTTTGGTCACAATCGGAGCATGTTTGGATTGGTAATTAGCACCTAGTGCGGATTTTTCAAGTCTCTTGGTGCTTAAGAGGCCATGGAAAATCCGGGCCTTCCCCACACCATCATACCCAAACATGCTCCGATGGGGACCAAACTTTGCAAGCATGTGGGGGGGGACCCACCCCCACATGCTTGCAAAGTTTGGTCACAATCGGGGCATGTTTGGATTGGTAATTAGTGCCCAGTGCGGATTTTTCAAGTCTCTTGGTGCTTAAGAGGCCATGGAAAATCCGGGCCTTCCCCATACCATCGTACCCAAACATGCTCCGATGGGGACCAAACTTTGCAAGCATTCGGGGGGAACCCACCCCCACATGCATGCAAAGTTTAGTCACAATCGGAGCATGTTTGGATTGGTAATTAGCGCACAGTGTGGATTTTTCAAGTCTCTTGGTGCTTAAGCAGCCATGGAAAACCCGAGCCTTCCCCATACCATCATAACCAAACATGCTCCGATGGGGACCAAACTTTGCAAGCATGTGGGGGGGACCCACCCACACATGCTTGCAAAGTTTGGTCACAATCGGGGCATGTTTGGACTGGTAATTAGCGCTCAGTGCGGATTTTTCAAGTCTCTTGGTGCTTAAGAGGCCATGGAAAATCCGGGCCTTTCCCATACCATCGTACCCAAACATGCCCCGATGGAGACCAAACTTTGCAAGCATGTGGGGGGACCCTACCTCCACATGCATGCAAATTTAGTCACAATCAGAGCATGTTTAGATTGGTAATTAGCGCACAGTGCGGATTTTTCAAGTCTCTTGGTGCTTAAGAGGCCATGGAAAATCCGGGCCTTTCCCATACCATCATAACCAAACATGCTCCGATGGGAACCAAACTTTACAAGCATGTGGGGGCGCCCACCCCCACATGCTTGCAAAGTTTGGTCACAATCGGAGCATGTTTGGATTGGTAATTAGCACCCAGTGCGGATTTTTCAAGTCTCTTGGTGCTTAAGAGGCCATGGAAAATCCGGGCCTTCCCCATACCATCGTACCCAAACCGATGGGGACCAAACTTTGCAAGAATGTGGGGGGGACTCACCCCCATATGCTTGCAAAGTTTGGTCACAATCGAAGCATTTTTGGATTGGTAATTAGCGCCTAGTGCGGATTTTTCAAGTCTCTTGGTGCTTAAGAGGCCATGAAAAATCTGGGCCTTCGCCATACCATCATAACCAAACATGCTCCGATGGGGACCAAACTTTGCAAACATGTGGGGGGGACCCACCCCCACATGCTTGCAAAGTTTGGTCACAATCGGAGCATGTTTGGATTGGTAATTAGCGCCCAGTGCGGATTTTTCAAGTCTCTTGGTGCTTAAGAGGCCATGGAAAATCCGGGCCTTCCCCATACCATCGTACCCAAACAAGCTCCGATGGGGACCAGACTTAGCAAGAATTTTATTATTTAAAATTATATATTCTATTTCTCTAAATTACTAAATTAACACAAAAATATGTTTTTGAAAAAAAAGAGAAGGTGGGAAGGAGGTGCCATGTGTCACATGCGTGCATGACACATGGCATTCTCTTGACATGTGGCACTATTATGGTTGATGTGGCAATTCCATGATGTGGCATGCCATGTCACCAAGTGCGAGGTGGCATGCAAAGGTGGCAAGAAGATGTGGCATTAATGATGACTTGGATGATGAGGTGGGGAGTCAACTAGGTTGACCATGTTGACATGGAGGGTGGAGGTGGCAAGCTGAGGTGGCAAGCTGCTTATATGGATGCTCTCGAAGCTCATGTGGACATAAAGTGGCATGCATATATAAGATTTGTGCCTACCCAAGCCTCACACATGGAATGATACCTAAGCTTTGAAGTTTACCAAGCCTAGATTTCCAAACCTAGCTAGGATTGGTTTTAGACTTGAAAAGGGGAGAGTGGACACAATATGGGAATTTTCACTTGGGAGGATTGAAAATGGACCTTCCCATACTCAAATTAAGTCAATTTTTTTTAATAAATTCATGGCAACAAGAGTATTGATCCCTAGAGTTTTTATATTAAAAGATTCAATATTTAATTTTCTAGAATTAAATTACAATTGATTTAATGGGCCTCTCACAGTCATAACAAATTTTCCAAAGTAAATATACAAAAATCCAACCGTTAGATTTATAATTTTACCTTATACCCACATTATACTAATCTTTCCCAATCTAATCATCACTAGATCCATACAATTTGAGCATTTTAAATGGTAGATGTGGTGGGAGGATAAAATAGTATGTTTTTTAATAATTCTAATACCTTTTAAATAATATAGAAAATAGTAGAACACATCAAAAATTACTCGATAAATCAAGTTAAGCTCTATGTTATTTGTATTTGTGATATGCAAAGTGGGAACATCATATGAGTAATAATGTAAAAGTTATAGGTAATTTACTCACATTCACTATACCTGTCTAAACCTACGACATGGCCTGTATACAAACTTGGTTCCCAAAGAAAAGGGGATTTGCAATTACTGGATATTCGATTAGATTATAGTTTTAGGTGCCCAACTTTGCATATGATGTTTCATTAGAAGACCTTGAAGTGAAACTCCTTGGCTAACTAGGAGAGATTGGCTATTCTTCTTGAAAAAATGCCTGTTTTCTAGCTAAAGCCAAGGGCGCCCACTACATGAAACTAGATAACCTCATCTTGCAACCACCCTATTTATGCTTATAATTATGGTTAAAATTATGATATGTATACATAGTTTAATTTAAAGCTTAAAAGAAGAGCTTCTATCATATTTTCATTACAAGCTTTTATTTTTTTAGAAAAATTAAGAATTATCAGTTATAGCAGAGTGAAGCTATGGTGGCAGATTTTTCAAAAAAAAATACATATCTTATTTTTATGCATAATGATAAAAGAGGACTTCCTACCATATTCTATGTTTAAAAATTGTAAGTAAAAAGAATGATTTTTATCATATTCATGAAAGAATACTTTTTACTATGTATGCATAATTATTTAATTAAGAGAAAAGATAAATTCTTGATAAATTTATTTTTATGCATAAGAATTTTGATATAAAACGAGGAATTCCCATGATATTCGAGATCCAAATAATTAAATGTTAAAAGAGGAGTTTTTGGTATAATTCAAAAAATGAGTATTTATCAAAAGTGAAATTCTGAGTATTATCATTTTTATTGAGAAATATGGATAGAATTGATTTTTGTAAATCCCATGAATCTTTTATTCAAACGAATAATATTGAATATATCTTATTTTGAGAAATTTGAGAAAGAATGTGAATGGATGTGAATGTGATGTAATGGATGTGATAATATGTGAATGGATGCGATGAGATGTGAATGGATGTGAATGTGATGTGATGATATGTGAATGGATGTGATAAGATGTGAATGGATGCGATGAGATGTGAATGGATGTGAATGTGATGTGATGATATGTGAATGGATGTAATGAGATGTGGTTGGATGTAAATAGATGTGAATGTGATGTGATGATATGTGAATGGATGTGATGAGATGTGAATGGATGCGACGAGATGTGAATGGATGTGAATGTGATGTGATGATATGTGAAGGGATGTGAATGGATGATGAGATGTGAATGGATATGATGAGATGTGGATGGATGTAAATAGATGCGAATGTGATGTGATGAGATGTGGATGGATGTAAATAGATGCGAATGTGATGTGATGAGATGTGGATGGATGTAAATAGATGCGAATGTGATGGATGTAAATAGATGCGAATGTGATGAGATGTGGATGGATGTAAATAGATGCGAATGTGATGTGATGAGATGTGGATGGATGTAAATAGATGCGAATGTGATGTGATGAGATGTGGATGGATGTAAATAGATGCGAATGTGATGTGATGAGATGTGAATGGATGTGATGAGATGTGGATGGATGTGATGAGATGTGGATGGATGTGAATGTGATGTGGTGAGATGTGAATGGATGTGATGAGATGTGGATGGATGTGAATGTGATGTGAAGAGATGTGATGAGATGTGATGTGGATAGATGTGATGTGATGTGATGTGGAATTGGGTAGATGTAAATGGATGAGATGTGATGTGATGTGATGTGGACCTAGATAGATGTAAACGGATGAGATGTGATGTGGATGGATGTGATAAAATGTGATGTGGATCTGAATGGATGTAGACGGATGTGGATGAATGTGATGTGATGTGGATAGATGTGATGAGATGTAATATGATGTGAATGGATGAGAATGGATGAAGGACTTTGAGAATAGATATGAATGGGTGTATATTGCTTTCACCATGTAAGCATAATGATGGGATGTATATCCATCATATCTGAACCTGTCAACAAGGCATCCAACCCTCGTAGACCTGCATACACCTAGATCACTACCAGGTGTTCGCAAAACAGCCCTTGTTCTCCTTACACCAGGAGTAACCATAGACGGAATGCCAAGCTCCTCATCAAGGCTCTGCTCAGAGCCACTAGAGTCCCCATCCACATATGAGTGACCTACTGATGAGACAGATCAGGCATAAAAATGTTGATCTACCTTTTCCTTCCCTTTCTGTGATACAGGTGTACCTGCCGCTCATGCTGCTCATTCCTCAACCTGCTTGACCATGGGCTAACATTGAAGCCACTGCTCCAGGACTCCCTAGGTCCACTCAACACCTGTGATTGCTACTCCACAGGTGGTGCAACATCTGCATCTTCTGTTACCTTTACTACTACTAGTACATGTTGAGATATCGAGCTCGTCTAGTGAGGCAGTGGACACTGATGACCCGCCTGGGGGATAGGCCCCACACTTACACCACTGGCATGGTTGGTGAGATCATGGGAGATATGCGGCCAGTGGGATGACAGGCTGTGTGACAGCCATTCTAGAGACTGGCATAGTTATAGTGCCAGCTCATTTAGTCGGGTTCACACTATAGAGAACTCGTGTATGTATTGGTTGAGTACCTTTCATATTATGTGTACTCTTATCTTGTATATGGTGTGTTGAGTGTTGAGTAGAGAAGAAGAAGATTTCAGCCTCTCACCTTGTGTGTTCTCTATTAGGGTTTTGTGAGTGTGTGTGTGTGCTTGCAAGAGCTCAAGCTCTCTTCCCCCCTGCATCTTTTCATGGTATCAGAGCCTGGTTCGTGCTAAGGGCTGAGCTGCAAGCAAGAGAAACACAGGAAGCGGTACGAGGGTAAGAGCTGCAACTACTCTTCCCTATTTGTGTTGGTGACTACACCCTTGTCGGAAGCTCTACGGGAGGCACCGGCAACGATCTCTGATTGAGGAGCTTTCTTCGCGGGAGTAAAGCTATAGGGCAACTATATAGTCCTATCGAACAAAGTTTTCTGGGCCGAAAACGTGTTTCGGGCGCGTCTGGACCTCCGTTTTTCAGAAAGCAGGCGATTTCGAGCACTGCGGGTAAGTCATCGATTCTCTGCAGAACTCTGTTTTAAGAACTGCAGGAAGACAGATTGACTGTGCAGACACTGTGGGTGCTGCAAAGAGGTCTACAGTTGCCATTGGGTGTATGTATGCACATTGAAGTCACTGGTTGTGACATTTGAGAGTACTACAGTACCGCTGTGCAGAAAATACAGCAGTTTGTGCAGAAAAACCAGAGTGTAGTTTCAAGTAAAATTGTGTGTTTGGCAAGATGTCAAATGATGGGATAACTCAGATTGTGGCTGAGAAGCTAGATAAGAATAACTTCCATGCTTGGAGGTTCAGGTTGACAAATTTCCTGATGGGAAAGGGCTATTGGGACTACATAGAAGGTGAACATGAAGAGGCACCGGAGATACCGGACATAAATCCTACTGCTGCAGATGTGAAAGAGTTTAAAGACTGGAACCAAGGAGCCAGGAAAGTCATGTATTGGCTCTCCATTAGTATACAGGACACCATGATTGGGCACATTCAGGATGCCAAGTCCCCCAAGGAGGCGTGGGACACCTTGGTAAAGCTTTATGAAACAAATACCGAGGCACGTAAGATACAGTTGAAGAATGAACTTCATACTGTGGAGAAAAAGAGCATGTCTGTGAATGACTATGCGTTGAAGATAAAGGGTATTGTGGAATCCCTTGCATCTATTGGTGTGTCAGTAGATGATGATGATAAGGTGGAGGTCTGTCTACGTGGTCTCGGGCCACAATACAAGGCGTTCAAGACGTCTATTCAGACTCGGAAAAACATTCCCAACTTTACAGATTTGGTGTCTATGCTGATTATCGAAGAGAAGAGCTTGGGTGAAGACCAACAGTCTTCACAAAGCAAAAACAGTTCAGAGCAACAGGCCTTCTACACGAGTTCAGGAAGAGGACGAGGTAGAGGAGGTCGTGGACGCGATCAAGGAGGTGGCCGAACAGGTAATCAGAATTATGGCCAGCAGCAGCAGCCGCAACAACAGTCTCAGAATCAACAACAACAACCACAACAGTCCCAGAATCAACAACAACAAAACCAACACACAGGTGGAAGAGGCAAATTCAGAGGCAGGGGGAGTCAAAGAGGCCGTGGAAATTGGCAAAGGCAATATAATGATGCACGTGAATGCTATTATTGTGGTAAGCCTGGACATGTGCAGGCAGAATGCTATAAGAAGCAGGCTGACATGCAAAATGGGAAAATGCAGCAAAACAACTATGCATCCTCAAGCAGAAATAATGAGGATAATGAAAGGTTGTTTGTTATGCAGCATGTCGTGAATGTCATGTCTGAAAATGTTGACGCAGCACAAAAAGATGATGTATGGTATGTGGATTCAGGTGCTTCGAACCACATGACAAGTCATGGAGAGTGGTTCAAGGAGATGAAAAACCCAGAAAGACCAGGTTTTGTGGAAATAGGGGATGACACTGCTCATCCAATTGCCCATGTTGGAGATGTGCCATTGTCTATGCAGGATGGCAAAGTGAAGTACCTTGCAGATGTACTTCATGTACCAAACATAACAAAGAATCTGGTTTCAGTTGGCCAGATGATTGAGCAGGGTTTGCAGGTTCGGTTTGATGGTTGTTATGTTGAAGACTTTAAAGACAAGTGCAGGTTGGTTGCAAAAGGCAACAGGGTGGGCATAATGTTTACATTGAATGTAGACATGCCTGAAATGAGTGCTGCGATGTTTGCAAATGGTTCAGGAATTGTTGCAGACACAGACATTTGGCATAAAAGGATTGGACATGTAAATGTGCAGAGATTGAAGTCTATGCAGACAAAAGGAATTGTGATAGGGCTGCCAAAATTTAAAGTGGAATGTATGCAGAAAATATGTGAAGCATGCCAATTTGGGAAGCAAACAAAGCATGTGTTTCCACGTAACAGATATGTGAGCAGAAATGCACTAGATGTTGTGCATTCAGATGTATGGGGTCCTACGAAGACCATATCTATGGGAGGCTGCAGGTATTATGTGACTTTCATTGATGACCACACAAGGAAAGTGTGGGTATATTTCATGAAGGAGAAGAGTGAGGTGTTCACTCACTTTCAGAATTTCAGAGTTTTGGTTGAAAAGCAAACAGGGAAATATGTAAAGTGCCTAAGGTCAGATGGAGGGGGAGAGTACTTCTCCAATGAGTTCTCTGAATTTTTGAAGAAGAATGGTATTCGGAGACAGTTTACATGCAGATACACTCCGCAGCAAAATGGAGTTGCTGAGCGGAAAAACAGGCACATTGCTGAGATTGTGCGAGCATTGATGGAAGAGAAAAATATGCCGCATAGCTATTGGGCTAAGGCTGTTTCTACAATAGTATACATCATGAACAGGACTCCAACTGCAGCCATACATGATGTAACTCCAGAGGAGAGGTTTACTGGCAGAAAACCAGATTTGTCTCATCTGAAAGTCTTTGGATGCATTGCATATGTGCATGTGCCAGATGAGCTGAGAACTAAGCTGGATCCGAAAGCTGAAAAATGTGTGTTTATTGGATATTCTCTTGAGCAAAAGGGATACAGGTGTTATAACCCTGCTACACGTGAGTTGAGGGTAAGCAGGGATGTTGTCTTTGATGAGATGAGCAGCTGGTATGCTGTTGAAAAAGAAGCTGTTGGGGCTGATGTGAGTGGAAGTGTGGTTGCACAGAATGCACGTCAGCAATCACAGTCTTTGAGTGGACCAGGAGAGTCCTCATCTAGTGGGTCTATTGATAGACCATGGAGTGGCAGGCTGCGTCATAATACCAGTCCTGCAAATGTGATTAGTACATCACGTAAAGGAAAAGAGAAAGTGGTTGAGCCCCTTGGTATGCCTGACATTTCTGCAGGGCATTCTCATGTTGATGGAGAGTCTAGTGGCTCAGATATGAGCCTTGATGAGGAGCTTGGGATCCCAGCTATGAGAACACCTGGTGTAAAGAAGGCTATGGAAGCCATGAACACCGGTGTAAAGAAGGCTATGGAAGCCATGAATGAAAAGCTGCGAAGATCTGGATTTATCATTTTAAAGATAACAAAAATTAGAAAACCATTAAAAGAATAAAGAAAAAGTAGGATTTCTAACTTACATGAATTTCTGGGAGCTTTCCTTTGGCTTGATGGTTTGAGGGATCTACTCTTGTTTGCAACAAGAGTGGCCACCAATTCTTTAGAAGAGGGAATGGTCAAAAACTAATGAATTATTAATAAATTTACAGTTTTGTGGCTCTAGGGAGGAGTAGAGTAACAGTGCATAAAACACTATTAAGCTTCAACAAAGAAGGAGGCTTCTATTTATAGGAAAAAATGAGCTTCTAACCAAGCAAACTGATTCTAGAATTTTCCAGATCAGTTTGGTAAATTTTTGACCATTTTTTGGTCAGTTTAGCTTACTTTTTGGAACTAAACTTGAATTAGGAGAGAGGAGAGATGAAATATCTCAATTGTGGGGAATTTAAAACTCCACCATACATGTGAAATAGGCGCCTCCTTCATGAGGGGGAATCCCCACTTTGAGGTGTCGAAAATTCATTTTTTTAGTATTTCTTTTGGTCCTCTCTTCATCTTATGTGAGTATTTACTCATTTTTGGGAGGATTTTCTTTATTTCTTCTATTTATCTCCTCCACACATTTGGATGAATCTGATTGGCCCCTCAAAACCTTAATTTAAAATTTTTAAAAAATCTGGACCCCTAGGATAAGGCCTTTTGAACAGATTATAATTGATTTCTAATGCACCTTCTGAAAATCTTTTTGAGCTTCTGTTTCAAGGGAATTTATTTTAATAAGAAGAGATATTTTTCCATCCAAAAATATCTAAAATCTAAATAATTTCTCTCTAGAACATTTTCTCTCTCTAAGACAAAATAGGTAGAAACAAGATCTTTTATATTTCTGAAGAGGGATTTGATTACAGGGGAAGATACTGGCCATCTTGAGGGGTTGGGGAGGAATCTTACCTTCTCTCCCACTTGAAAAACGCGAGATGTCCTCATCTCGCAAACTGGGGGTAATCCCGTAACAGTTCAGCTTCTTTCTCCTCTCTCAGAATTTTGTTCCTGAGAACCTTTTCTCGAACATCAAGGATTTCTTCAGGTTGGAGTTCCATCTACCCTTGGGTTGAAGAAGTTAAGATTTCATCACATCAAGCACATGATTCGGGCTTGGTATATATTTTTTTAGAAGGCTGACATGAAATACATTATGTACTCTGAGATGAGGAGTACTTCCAACTTATCATCATTATAATAGAAACACCAATGGATGGGATTCCACAATGCCCTTGATCTTCAAGGCATATTCATTCACATAATTTTTCTTCTTCTTCACACAATATGAAGCTCATTCTTCAATTGAATCTTCCGTGCCTTGGTGTTAGTTTCATACACCAAGGTCTCCCATACCTCCTTGGGTGACTTGGCATCTTATATATGCCCAATCATGGTGTCTTATATACTAATAGAAAGCCAATACATGACTTCTCTTGCTCCCTGATTCCAATCCTTGTATTCTTTTACATTTACAATAGTTGGATTAATCTCTGGTATCTCTGGTGCCTCCTTATGTTCACCTTTAATGTAGTCCCAATAGCTTTTTTCCATCAAGAAATTTGTTAATCTAAACCTCCAAGCTTGGAAGTTTTTCTGCAAAAATCTGGTTAATTCCATCATTTGACATTTTGTCTACAACATAGACTCACCAAAAACAACACTTTGTTTGACCTGCACAAACTGCTGTATTCTTTACAACGGTACTATACTGCACCCAAACTCTCGCAACCACCAGTGACCTCAATTTGCATACATATTCCCAATGGTAATTATAAGACCTCTTTGTAGTATACACAGTGTCTGCACAACCAATTTCCCTTCATGCAGTTCCAAAAATAGAAATCTGCATAGAATTGAAACTTACCGCCGCCGCAGTACACACGAACGCCTGCAAACTAAAAAATGGAGGTCCGGACGTGCCATAAATGCATTTTTCGACCAAAAAAATGCTGTCTAAAGAAAGCTCCTCAATTAGAGTTCATTTTTCCGGTGCCTCCTGAAGAGCTCTCGAGATAAGGGTGTAGTAGCCAACACAAAGAGGGAAGAGTAGATGAAGCTCTTACTCTCGTACCATTTCCTATGCTTGTCTTGCTTGCTGCTCAGCTTTTAGTATGAACCGGGATCTGATACCATGAAAAGATATAGGGGAGAAGGGAGATTGAGCTCTTGCAAAGCACACACTCACTCACTCACACAAACCCTAGAAGAGAGCACACAAGATGAGGGGTTGAAAATTGTTCTTCTTCTTTTTTAACAAAAGAGGTCTACAAAAGAGATAAAGTGACTAATGAAAAGATGCAGGGGGGAAGAGAGCTTGAGCTCTTGCAAGCACACACACACTCACAAAACCCTAATAGAGAACACACAAGGTGAGAGGCTGAAAATCTTCTTCTTCTTCACTCAACACTCAACACACCATATACAAGAATAAGAGTACACACAATATGAAAGGTACTCAACCAAATACATACACGGGTTCTCTATATTGTGAACCCGACTAAATGAGCTGGCGCTATAACTATGCCAGTCTCTAGAATGGCTGTCACACAGCCTGTCATCCCACTAGCCGCATATCACCCAAGATCTCACCAAGATCTCACCAACCATGCCAGTGGTGTAAGTGTGGGGCCTATCCCCCAGGCGGGTCATCAGTGTCCACCGCCTCACTAGACGAGCTCGATATCTCAACACTCCCCCTCGAGCTCAACTCCATCTCATGTACACCAAGCGAAGCCCTGAATCTGCGGGCCCAATGCTTTGGTGAAGATGTCAGCTACTTGATCCTCTCTGCTAACATAAACAAGGTCAAGATCTCCTGCCAAGACCTTCTCTCTGACGAAGTGGTAGTGGACCTCTATGTGCTTCGTACGAGCATGAAAGACTGGGTTCCTGGCCAATTGTATACTGCTAATGTTGTCACAGAAAATGACAACTTGTCTATCCACTGATAGACCCAAATCTGCAAGTAGCTTTCTCAACCAAGCTACCTCACATGCTGCCATAGCAGCTCCTCTGTACTCGGCCTCTGTCCTGGATAGAGCAACCGTAGGCTGCTTCTTGCTGCTCCAAGTCACAGCAGCACTCCCCAAAGAAAACATGATTCCACAAGTAGATCTTCTATCTGAGATACTACCAACCCAATCAGCATCTGTGTACCCATGTACACATATCTCTGTCCCAGTCTCATAGAATAGTCCACAATGCAAAGTAGACTTCACATACCTCAGTATGCGTCTCACTGCATCCAAATGCGGTTTCCGTGGAACCTGCATAAACTGACTCATCAACCCAACAGCATAGCTCAAATCTAGTCTGGTGATCGTCATGTAGATCAAACTTCCTACTATGCGCCTGTACATAGTAGGATCCTCCAAGATCTCTCCTGAATCTGCACTCAACTTGCCATTCTGATTCAATGTAAAATTCCTACCATCTTCATGGAGGGATTTCATCAACACAAGTCCACCATGGCTAATCTTTAGCATAGGTTCTCAATAAAATCCTTGAAGAAGAGGCACTACTCAAATACTTTAGATCCGGCCCATAGCCATGGCTCTTAATCTAAAAAATCCTTCAAGAAGAGACACTGGGAACCATACCCCTAGATTGCTCGTCCTCACTATTTTGTTTAACCTTGCCCCAATGCTCCCTATAATGGGAACATTATAAAAAGTATTTCAAATGACCTGCCCATGAAGAAAAATATTACAAGACCAAACATAACCTTTTTAAATGCTTCATCTCTCTCCCATGGCCATGGCTCTTGATCTTCAACTCTCTCCCATATCCATGGCCCTTAATCTCAAAAATTAAAGATGCCCATAGTGGTAGTTCCATCCTTAGGCAACCATAACCCTAGGTTGCTCAACCTAAGGACGTCCTCACTATCATATTCAATCTTACCCCAATACTGCCTATAATGGAAACATTATAAAAGAATATTGTAAACGATCTGGCCATGCAGAAAAAGAATGCAGGACCAAATGTAGAGAGAAATCCTCTAGCCTTCCTGAAGCAACCTTGTGGTTGTGAAGCAAACCTCTCAAGAGATAACTCCTCCACACTTACAACTCTTTGCCACAAATATGGGAGTAGATACTAATATTAATGATCCATGCCACATAAACACTGGTGCTACACACCACATGTCACATCATCACAATTGCCTAGTCAACTATACCCCTCTTTTAACTATATTTATAGAGATGACATCATATGTTATGTACCATCAAGGACTAGTGACATTCATGTTCTTCTTCTTGAGGGTTAGACATCCACCATTTCAAAGCTCTTTTCTTGGGGGGTGCACTACTAAGAAACCCTATGTATCACGTACGTTCAAGAGGTATTTAAAAAACCCCTTACGTGTGAATTTTTCATAAATAAAATGATCCCTTTTTCTTTATGAACTTATAGTTTTTTTTTCGAAATCGATTTAAAAACCCCTTTTGTAAATGTATTTCTATAAATTTACATTAAAATTTTGAATTAAAAAACCCTATCGTTTGAACTCACATGGTATATTTACATATTTTTAGGTGAACCTCGGCCCAAGGGTCTTTTATGTCCTGTCCCTAACAAAAAATCTCCTTTCTGTTTAGTGAGCCCACTACAAATGGTGCCAATGTTAAATTCTTTCATCACTACTGTTTAAGGCATGGCTTCCTACAGGTAAACATGTCTACATCAAATGTCCACAAGAAGGGTGCCTTTATATACACAACAATGCCCTTGTTGTGTACATCAAATGTCCATAACAAAGGCACCTTTATGTATGTGTATTACCCATGCTCCAAATTAAGCTCTCATGGCCCCACAAGTCCTACTAGGGCCCAGTTGGAGACATTACACCAGCATTACTGGCATGGTCATCCAAGCCAAAATGTTCTTCGTCCTCGTGAGATGCAATCTTGCCAGTATGGTGAGATAAAGTCTCACTATATGGCGGAGGTTTCAACTTCATGCTATACCCCATAGATTTATGTGAGAGATGCATATTTGGCAAAGTTTAAAATCAGAGGTATCCATGCTCTTAGACTAAAACCTGTTCTCCACTTCAGTTAATCCATTCAAATATATGTGGCTCAATGAGCATACCTTCACTCACCAAATCAAAGTACTTCACATTTATTGATGTGACTGTTTCTTTCTTTATAGAGACAGATCTATAGTTCTAGATCATTTCAAGGTGTATCAACACCTAGTGCAAAGTCAATTTGGCACCATGATCAAAGCTCTCCACATAGAGAATGGAGGAGAGTACATCTCCAATGACTTCACCTCCTATTGTCAATAGGAGGGAATTCAACATCAACTTATTGTTCCATTTAATCCTTAGTAGAGTTGGGTTGCTCAGTGAAAGAAGCAAGAATCGAAACCTTTTATCAGTTGATCACTCTATGAAGACCTTCCACATACCTATTGGGAGGAGGCAATGGGCTCCATATGCCTACTTGTAGAATCACCTCTTCACCACCACACTTCCATTTAAGTCTACATTGAGCTGTGGTTCGTCGGTTGCAAACCCTAAGGACTAAGTGCCAAGGGGGTCAGGTGGCATCAATAGATGGTGTTAATGATCAAAATCGGGACGCCTTTTTTGGACCATTGAATAAAGTAAACTAGGGCGAATAAACTAGTGCGATGAAAAACATAGAATATAATAGATTTGAAACCACATGTTTTTGTTGCTTGAAGGTATAGTGAAGTGGTAAGATGTTTCCAATGGTAACCCTGTTGAAATATACAAGTGAATAGGGTGTGTGTGGGAACAAGCTCTTGGATAGAGGCTGTAAAAGAGGAGATGTAATTGTGAAAGAACCTGTGAAAAGGTGAGAAGAATCTACTGGGAGAGAATAATGGGTAGCATGAGGGAATTTAGGAGTGTGGAGTTATTCTGGGAGATAATCAGGGAAAAGAGAAGAGGTGGAGAGAATCAGGCAAAAGGTGGAGATATTCTGGGAGTGAATCATGGAGAAATCAATGGGATTAGATGCTTGATGTAAACACTATAAATTGAGGCATAGCCCTAATGAGAATTTGCTGGTTTTTGAGTATCCATGCCTACATTAATCTATGTGCTAATTATTCACTAATTATGTCTTAATCATTTGCTAATCACTTTGTTAATGATGTTGATTCTAGTGCATGATCCACCATAGCTCATCATTATGCTCAAATTTCAACATGGTATCAGAGCCATGCTAATTTGTGAGCCAATTATCTTGCTAATTATTTTGCTAATTAGGATTAGTAGAAAATTATAATTTTCCCTCTTTTTTCAATTAGCCTTTGTACCCCCAGCCAGTGGAGGAGCTCCCTCTCCTTGCACACTCAACCATTGCCCAAACCCTTCTAGCCCAAGATAGCTAACCCATAGGAGCTCCAGCCCATCAAATCAGAAGCGCAAACCGCCCACGCAAGCTCCCGATTTTCGCTGATTAAAAAGCTACGTTTTTTGCAGTAAATCAATGATTTCTACTTCATCAAATCAAATGGGTCTAATTCCTCTTAGCCCCGGGGGTTTTCAAGCATGCTCTACAAGCTGGTGAAGACAGAATTCAGTTTCATCAAGTCTACAGTGAGATCCAAGCTCTTCATCAAATCTGCAAGTGACTTTGGTAAAACAGAGATTAAGCTTTCAAAATTTGGTCAAATCTTGTGTTTCTTGGCTTAATCCTCTACTAGACTCATTGCTATTGATGCCTTTGAAAGAATTTGAGCTCATTTGAAGTGGAAGGCACCAGATTTGGACCGCATACTCTGTTTTTTACACACAAAACAGAGCATTAATTTGCTAATCAGTGATTAATCAGTGCTAATCACTGTATTTTGGTGCAATTGAGGGTTCAAATTAACCATTAGGTATCTGATACAGATCCCTATAACTTCAGATTTCAAATCGGAGTTGGTTTGATACTCCAACCATCCCGTACAAATTGGTTACCCTCAATTTAATGTAATTTCTGGTGATTTTATGTTGATAAAATTGTTGTAATCATCTATTAAACACCAGATTGAGTTGTAAAAGGGTAGACACTGCCCTTGAATCTTGAAATTGGATCAAGAGGTAAGACCCCCTTCACATCACCATGAGTTCAGCACAGGAAATAGCCAAATTTAATGGGGAACAGTTTTATACATGGCAGACAAAAACCATGTATTTGCTGATGAGGAAAAATTTGTGGGGATTAGTTGAAGGGAGAGATGAATGCCCAGAGAGAGGAAAAAATGAGTGGAAGAGCAGGAATGAAAAAGCATTGGGACTTATTGCACTCAGTTTAAATGATGAAATCATTCATCACATCATAGGGATACAATGGGCAAAAGATGCATGGGATGAACTCAATAAATTATTTGGTACACAAGCAAAAAATTCAAAGATAAATCTGTTAATGCAATTCTACAAATTGGACATGAAGGAAAGTGAACCTTTAATCACACACTTGAACAAATATAAAAGCATTAAAGCTATTGGCAAAAAGGTAGAAGATGATGAAGCATTAGCTATACTTCTGAAGAGTGTGGACAAAGGAAATTATGAAAACATTGTAGCAACACTAAAGAATGTACCTGAACTGAAGATACACGAGATAGAAGCAGCTCTACTAGAGCAAGAGAGCAGAGGCAAAGAGAAGAAAGGGCTCGACTCAACAGTAGGAGAGGAAAAAGCATTCTTCACCTGAGGAGGATTCTCTCGAGGACGAGGACGAGGAAGAGGAAGAGTAGGAGGGAGGACCTTCACTTGCCACAAATGTGGAAAGCCAGGACACATGGCGAGAGACTGCTACAGCAAACCCAGTGAAGAAGGAACAACATCGGCAAACTTCATGGAGGCTCCAAGGGAAGTGGAGTCGGATCATCTTTTCTGAGAGAGAGAGAGAGAGACCCCACAACCCAATGTAACCTGCCCCAATAAAGTAAAACCACCTCTGAGCCACCGATGATGTAGGCCACGTGGTAGATGTATGTGTGAGCACTTTAGTCAAGGTCACGGGCACTTATAGTAGCCTTGGACACATAGAGAGAGAGAGTGTCAAGGACTATGGAGTTTAGGGACTTGAGGCACTGGTCGCGGGCTATCAAGTAAGAGGGAAACTTGATACAGGGTCCAGGTGTGCTAGGATTATTCACTTGAGGGGAGGTGTTGAAATATACAAGTGAATAGGGTGTGTGTGGGAACAAGCTCTTGGATAGAGGCTGTAAAAGAGGAGATGTAATTGTGAAAGAACCTGTGAAAAGGTGAGAAGAATCTACTGGGAGAGAATAATGGGTAGCATGAGGGAATTTAGGAGTGTAGAGTTATTCTGGGAGATAATCAGGGAAAAGAGAAGAGGTGGAGAGAATCAGGCAAAAGGTGGAGATATTCTGGGAGTGAATCATGGAGAAGAGAAGAGGTGGAGAGAATCAAGCAAAAGGTGGAGATATTCTGGGAGTGAATCATGGAGAAATCAATGGGATTAGATGCTTGATGTAAACACTATAAATTGAGGCATAGCCCTAATGAGAATTTGCTGGTTTTTGAGTATCCATGCCTACATTAATCTATGTGCTAATTATTCACTAATTACATCTTAATCATTTGCTAATCACTTTGTTAATGATGTTGATTCTAGTGCATGATCACCATAGCTCATCATTATGCTCAAATTTCAACAAACCCAAGGTCTCAAGTTCAAATCCTCTTTTCCACATAGCATCTTGCTCCAAAATTTTCTAAGTCCCAAACCCAAATTCACCCTCATTCTATGATGTAAACTACGATTAACTAAGTAAACTATGATTAACTAAGTAAACTAGGAAGTAAAGTATACCCGCTTAGTAAACAAGTAAACTATGCTCTTTTAGTAAACTAGGATCTCTTAGTAACCTAGTTTACTCGACCTAGTTTACTTTATCCGAGGGCCCAAAAAAGGCGTCGTGATTTTGATCAAGACATCCATTGATGCCACCTGACAAGGGTCTTTAAGACCTCGTGGAACTTAATCGTGAGGATGCCAAACCTATTTTCACCCACCTTTTGAGTCTTTGGATCCCATGCATATGCTTTTGTTTTCTGCTAGAGAAGCGAAACAAACTGGACTCCCATGCTGTTTGTGTTGTCTTTGTTGGGTATGGTGATCAGTTTAGGGTTCTGAAGGCTTATGGCCTAATGACCCAAACCACTTCAAAGTAAAGTGTAACCTTTAACGAATTGTCTCTCATCATAGGGAATGACATCTCCCCTCCTACAAATGAGTTTTTGAAAAGTCAATTATACCATTTAATCAACCTCTACTACAACTTCATGGGATGAAGAGTGGCCACCTTATCTCTTGATCCACAACCCGCGGTTCCTATCCCTCAGAATCCATTTCCAGCCCCCATGTTAAGCATGTCTCTCAGATCCAACCACTCCTCTCTTGCCCAACTGGCAACATTCAACATCATCTTGGTTCTCTTGCCTTATCACCTCTTGGCTTCCCGTCATCACCTCTCGGCAGGTCCTTCTCTAGCTCTCATAGCACGGTAGATCCACCCATACAAGGGAAAGTGCCACCGCGTGGCTGTATAACTTCACATTTGACTTCTTCTTCTACGCATGGGCCGTCATCTAGAGTCACCCACCGTCCAACTCGACTTGTGGATGGCATTTTTCATCAACGCTTCACCGCTATAATGTGGCACCTTTGCCAACAATATCCTTTACTTCTTCTCACTAATCAATGGCTTTCCCTCTTTGCCCACTGCAAATTTTCCCATGCCGGGCTCTTCTCTCTGTTTCCTCTGAATGAACTTCTCCCATAGAGCTATCACTCCCTTCAAGATGTTTATGCTCAATTGAACCTCGCCACCACAACAAATTGCTCACTTGAATCAATACTTCTTGAGAAAATGGTGTCAAGTAGTTGAAAAGATGCAGGGGGGGAAGAGAGCTTGAGCTCTTGCAAGCACACACACACTCACAAAACCCTAATAGAGAACACACAAGGTGAGAGGTTAAAAATTTTCTTCTTCTTCACTCAACACTCAACACACCATATACAAGATAAGAGTACACATAATATGAAAGGTACTCAACCAATACAAACGAGGGTTCGCTATAGTGTGAACCCAACTAAATGAGCTGGTGCTATAACTATGCCAGTCTCTAGAATGGCTGTCACATAGCCTGTCATCCCACTGGCCGCATATCACCCAAGATCTCACCAACCATGCCAGTGGTGTAAGTGTGGGGTCTATCCCCCAGGCGGGTCATCAGTGTCCACCGCCTCACTAGACGAGCTCGATATCTTAACACTCCCCCTCGAGCTCAACTCCATCTCATGTACACCAAGTGAAGCCCTGAATCTGTGGAGCTTCTCTGTACCCAATGCTTTGGTGAAGATGTCAGCTACTTGATCCTGTGTGCTGACATAAACAAGGTCAAGGTCTCCTGCGCCAAGACCTTCTATGACAAAATGATAGTGAACCTCTATATGCTTCATGCGAGCATGAAAAACTAGGTTCTTGGCCAACTGTATACTGCTAATGTTGTCACAGAAAATGACAACTTGTCTATCCACTGATAGACCCAAGTCTGCAAGTAGCTTTCTCAACTAAGCTACCTCACATACTACTGTCAGGCAAAATTCTGTAAGGTGTTTTGGGCTTGTGTACATATGGGATGCATGGCATGTATAAAGCTTTGCCCTGGAATGCCTTGGGAGATGTACAGGGTAGATGGCTTGGTAGTAGGCTTGTACAGGTTTGTCCAGAGCGTGGTCTGCTGGAGGTGGTATCAGTCACTCGGTCGCTCTATATGTGTACGTGTTCCAAAAAAGAGTGAGCACTCGTAGGTTGTATTCAAAGGTGTGCAGGGAAGCATGGGGGCAACTAGTTGTTAGGGGGCCAATATAATATGTGTGGGATGAAGAATATCCAAAAAAGGAAGGTGATGATGGATGAGTGGGTGGCAAAGAGAAAGGTGGCGCGTTTTCTCTAGAACACAGGGGGAGCACGTGGCAACACAACTGAGGGCGGCGCATGTCTTCTGGAATGTGAGGGAATAGAGCCGAGCGAGCAAGGGAGGTTCTAGCAGTGGCTGGGTACGCGGAGCATTTAGCAAGGACCCAGAGGGGCTGGCGGAGTGGGTGACGCCAGAAGGTTGCCTTTAGTTGAGGCGCAACGCAGAGAGGAGCAAAGGCTAGTGCCGACTTCTGGGGGAGCCGCCGCAACCAGGGTACTGTGTGAAGGTGGCAGGATGCAGTGCAGGTGATGACAGAGGGTAGGTGTAGATTGGGCTTGCGAGGCTGCTGCGGACCGACTGTAGTTAAGTGTGGAAGGTGTTGCGTTGGTCAGCTTGGGCTAGCTAGTGTGCTGACTGGCGACGACTGGCTGGGGAGCCGCCTAGGTGCTGTCGCCGTTAGACACGACGGCTAGCTGTGCAGAGGTGGCGAGGGGGCTGAACAAAGGAGTTGCCTTGCTTTTGTTTTGGACGCGGCTGGTGGCCGCTGGCAATAGAGAGAACACGTCCAAGGGGGCTGGTAGCACATAGGCAGAGAGGAAGTAAAGAGACCGTCTCGCTGGATGTAGTGAGAGGAGGGGTTGCATTTGCTGGGCTGCAGAGAAGACTGGTGGCGACGTCAGAGGATTGCCGTCAGGAGAGAGAGTGCAGTGCAGAGACGTGTGGGTCGACTGCAGTGGATCATGTGCCGATTAAGGATGTGATGTATCCTTGGTCAAAGTGTTGATATGTTGTGGCTGAAGAGGCTTGGTTGTCAGACGCAAGGTTGTAATTCCAGAGGCAGTGAGGTCATGGTTGAATTCCCTTGGCAGTAAATCCAAGCCAGAGTGTTTGTAAGGTTGTGTGAGTAAAAGCTTTTGTATCGAAAAAAGCTTATATGAAGTGTTGGTTAGGAATCAGGGATGAATGATACTGGTGATGTATCTGGCTATGGTTGTGTGTTGGTATCTTGTGTGTGTTGATTTGCAGGAGAAGGCATGATTAACGTGTTTGGTGTGGTGTAGTCCACGGGTTCACACTCTCAGCGCACTTTGTGCCAGCCTTCGATTACCTCGTCATGCACACGGTGGAAGTGTATGTGTTTGCTGGGTGTTTACTTTGACTATGGTGCCCCTGTTTTGGCTGTCTTTCTAGTGTGGGTGGTGTGGTGAATTGTGTGAGAAGTGTTCCAGCCAGTGTACTGGGTGCCCCCGTTGGTGCTAGTATTTCCAAGGCTGTTGGATGGACAGCTATAGAGGCAGGTGATTCCGTGTTCGAAATTTCTGACAGCTTTCTGGTGCCCCCACTGAGGATCGAACTCAAGGATTGTTGTAGATTTTCATGATGTGGTCTTATCCAGAATTTCATGGTAGGATGGGTGAGGATGTATTTGACTTCTTGGAGCAAATGGAGTTGGCATGCATTAGCAATCATGTTACAGATGAAGAGCAGGTTTTGAGGCTAATAAAGATTTTCTTAAAGGAAGATGCCCGCAGCAGCAGCTGGCTTAAAGATTTTGAAGCACAGGATGCGGCACATGAGCTACATGGTGTTTTGACCTTAGACAGGTTGAAAGAAGGCCTTTTGGAGCATTTTCAGCAACAAGCGGAGGAGCCTAGTGTGCTTTGGCAGGAGTTGAGCATCTTGAAGCAGGTCCATGGGCAATCACTGGTGGATGATTTTGTGAAGGTATTTACATGTCTATGGGGTAAGCGGTGTACGACATTAAAGCAGGAAGTTCCTCCTATGTTTTTGAAGAAAAGCTTGTTTATTGATGGTTTGCTACCCCATTTGAAGGTCAGGGTTGAGTTGAAGAATCCCAAGTCATTTGATGATGCAGTTAGGGTTGCTAGGGAAAAGGAAGGCAAGATTTTGAAGCAGATGGAGATGGGTATTTATCCGCATGAAAGTGGTGTGTCTGCAAGGGATATGCATGTAAATTTGGTTGAGGTGGATAAGAGTCCTATGCAAAGTTTGATTAGACAGGAGCCTCAAAGGCCTATACAAGTGCAAAGGGGGATGTTCTATGTGCCTTCTAATTTTTTTCCAAAGTCTTTAAAGCATGTGAAGGTGGATGAAAAATAGGATGAGGAATCTAGGTCAAGGTTTGAGACTTTTGCAAATGAGGAGTTGTCAGTGGATTCTTCTTTGGATTGGGACGTCATGGCTGTACATGACAATGATTTGGAATGCTCTATTGAAGATCATTTGCATTCGGATCTGGATGACATGCTGCACATGGAAGCAAAGAGGATGATGCCTTGGGATTGGCTGATGATAAGAAGGAAGAGGAGTTGGATACAGAATGCTTTGAGGATGATTTTTTACTAGATTCTATAAGGGAGGAGGATGGGGTAGAGACTTGTGATGAAGTGAAGACGGTTTGCAATGCGGATGTGGAGAGCATGGAGGAAGATCCTATTGTTATTGATTTTCTTGGACAGCTTGATGGTGGTCTGGTACCTGCGATGAATGATGTGGATGTTTTTCCATTTGATGCATTATGTGCTGGGGAGTCTTTGGACGATGATACTAGGGGGGTTGGCAGCACTCAAAAAGGTATGCATGTAGACCGGGCTGATGAAGAGTGTTGTGATGTGAGTATTGTGCTTGAGGATGATATGTGGGAAGTTGCTAGCCTTGATGAACAGGAGCCAGAGATGGACATGGATGCAAATATGGTTGAGAATGTAACTAAGGCTTCTTTGCATGTTGCTGAAATACTAAAGACAAAGTCCATGGATGACAAGGATTCTGAACTAGTTGAGTTGTATGGTTGTGAAGAGATGCCTATTTCACAAGAGTTGGAAGTGTTTGTGGACACTGCTGTTGGAAAGGATGTGGATTTTTGTGTGCATAAAGGTCAGAATGCTGGAACTAGGCCTTCACTGGTATTGAAGACAAGGACGTTTGTTCTTCTATCTGAGATACTACCAGCCCAATCAGCCTCTGTGTACCCATGTACACATATCTCTGTCCCAGTCTCATAGAATAGTCCACAATGCAAAGTAGACCTCACATACCTCAGTATGCGTCTCAATGCATCCAAATACGGTTTTCGTGGAACGTGCATAAACTGACTCACCAACCCACCCAACAGCATAGCTCAAATCTGGTCTGGTGATCGTCATGTAGATCAAGCTTCCTACTATGCGCCTATACATAGTAGGATCCTCTAAGATCTCTCCTGAATTTGCACTCAACTTGCCATTCTGATCCAATGGCACAGAAATAGGCTTACAGCCTGTCATACCATACTTGGACAACATGTCCAAGCCATACTGTCTTTGCAATAATCCAATACCATGTGGTGACCTAATCACCTCAATGCCCAAGAAACATCTGAGCTCCCCCCAGATCCTTCATCTCAAACTTCTGTCTAAGCAAGATCTTTACATCAAAGATCTCTGCATCATGGTCCCCCGTAATGGTCAAGTCATCTACATAGATGACAACAAGCACAACCCCTCTATCACCATGTCTCACATACATCGAGAAATCTGCATTGGCTACATGAAAGCCAATAGTGACAAGATATTCAGAAATCTTGTCAGACCATGCTCTTGGTGCTTGTTTTAAGCCATACAAGGCTTTCTTCAACCTGCAAACATGCTCGGGGTGACCCACATCCTCATAACCAGGTGGCTGCAACATATACACCTCTTCTTGCAAATCCCCATGCAAGAATGCATTCTTTACATCTAATGTAAAGACCATTGCTTTGACGCAGCCACTCCTATCACAACTCTCACTGTTGACATCTTGGCAACTGGGCTGAAAGTTTCCTCATAATCAATGCCATATGTCTGCGCATATCCTTTGGCTACCAATCTAGCCTTGTACCTGTTTATGCTTCCATCACTATTATGTTTTACTTTGTACACCCACTTGCATCCAATGGCTTTCTTGCCTTCAGGCAATTGCACTAAATCCCAAGTCTCATTTCCATATAGTGCATCCATTTCCTCATCCATAGCTTTCTCCCAACACACATTTCCAACAGCCTCATCAATGCATGTGGGCTCTACAACCTGCACAACCTTTGCCATATATGCATAGTGATGTGCCACATAACCATCATATGAAAATCTCTACACAGGGTTTTTCACTCTCCCAGATCTTCGCAGCTTTTCATTCATGGCTTCCATAGCCTTCTTTACACCAAGTGTTCTCATAGCTGGGATCCCAAGCTCCTCATCAAGGCTCATATCTGAGCCACTAGACTCTCCATCAACATGAGAATGCCCTGCAGAAATGTCAGGCATACCAAGGGGCTCAACCACTTTCTCTTTTCCTTTACGTGATATACTAATCACATTTGCAGGATTGGTATTATGACGCAACCTGCCACTCCATGGTCTATCAACAGACCCACTAGATGAGGACTCTCGTGGTCCACTTAAAGACTGTGATGCTGACCTGCATTCTGTGCAACCACACTTCCACTCACATCAGCCCCAACAGCTTCTTTTTCAGCAGCATACCAGCTGCTCATCTCATCAAAGACAATATCCCTGCTTACCCTTAACTCACGTGTAGCAGGGTTATAACACCTGTATCCCTTTTGCTCAAGGGAATATCCAATAAACACACATTTTTCAGCTTTTGGATCCAACTTAGTTCTCAACTCATCTAGCACATGCACATATGCAATGCATCCAATGAGACAAACCAGGTTTTCCGCCAGTAAACCTCTCCTCTGGAGTTACATCATGTATGGCTGCTGTTGGAGTCCTGTTCATGATGTATACTGCTGTAGAAACAGCCTCAACCCAATAGCTATGTGGCATATTCTTCCCTTCCATCAATGCTCGCACAATCTCAGCAATGTGCCTGTTTTTTCGCTTTAGCAACTCCATTTTGCTGCAGAGTGTATCTGCATGTAAACTGTCTCCGAATACCATTCTTCTTCAAAAATTCAGAGAACTCATTGGAGAAGTACTCTCCCCCTCCATCTAACCTTAGGCACTTTACATATTTCCCTGTTTGCTTTTCAACCAAAACTCTGAAATTCTGAAAGTGAGTAAACACCTCACTCTTCTCCTTCATGAAATATACCCACACTTTCCTTGTGTGGTCATCAATGAATGTCACATAATACCTGCAGCCTCCCATAGACATGGTCTTCGTAGGACCCCATACATCTGAATGCACAACATCTAGTGCATTTTTGCTCACATATCTGTTATGTGGAAATACATGCTTTGTTTGCTTTCCAAGTTGGCATGCTTCACATCTTCTCTGCATACCTTCCACTTTAAACTTTGGCAGCCCTGTCACAATTCCTTTTGTTTGCATAGACTTCATTCTCTGCACATTCACATGTCCAATTCTTTTATGCCATATGTCTGTGTCTGCAACAATTCCTGAACCATGTGCAAACATCACAGCACTCATTTCAAGCATGTCTACATTCAACGTAAACATTCTGCCCACTCTGTTGCCTTTTGCAACCAACCTGCACTTGTCTTTAAAATCTTCAACATAACAACCATCAGGGTTAAATCGAACCTGCAAACCCTGCTCAATCATTTGGCCAACTAAAACCACATTCTTTGTTATGTTCGGAACGTGAAGTACATCTGCAAGGTACTTCACTTTGCCATCCTGCATAGACAATGACACATCTCCAACAACATGGGCAATTGGATGAGCAGTGTCATCCCCTGTTTCCATAAAACCTGGTCTTTCAAGGTTTTTCATCTCCTTGAACCACTCCCCATGACTTGTCATGTGGTTCGAAGCACCTGAATCCACATACCATACATCATCTTTTTGTGCTGCTTCAACATTTTCAGACATGGCATTCACGACATGCTGCATAACAAACAACCTTTCATTATCCTCATTGTTTCTGCTTGAGGATGCATAGTTGTTCTGCTGCACTGTAAGATTCCTCCCCCAACCCCCTTTTTGATGTCTAGTATCTTCCCCTGTAATCAATCCCTCTTCAGAAATATAAAGACCTTGCTTCTAACTGTTTTAGCCTAGAGAGAGAAAATTATTCTAGAGAGAGAATATTCAGATTATGAATATTTTTGGATAGAAAAATAACTCATCTTATTAAAATAAGTTCCCCTAAAACAGAAATTCAAAAAGAATTTTCCAATGTGCAATTGGAATTAATTGGAAATAGGTATAAAGAACCTTAGTCTAAGGGTCTAGATTTTCAGAAATTTTTAGATTATGGTCCAATTAAGGTTCCTATGGACCAATAGCATCAATCCATGTGTAGGGAGGAGATAAATCCAATTTGAAAAAGAAGATACCCAAAAATGAGTAAATGCTCACATAAGATGAAGAGTTGAAAATGTACAAGGTTTATTAGTAAATAAACACATATGTAAGGAAGGGGAGTTCTTTAAAGGAGGTGCATATTTCACATAAGATGAAGAGTTGAAAATGTACAAGGTTTATTAGTAAAAAAACTATGACACATATGTAAGGAAGAGGAGTTCTTTAAAGGAGGTGCATATTTCACATAAGATGAAGAGTTGAAAATGTACAAGGTTTATTAGTAAATAAACACATATGTAAGGAAGGGGAGTTCTTTAAAGGAGGTGCATATTTCACATAAGATGAAGAGTTGAAAATGTACAAGGTTTATTAGTAAAAAAACTATGAGCAATATTAAAATGATTCCATTATGACACATATGTAAGGAAGGAGAGTTCTTTAAAGAAGGTGCATATTTCACATAAGATGAAGAGTTGAAAATGTACAAGGTTTATTAGTAAAAAAACTATGACACATATGTAAGGAAGAGGAGTTCTTTAAAGAAGGTGCATATTTCACATAAGATGAAGAGTTGAAAATGTACAAGATTTATTAGTAAAAAAACTATGAGCAATAAAATTTTGACACATATGTAAGGAAGGGGAATTCTTTAAAGGAGGTGCATATTTCACATGCTTGAATGAGTTTTAAACTCAAAAATAATGTGATATTTTTATCTCTCATCTCTCTTGAACCAAACCAAATCAAAATGGAACCAAAACGAATCAAAAAGTAACCAAACTAGGTCCAAATCTAGTCCAAATTCAACCAAACTGACTTGGAAAATTCTAGAATCAGTTTGTTTGGTTAGGAGCTCAAATTTTCCTATAAATAGAAGCCTCCCCTTGTTGAAAAAAATATAGTGTCTTATGCTTTGTTACTCTACTCCACCTAAGCCAAAATAGATAGTGTCTTATGCCTTGTTACTCTACTCCACCTAAGCCAAAATAGATAGTGTCTTATGCTTTGTTACTCTACTCCACCTAAGCCAAAATATAGAGTGTCTTATGCATTGTTACTCTACTCTACCTAAGCCAAGAACTGTGAATTCTTTAATAATTCACTAGTTTTTGATACTTCTCTCTTTCTTCAATCCCCATTGGTGGCTCCATCAACATACTAAACCAATTGATTGGTTGGGGGCCTCTACCGTGAATAAAGAATCAAGCAAATTATAAGGTAAGTATATCGAATTTTGATCTTTTCTATAATTACTCAATGATTCTCTCTTCTCAACCCCTCTCAAGCTTGAGAAGTTTAATTGGTATGGTTTTTTAAGTGCTATTGAAGTTAATTGGTGAATAGTAGTGAAGAGTTACATAATTTAATAAATGCTATAGAAGTTAATTTCCATTTATGTTTAAATTCTAATGGTTTTTATGTAATTTCTCTTTCTCACTCAAGAAATGGTCATACTCATGACCCATTCTTAATCCAAATGAAGCTTTTCATAAAGCTTTTCCTTAATCCAAGATTAAGCTATGCTTGAGACCAAATTAATGGCTTTTTTCTATGCTTTTAGTTTATGTATATTGATGATTCAATCCATTATGGATTGATGATCCAATTAGAGACCATTCTAATTATTTTCTTAATGATCCAATTAGAGACCATTATGGATTGATGATCCAATTAGAGACCATTCTAATTATTTTCTTAATGATCCAATTAGAGACCATTATGGATTGATGATCCAATTAGAGACCATTCTAATTATTTCTTTAATAATGAGCCTTATCCCTTAGAAAAAAAAATTGAGATTTATCAGTCATAGTAGCGGAGCTATGGCAAAATTTTTATAGAAATTACGCATAACATAATTTCATTCAAAGCATAAAAAGAGGACTTCCTACCATATTCTAGGAACTATCATCCTAGATTAATTAAAAGAACATTATTATGCATGGAGATATAGATGTTTGCATGTAGATGTAGAGGTATGGATGTGAGTGTGAATGTGGAGGTGGATGTATGCATGGAGATGTGGATGTATGCATGTAGAAGTAGATGTATAGATGAGGATGTAAATGGAGATGTGGATCGATGCATGTAGATGTAGATGTATAGATGTAGATGTGAATAGAGATGTGGATGTATGCATGTAGATGTAGATGTATAGATGTAGATGTGGATGTGGAGGTGGATGGATGCATGTAGATGTAGATGTATAGATGTAGATGTGAATAGAGATATGGATGTATGCATGTAAATGTAGATGTATAGATGTAGATGTGGATGTGGAGGTGGATGGATGCATGTAGATGTAGATGTATAGATGTAGATGTGAATGGAGATATGGAGGGATGCATGTAGATGTAGATGTAGAGATGTAGATGTGGATGTGGAGGTGGATGGATGCATGTAGATGTAGATGTATAGATGTAGATGTGAATGGAGATGTGGATGTATGCATGTAGATGTAGGTGTATAGATGTAGATGTGGATGTAGAAGTGGATGTATGCATGTAGATGTAGATGTATAGATGTGGATGTGAATGTGGAGGTGGATGTATGCATATAGATGTAGATGTATGGAGGTGAATGTGAATGTGGATGTGGATGTATGCATAGAGATGTAGATGTATGCATGTAGATGTGAATGTACGCATATAGATGTGGATGTATGGATGTGAATATACGATATGTGATGTGAGGGAATCTGAGTGATGAGATGGAAATGATGTGATGGGAAGAGTATACATATAAATGGAATATGGAATAAGTAATGTAGACTGATGAGGGATAATGTGAAAAAATGAAAGTTAAAATAGGAATTGTATTGTAAACTGTTTGTAAATGCTGTTTGTAAAAGATTGTTTTATGTCAAGAATGCTGGGGGGAGCATTTTGACCGTCTTGTGATTAAGGTCGTGATGGTAAAGTTGCAACTGCTGACGGGGAGTCAATGAAGGACGTCTCGCGTAGCAAGGTCGGCCGAGGTCTTGACCAGCCTCGGTGCGATTAAAATGGTGAGCTTCCGGTACGGTGGATGAGGGGCCAAGGAAGCGGCCTATGCGTGAAGCGCTAGGTTACCTGCGAAGGATCCTAGAGGGTGCTGACCATACGGTGCTCGGGCTCTGGGTCGCCTAGGATACCCACGCGTGCGTCGAGGAAGATATTGGAACAGAGTTGGAGTTGTTTTCTGAAATCGAGCATGGATCTGGTTGATTGACCTTGCTGGTCTTCAATGGATGAGTCCATGGCTCCTTATATGGATATGTTGGTTGATCTTGCTGATCTTCAACGAGAGTCCATCTTGTTAAGTGATTATATTGCCAAGTATTATGGGCTAGGAACTATCGAAACGGCTCCTGAGCGTTCTAGTTGCCAATGATGCCATAGATACTCTGATGAAGGAATGATGGGGAATTAAGAATCAATTGGATAAATTGGAAGATGGTGATCAATGATACTATGGTTTTATTAAAGGATTGTTTTAAACTGGTTGAATCTGGTTGAAAAAGGCAATTTCATATTGGGTGTGTGAGTGGTGTGACTAGTTTTATTTTGCATGAACATCCGGCTAGGGGGCCTTGGAACTCTTTTCCTTGGTACCCGGGACAAAACCTAACCAAATTTTTAATTGGATCCCATCACTACAGTGGTTGGGCGGTTGGCTAACCCATGGGATTGGATGGGGTTAGGCTGGACTGATGGATCCGTAAATCGAGACTCAAATTTTTGTTTTTACGATAGAAAAAAAAAATAAAAATCCCGGACAGTAACTGTTCTATGGATAGGAATCAACGGCTGTGCCTCTTGAATGGGGAAAAAAGCGTTGATCCCAATGATCCAAGTGCAAGTTTCTTCCTTGAACTGACTAAGTATCTTATAGAAGTAATTGGATCATCTCGATCAGAAATGATCTTGACTACGTTAGAGTAAAAAGTTATCCTGGTGGAATCGCTCGTGCTTTCCGGTTAAGGAAGTTTTTCCGGGTTCGGTTTTGGAACAACCGACGGATTAGTCTCTTATCCGGATATCCGTGTGGGCGAGGCCCCGAGTGTGGGACCCCTGTCCCACACGAGAAGCGCTACTTCCGCTGCCAGTACCCCGAATCCGTTGCTCGGTGGGAACAGGGATCTTACAGTTGGTATCAGAGCATTTGGTTAATAAAGATCAACTGAGAAGACAAATATGTCAAAAATTTATCAAGAAACACAAAAAGGTTATAATTGTGTGATATAATTCATACAATTTGATATTCAAACTGAAACTCGTAATTTTGGTAATTGGGTCTTCAGATGGAAGTACCGCAATTATATAGAAACCCTGACTTGCTTGAGGCCTAGACATGATAGTATTTACCTTATAATTCCAAGGGCCATGACTACCCGTATATACCGAGAGTATACTGCAGCTCTTTACTGACAGTATATACGAGTAAATCTAAGACTTGAAATTATAAGCGTTAATGCTATCTAGATGATGATTTCGAATGTGATTGATATGATTTTTAATTCTGTTTGAGAATGAATGAATTGATTTGGATTCTGATTGAAAATGCTGATTGAAAAATGTTGATTTTTAAAAATTAGTTGAAATATAATGAAACCACAATGAGGGGGAATGGGACGAGTCCCTGTGATGATATTCATAACTAGAATGATGATAACAAATTCAGCAAATCACTATGAGATTAGTGGGTTGGGCTGTCAGATTGCTACTGTTAATACTTGACCGGTAGATCAAGTTAAAGGATGTCAAATTGAGAACTTGCTTGACTGAAATTTCCGTGTGGAGGAATGTTCCGAAGGAAACTTTTCGGTCTAATGGACCATTATCATGTTAAAGATATGAATGATATAATCTGAATGAATTGTTATTTAATGATGAGTTCTATATAAGGAATATTTATCCCAGTGTTCTGTTGGGTTGACCAGAATATAAGCAACCCCAGAATAAAAATTGGATCTTAAGATTAAGAGTTGTCCTCTACCTTGCGAGATGAGGACATCTCGCACTTTTTAAGTGGGGTAGGATGTAAGATTCCTCCCCAACCTTCGAGGTATATAGGAGTAAGAATCTCCCTTTCGGATCTTATAATTATTCCCTCTCTAAAATAAAAGAAAGTTTCTGTTTAAAAAAGGATTTTCTCAGGAGTCACACCTGTTTTAAGGATTTAGAATAATGAGTTTAGAAGTGAGAATCGGTGTTTTGGATACCAAGGTTTTGGTTTTCATTCGAGTACGGCCCAAAAGAAGTTCTTTATCTCTTGGGGAGTATAAGAAGTTATCCCCCACATATTGTGACCTTATATCTGAATTCAATGAAAGTAGGTGACTTAGCCTACAAGTTTCTTTTATCTCCTCATCTCAAAATTCATAATGCCTTCTATAGAAAAATGTGTCAAACTCAAATCATGGAAAGACGGAAAAACTTCAGTGGCAAGTTACCGTTGGCTTCTAGGTTACGCTAGCTCCTTCCTTTATATAAGTCGTAACTTTTACTTGTCGCTCACAGTAATCTTACTCCCATCAATCTCCTTTCTTTCTTAATCTCCTTCATGGCTTGGCAACAGGAATTAGTTTTATCCCTGATGATTTCTCACCTTCAAGACGCAAGAGAGTCTGTGAAGAAAGACTTTATAGAACAGTATGAGCGCTCACTTTTTCCTCACCTAGGAACTTCTGTAGCGCAGACCAAATGGTGGACCTATCAAAACATAACTAGGGTAACACCCTGGGGTCAGCAGCACTTTCGTAACAATGTCCGCTTGGCCATGGTTATTGAAGCTTTGGGTTTGGGTCCCCGATACTACTGCGTCATGAGATCAAGGCATCTTGGGTTTTCTGAGCGGGTCTTCTTACTGGCGTGTTTTCTTCCTCATGAGAAGATATGCCTTTATCCCGTTTTTGGCTTGCCTCTCAGAGGTCCTTTTGTTAGATCACCTCATACCACTGAGATAGGTGCAGCAATAACCAGCAGAATCATTCCCATAGATGAGTTACCCTATACTTGTGCAGCTTGTGAGGACTGCTTTTGTGACCATATGATGGACGGGCTTATGGAAGTGTAAAGAGTTCTTCTATCTTTACTGTATAAGTTCCGAGAATGAATAAAGTTTAAATCTTGTTCTTACTTTGAATCTTGCTCTCTTTAAGACTTTCTTGGTGGTTAATCTTGATTAAAATTTTTCTCTAAGTCTCATATTCGTGCATCTTGCGAAATTATCCCAAGTTGCGAGATGAGGACATCTCGCGTTTTTTAAGTGGGGTAGAATGTAAGATTCCTCCCCCAACCCCCTTTTTGATGTCTAGTATCTTCCCCTGTAATCAATCCCTCTTCAGAAATATAAAGACCTTGCTTCTAACTGTTTTAGCCTAGAGAGAGAAAATTATTCTAGAGAGAGAATATTCAGATTATGAATATTTTTGGATAGAAAAATAACTCATCTTATTAAAATAAGTTCCCCTAAAACAGAAATTCAAAAAGAATTTTCCAATGTGCAATTGGAATTAATTGGAAATAGGTATAAAGAACCTTAGTCTAAGGGTCTAGATTTTCAGAAATTTTTAGATTATGGTCCAATTAAGGTTCCTATGGACCAATAGCATCAATCCATGTGTAGGGAGGAGATAAATCCAATTTGAAAAAGAAGATACCCAAAAATGAGTAAATGCTCACATAAGATGAAGAGTTGAAAATGTACAAGGTTTATTAGTAAATAAACACATATGTAAGGAAGGGGAGTTCTTTAAAGGAGGTGCATATTTCACATAAGATGAAGAGTTGAAAATGTACAAGGTTTATTAGTAAAAAAACTATGACACATATGTAAGGAAGAGGAGTTCTTTAAAGGAGGTGCATATTTCACATAAGATGAAGAGTTGAAAATGTACAAGGTTTATTAGTAAATAAACACATATGTAAGGAAGGGGAGTTCTTTAAAGGAGGTGCATATTTCACATAAGATGAAGAGTTGAAAATGTACAAGGTTTATTAGTAAAAAACTATGAGCAATATTAAAATGATTCCATTATGACACATATGTAAGGAAGGAGAGTTCTTTAAAGAAGGTGCATATTTCACATAAGATGAAGAGTTGAAAATGTACAAGGTTTATTAGTAAAAAAACTATGACACATATGTAAGGAAGAGGAGTTCTTTAAAGAAGGTGCATATTTCACATAAGATGAAGAGTTGAAAATGTACAAGATTTATTAGTAAAAAAACTATGAGCAATAAAATTTTGACACATATGTAAGGAAGGGGAATTCTTTAAAGGAGGTGCATATTTCACATGCTTGAATGAGTTTTAAACTCAAAAATAATGTGATATTTTTATCTCTCATCTCTCTTGAACCAAACCAAATCAAAATGGAACCAAAACGAATCAAAAAGTAACCAAACTAGGTCCAAATCTAGTCCAAATTCAACCAAACTGACTTGGAAAATTCTAGAATCAGTTTGTTTGGTTAGGAGCTCAAATTTTCCTATAAATAGAAGCCTCCCCTTGTTGAAAAAAATATAGTGTCTTATGCTTTGTTACTCTACTCCACCTAAGCCAAAATAGATAGTGTCTTATGCCTTGTTACTCTACTCCACCTAAGCCAAAATAGATAGTGTCTTATGCTTTGTTACTCTACTCCACCTAAGCCAAAATATAGAGTGTCTTATGCATTGTTACTCTACTCTACCTAAGCCAAGAACTGTGAATTCTTTAATAATTCACTAGTTTTTGATACTTCTCTCTTTCTTCAATCCCCATTGGTGGCTCCATCAACATACTAAACCAATTGATTGGTTGGGGGCCTCTACCGTGAATAAAGAATCAAGCAAATTATAAGGTAAGTATATCGAATTTTGATCTTTTCTATAATTACTCAATGATTCTCTCTTCTCAACCCCTCTCAAGCTTGAGAAGTTTAATTGGTATGGTTTTTTAAGTGCTATTGAAGTTAATTGGTGAATAGTAGTGAAGAGTTACATAATTTAATAAATGCTATAGAAGTTAATTTCCATTTATGTTTAAATTCTAATGGTTTTTATGTAATTTCTCTTTCTCACTCAAGAAATGGTCATACTCATGACCCATTCTTAATCCAAATGAAGCTTTTCATAAAGCTTTTCCTTAATCCAAGATTAAGCTATGCTTGAGGCCAAATTAATGGCTTTTTTCTATGCTTTTAGTTTATGTATATTGATGATTCAATCCATTATGGATTGATGATCCAATTAGAGACCATTCTAATTATTTTCTTAATGATCCAATTAGAGACCATTATGGATTGATGATCCAATTAGAGACCATTCTAATTATTTTCTTAATGATCCAATTAGAGACCATTATGGATTGATGATCCAATTAGAGACCATTCTAATTATTTCTTTAATAATGAGCCTTATCCCTTAGAAAAAAAAATTGAGATTTATCAGTCATAGTAGCGGAGCTATGGCAAAATTTTTATAGAAATTACGCATAACATAATTTCATTCAAAGCATAAAAAGAGGACTTCCTACCATATTCTAGGAACTATCATCCTAGATTAATTAAAAGAACATTATTATGCATGGAGATATAGATGTTTGCATGTAGATGTAGAGGTATGGATGTGAGTGTGAATGTGGAGGTGGATGTATGCATGGAGATGTGGATGTATGCATGTAGAAGTAGATGTATAGATGAGGATGTAAATGGAGATGTGGATCGATGCATGTAGATGTAGATGTATAGATGTAGATGTGAATAGAGATGTGGATGTATGCATGTAGATGTAGATGTATAGATGTAGATGTGGATGTGGAGGTGGATGGATGCATGTAGATGTAGATGTATAGATGTAGATGTGAATAGAGATATGGATGTATGCATGTAAATGTAGATGTATAGATGTAGATGTGGATGTGGAGGTGGATGGATGCATGTAGATGTAGATGTATAGATGTAGATGTGAATGGAGATATGGAGGGATGCATGTAGATGTATTTGTAGAGATGTAGATGTGGATGTGTAGGTGGATGGATGCATGTAGATGTAGATGTATAGATGTAGATGTGAATGGAGATGTGGATGTATGCATGTAGATGTAGGTGTATAGATGTAGATGTGGATGTAGAAGTGGATGTATGCATGTAGATGTAGATGTATAGATGTGGATGTGAATGTGGAGGTGGATGTATGCATATAGATGTAGATGTATGGAGGTGAATGTGAATGTGGATGTGGATGTATGCATAGAGATGTAGATGTATGCATGTAGATGTGAATGTACGCATATAGATGTGGATGTATGGATGTGAATATACGATATGTGATGTGAGGGAATCTGAGTGATGAGATGGAAATGATGTGATGGGAAGAGTATACATATAAATGGAATATGGAATAAGTAATGTAGACTGATGAGGGATAATGTGGAAAAATGAAAGTTAAAATAGGAATTGTATTGTAAACTGTTTGTAAATGCTGTTTGTAAATGCTGTTTGTAAAAGATTGTTTTATGTCAAGAATGCTGGGGGGAGCATTTTGACCGTCTTGTGATTAAGGTCGTGATGGTAAAGTTGCAACTGCTGACGGGGAGTCAATGAAGGACGTCTCGCATAGCAAGGTCGGCCGAGGTCTTGACCAGCCTCGGTGCGATTAAAATGGTGAGCTTCCGGTACGGTGGATGAGGGGCCAAGGAAGCAGCCTATGCGTGAAGCGCTAGGTTACCTGCGAAGGATCCTAGAGGGTGCTGACCATACGGTGCTCGGGCTCTGGGTCGCCTAGGATACCCACGCGTGCGTCGAGGAAGATATTGGAATAGAGTTGGAGTTGTTTTCTGAAATCGAGCATGGATCTGGTTGATTGACCTTGCTGGTCTTCAATGGATGAGTCCATGGCTCCTTATATGGATCTGTTGGTTGATCTTGCTGATCTTCAACGAGAGTCCATCTTGTTAAGTGATTATATTGCCAAGTATTATGGGCTAGGAACTATCGAAACGGCTCCTGAGCGTTCTAGTTGCCAATGATGCCATAGATACTCTGATGAAGGAATGATGGGGAATTAAGAATCAATTGGATAAATTGGAAGATGGTGATCAATGATACTATGGTTTTATTAAAGGATTGTTTTAAACTGGTTGAATCTGGTTGAAAAAGGCAATTTCATATTGGGTGTGTGAGTGGTGTGACTAGTTTTATTTTGCATGAACATCCGGCTAGGGGGCCTTGGAACTCTTTTCCTTGGTACCCGGGACAAAACCTAACCAAATTTTTAATTGGATCCCATCACTACAGTGGTTGGGCGGTTGGCTAACCCATGGGATTGGATGGGGTTAGGCTGGACTGATGGATCCGTAAATCGAGACTCAAATTTTTGTTTTTACGATAGAAAAAAAAAATAAAAATCCCGGACAGTAACTGTTCTATGGATAGGAATCAACGGCTGTGCCTCTTGAATGGGGAAAAAAGCGTTGATCCCAATGATCCAAGTGCAAGTTTCTTCCTTGAACTGACTAAGTATCTTATAGAAGTAATTGGATCATCTCGATCAGAAATGATCTTGACTACGTTAGAGTAAAAAGTTATCCTGGTGGAATCGCTCGTGCTTTCCGGTTAAGGAAGTTTTTCCGGGTTCGGTTTTGGAACAACCGACGGATTAGTCTCTTATCCGGATATCCGTGGGCGAGGCCCCGAGTGTGGGACCCCTGTCCCGCGCGAGAAGCGCTACTTCCGCTGCCAGTACCCCGAATCCGTTGCTCGGTGGGAACAGGGATCTTACATGCACTTTCCCATTTTGCATGTCAGCCTGCTTCTTATAACATCCTGCCTGCACATGTCCAGGCTTACCACAATAAAAGCATTCACGTGCATCATTATATTGCCTTTGCCAATTTCCACGTCCTCTTTGACTCCCCCTGCCTCTAAATTTGCCTCTTCCACCTGTGTGTTGTTGATGTTGTTGTTGTGTATTCTGGGACTGTTGTTGTTGCTGGTGCTGGCCATAATTCTGATTACCTGTTCGGCCACCTCCTTGACCGCGTTTATGGCCTCCTCTACCTCGTCCTCTACTACCTGAACTTGTGTAGAAGGCCTGTTGCTCTGAACTTGTGTAGAAGGCCTGTTGCTCTGAACTATTTTTTGTTTTGTGAAGACTGTTGGTCTTCACCCAAGCTCTTCTCTTCTATAATCAGCATAGACACCAAATCTGTAAAGTTGGGAATGTTTTCTCGAGTCTGAATAGATGTCTTAAACGCCTTGTATTGTGGCCCGAGACCACGTAGACAGACTTCCACCTTATCATCATCATCTACTGACACACCAATAGATGCAAGGGATTCCACAATACCCTTTATCTTCAATGCATAGTCATTCTCAAACATGCTCTTTTTCTCCACAGTATGAAGTTCATTCTTCAACTGTATCTTACGTGCCTTGGTATTTATTTCATAGAGTTTTACCAAGGTGTCTCACGCCTCCTTGGGGGACTTGGCATCCTGAATGTGCCCAATCATGGTGTCCTGTATACTAATGGAGAGCCAATACATAACTTTCCTAGCTCCTTGGTTCCAGTCTTTAAACTCTTTCACATCTGCAGCAGTCGGATTTATGTCCGGTATCTATGGTGCCTCTTCATGCTCTTCTATATAGTCCCAATAGCCCTTTCCCATCAGGAAATTCGTCAACCTGAACCTCCAAGCATGGAAGTTGTTCTTATCAAGCTTCTCAGCCACAATCTATGTTATGCCATCATTTGACATCTTGGCAGACACACAATTTTACCAGAAACAGCACTCTGGTTTGTCCTACACAAATAGCTATATTTCTGCAGAGCGGTACTGTAGTACTCTCAAATGTCACAACCAGTGACCTCAATGTGCATACATACACCCAATGGCAACTGTTGACCTCTTTGCAGCACACACTGTGTATGCATAGCCAATCTGTCTTCCTGCAGTTTGTAAAATAGATTTCTGCAGAAAGAGAATCGATGACTTACCCGCAGTGCTCGAAATCGCTTGCTTTCTGAAAAACGGAGGTCCAGATGCGCTCGAAACGCATTTTCGGCCTGAAAAATTTAGTCCAATAGGACAATATAGTTTCCTTATAGCTTTACTCTGCAAAGAAAGCTTCTCAATCAGAGATCGTTTGCCGGTGCCTCCCGTAGAGCTCCCGATAAGGGTGTAGTCACCAACACAAATAGGGAAGAGTAGTTGGAGCTCTTACCCTCGTACAGCTTCCTATGGTTCTCTTGCTTGGTAGCTCAGCCCTTAGCACGAACCAGGCTCTGATACCATGAAAAGATGCAGGGGGGAAGAGAGCTTGAGCTCTTGCAAGCACACACACACTCACAAAACCCTAATAGAGAACACACAAGGTGAGAGGCTGAAAATCTTCTTCTTCTTCACTCAACACTCAACACACCATATACAAGATAAGAGTACACACAATATGAAAGGTACTCAACCAATACATATGAGGGTTCTCTATAGTGTGAACCCAACTAAATGAGCTGGCGCTATAACTATGCCAGTCTCTAGAATGGCTGTCACACAGCCTATCATCCCACTGGCCGCATATCACCCAAGATCTCACCAACCATGCCAGTGGTGTAAGTGTGGGGCCTATCCCCTAGGCGGGTCATCAGTGTCCATGACCTCACTAGATGAGCTCGATATCTCAATAGTAGTTAATGCTTCCAGGTGTTCGTTTGAGTATGGACTCATGTTCTAGGATTAGCTTTATTCCATCCATGTTTCTAGGAAATCATATTGCTATTTCTATTCAAATATTTAACATGAGTTGCCAAAAGTCACTACTATTTGTAGTGATCTTACTTTGTATTAAGAGCCACACTCTCTCATTTGAATACAAGCTGAACAAGCAAGTCGTTACTCACTTAAGTGACTCTCTCTCTCTCTCTCTCTCTCTCTCTCTCTCTCTCTCTCTCTCTATATATATATATATATATATATATATATTTCTAATCTATTCTTTCTTCTCATCATCTCATAGTTCTCACATGGTAATCAGAGCTTTGAGAACTCCATAGCCATCCATAAGCCTCCTTCTTAAGATCTCATACCTTAGCTTTACTCTCCACTACCTTCAAGCTCGAAGCTCAAGATCCTTCTCCTTCAATCAAGGAACCATGGAGGCAGTCTCATCTTTCACTGCAAAAAACCAAGCCAAGGTTGTTCTCCATTGACAAGCTCAATGGCAACAATTACTTACTATGGAAGCTAAGAATGAAGCTATATCTCAAGAAACTTCAATTATGGAAGTACATCAAGGATGACGGCAGGAGTAACAAGAAGCCCTGAAGCTTTGGAAGCAACAAGACATCACGATGCAGATGGAGATGATCCTTCACTATGGAGATCGACAAGTGAAAATGGTGAGAAGATTAAAGTCCTCACAAGAAATATGGCAATTCTTCAAAGATTGCTATCTACACACTGACTTGATTTATCAAGTGTCTCTAGTGAAGAGACTTGTCAACTTCAACATTTAAGAAAGTCAAGCAACCACCAAGGTCTTGCACTCCTCACAGGGTCTTCTAGATGAAACCCTTCTCTCTGGTCTTGAAATCTCAGAGACTCTTTAATTAATGTTCTTGCTGGGGTGGCCTTACCATCAACATGGAGGGAATTCATTACAACCCATGCTTCAACAATAACGAAGGTCAAGCTTTAAAGCTTAGTGGCAAAGATTCAACGAGAGGAGGCCTTCGGGGATCAAACATCCCACTCCAACATCAAAACAGTGGCTCTAGCCACTTCTATCAATGCTCATAAGCATGGTTATCACAAAAGTGGTTTTCACGACTCACAACGGCCTCATCACTTCAACCCTAAGGGGGGAACTCACAAGTACTATCATGCTATAAATATCCCGGTAGGGATCACTTTGCTGAGGTTCAAGAAGGTAATAAAGATTCTAATCCTAATTTCTATAATCCCCTGGTACCCGAGACAAAACCTAACCAAATTCCTAATTGGATCCCATCACTACAGTGGTTGGTGGGCGGTTGGCTAACCCATGGGACTGGATGGGGTGAGGCTGGACTGATGGATCCGTAAATCGAGACTCAATTTCTGTATAGTACGATAGATGAGGTAAATCCTGGATAAAAATTGTTCTATGGAAAAGAATCAACGGCTATGCCTATGAAAAAAAAAGCATTGGTCTCTATGATCCAAGTACAATCTTTTCCCTGATCTGACTATGGGACTTACGGGTTCGGTCAGATCAGTTCAATTAGTTCAGGCTTTTGACTACGTTAGAGAAAAGTTATCCTGGAGGAATCCCCCATGCTTTCCGAGCAAGGGAGGTTTGGAAGAACCGATGGATTAGTCTCTTGTCTGGATATCCGTGGGCAAGGCCCCGAGTGTGGGACCCTGCCCCGCACAAGAAGTGCTACTTCCACTGCTGGCACTCCCAAAGTCGTTGCGCAGTGGGGTCAGGAATCTTACAACTGGTATCAGAGCAAATTGGCTAATGAGGATCAACCAAGAAACCAAAAATGCCAAAAATCCAAGTTTGGTTTTGGAAGAACCGATGGATTAGTCTCTTGTCTGGATATCCGTGGGCGAGGCCCCGAGTGTGGGACCCTGCCCCGCATAAGAAGTGCTACTTCCACTGCTAGCACTCCCAAAGTCGTTGCGCAGTGGGGTCAGGGATCTTACAACTGGTATCAGAGCAAATTGGCTAATGAGGATCAACCAAGAAGCCAAAAATGTCAAAAATTTATGAAGAAGCAGTAAAGGGTTGTAATTGTGTGATAAAATTTATACAAATTGATATTCAAACTGAAATTCGTAAATCGCTAATTGGGTCTCCAGATGGAAGTACCGCAATTGTATGGAATCCCTGACTTGCTTGAGGCCTAGACATGATGGTATTTACCTTATAGTTCCAAGGACTGTGACTACCCGTATATACCGAGGGTATAACTGTAGCTCTTTACTGGCGGTATATACGAGTAAATCTAAGATCTTGAAATTATAAGCTAAAATGCTGTCCAAATGATGAATTCGAATGTGGTTGATATGATTTTAAAATTCTGGTTGAGAATTGATGAGTTGAATTAGATTCTGATTGAAAAATAATGATTCTTGAATTTTGATTGAAATGTATTAAACTGAGCAAAACCATAATGAGGATGAATGGGGCGAGTCCCTGTGATGATGTTCGTAGCTGGAGAATGACACTAACGACTTCAGCAGATTGTGCTGGCAGACTGCGGCTGTTAACACTTAACCCAGTGGATCAAGTTAAGGGGTGTCAAATTAAAAATCTGTAAAATTGAAAATTTCCATGAAGGACTGTTCAGATAAAAATTTCGGTCTAATGGACCATTATTGTGATAAGGGTTTGAATGTTCTGATCTGAGTGAATTGTTATCTAATGATGAGTTTATATAAGGGATCTTTATCCCAAGATTCTGTTGGGTTCTCCAGACTATAAGGAACCCCAGAATCAGTTGGATCTTAAGGAAATAAATTGTCCTCTAATGTTGCGAGATGAGGACATCTCGCATTTTTTAAGTGGGGTAGGATGTAAGATTCCTCCCTCTGACTTTTGAGGTATGCAGGTGTAAGAACCTCCCCTTCTAATCTTATAATTATTCCCCTCTCTGAAATAAAAGAAAGATCCTGTTTTGCCAGGATATGAAGATGTGGGTCACCCTGATTTTGTATGCAAGTTGCATAAAGCCTTATATGGCTTGAAATAGGCACCTAGAGCATGGCATGATAAGATAGCACAATATCTTATCATCATTGGTTTTCATGTAGAGATGCTAATCATTCACTCTATGTGGGAAAGAGTGATGGGAGTCTTGTGGTCATCACAATCTATGTGGATGACTTGATTGTGCTGGGGGTGACAGTGGAGAGGAAGTTGAGAGTGTGAAATGTCTCCTCAAGCAAAAATTTGACATGATGGATTTGGGGAAGTTAAGGTACATCCTTTTCAGTGAGGTCATTAGGATGGCCATGGGTATATGGCTGTCAACAGAGGTAGTATGCATTGTGGACACATTTGGATGATGTGAGGTGCACATTGCACTATGTGAAGTCTACAATAGACTATGGTCTCTTTTTTGAGGCTAGTACAAAGTTGTACATGTTTGGATACACCGATGCAGATTGGGCTAGTAGTATCACAGATAGGAGATCTACCAATGGATTTATGTTTTCCTTTGGGAGTGGTGCCATGACATGGAGTAGCAAGAAGCAGCCAACCATTACCTTATCGAGTACAGAGGCAAAATATAGGGGTGTTGCAATGGCAGCAGCATGTGAGCTAGCTCGGTTGTGCAAGCTACTTGGTGATTTGGGACTATATGTTGATAGAGGGGTTGTCATCTATTGTGACAACCTTTGTAGTATACAGTTGGCAACGAACCTGATTTTTCATGCACCTTTCTCTCGATCAAACAAGGGTTTGTTTGCCTTACTTTGCTTAGGTGCTAAGCACACATGAACGACCTCTAAGATATTTTTTTGAAAACGGTGTGTTCCAGTGGTGTCTCAAACGGAAGAAGAGGCCTCAAAAGCACGTGAATGACCTTAGAACTTTTTCAGAAGAAGCGCCTGCTAGTAGCATCCCAGATGGAAGAGGAGGTCTTAAAACTTATTTTCTATCATTGTCTCAAGAAGAATGTTTTTCCATTTTCACAACCCATTTTTGAATGTGTTCCAAAAAGAATTTGTAAAAATGATGTATGCAAGAGTTGTAGTACTTTTGGAGTACAACTGTATCTCTCTGACTTTTTCGTGATTTTGTCGTTTAAGCACTTAAAAAGTAGCCCAAATATGGTATGCGGTCTTTTTCGGACAACTTTTAGAGCTTTTAAGTCTGTTTTCTGCCTCGATTTTTGCTGGGCAGATACCAAAACAATGGATTTTTCCCTCGAACACTCAAGACCGATTTCAAAGAGCTCGATTAGGGCTTTCCAATGAGCACTAGAACGTGTTCATTGGCCTCAGGGTTTAGGAGATACGAGTCCCCAAACAAGGCTAATTTTAAACTCTTTTTTAAAAAAGTTACTTCACAAACCTATTTCATGCCGTGAAACGTAGGGTACCTCACACCATGAAATGGAGGCTATTTCACATCGTGAAGCTCTTTTTTTCATGGACTTATTTCACACCGTGAAATGTAGGGCATCTCACGCTATAAAATGTAGGGTATCTCACACAGTGAAATGGAGGCTATTTCATGCTGTGAAGCTTTGTTTTTCCATGGATATATTTCACGCCGTGAAATGTAGGGTATCTCATGATGTGAACGTTTTTTTTAAACTCTAGAGGGAAATTCAAGTTTTCTTGTGTGGTGTAAGATTCCTCCCCATCCTCTCAAGATGTCCAGCATCTTCGCCCAAACACGCCAGTGATGTAAGTGGCAAAAATGGTTAACCAGACATATCATAAGTGTCAGCTCATGTTGAGCTTTGAAAAGATGCAGGGGAGAAGAGATCTTCCCTAGCATTCTGTTCAAAATCTGGAACACACCTTTTGATGACTTGATCAATTCCCTTGCTATATAATGCCCCTGCAATCACCAAAAAAGGTCTACTCTTCAAGGCAAACTTCCTCCTCTGATCTGCAGTAAACTCACCTGGGATAGTGCCGTCAGTCAGAAATGTCAATAATTGGTCATACCAAGAATCCGACACAGCAAGCTGAACTTCAAATAATGGAGCATCTGGTAAATTATCATTCACTCTAACTGGTTCTTCACCTGTTTCTAGCCTACTCAGGTAATCAGCAATGGCATGGTCTTTTCCTGGAGTATGAACAATCACAAAATCAAACTCCTGTAATAACAACATCCACCTAGCCAACCTTCCTGTTAGCATTGGCTTTTTGATTAGATACAACAAAGCTTGGTGGTCAACATGGAAGATTACCCTATTTCCCAACAAATAGTGCCTAAATTTTTTCAAAGCATATACCATGCCTAATGCTTCTCTTTCAGTGACAGCATAATTCCTCTCAGCTGATGTGAGTACTCTGCTTGCATAATACACTGGCCTAAACCAACCTCTGACTTTTTCCTACATCAACACAGCTCCTACGGCCACATCAGATGCATCCACAAAGATATGAAAAGGCAAAGACCACTCCGGAGACTGTTGAACCGGTGCAACAGAGATCATCTTCTTTAAAAGTTGGAATGATCTTTTCTGAGGATCAGCCCAAACAAAAGCTACTTCTTTCTTAGTTAAGTGTGTTAGTGGTAAACACACATTAGCTAAATATCTGAGATACCTTGAATGCCACTTAATTTGACCCACAAATCTCATCAACTCTTTAACATTAATAGGAGCCTTTGCAGATTGGATGGTTTCAATCTTCTTTACATCAATGGCCATCCCTTCACTTGAAACCACATGACCCAGTAGTACCCCACTTCTAACAGCTATGACACTCTTGTACGGATTCAGTGCCATTCTGAACTGTCTACATCTCTCCACACATAACTTCAGATGCAGCAAATGCAAGTCTTTCTTGCCAAAAACCGAAAAATCATCTACAAAAACCCTCATAAAATCCTGTAAATATGGCTCAAATACCTTATGGGCGACAAAGTTGAATGATGGTGGTCCATTCTTCAAGCCAAAACTCATTACTGTATACACAAATGCACCCCACTCAGTAATGAAGGATGTTTTGTATTGATCCTCCTCAGCAACGTGAATCTAATTATACCCAGAAAATCCATCCAGAAAGCTATACATTTCATGCCCTGCAACTGCATCCAAAACTGCATCACAAAAGGGCATTGGAAAAGGATCAGTAATAGTTGCTGCATTAAGCTTTCTATAGTCCACACATACTCTCAGCTTGCCACCATTCTTCTTAGGTACCACTATAATTGGAGACAACCATGGCACTTCATTCACTGGCTTGATGAAGCCTACTGTCAACAACTTGTCTATCTCCTCCTTAACCTGCTTTGCAAAACTAGGTTTCATTCTGTACCTTTGCTGCACAATCGAAATTGCATCTTTCTGCAAGTTAATATGATGTTGATGTAATGCAGGGTCTATACCTTTCACCTGAGAATACTCCCAAGCAAATACATCCATGTATTCTTGCAACAATTGTAACAACTCCTTCTCAAAAATTCTCCTTCAGCATGGACACTTACCTTTACCATTTTTGGGTCAGCCTCTGTACCCAAATTAATCTCTTTCAATTCATCCTCCTTAACCTTACTAGAAGTGCCAAACTTCTTGTCATAGATTCTTTCAGCCATAATTCTTGCATCCTTCTCCTCCTGCTCAATCTGTTCCTTGGTAGAAGATTCTGCTGTGTGTTCCATTAGCTGTCGAAATTCTGTTCCCTAAATCTCTTGTCCGGGTGCTACATCGGACCTGTCCTGAGCCTGTTCTTTATCCGGCTGTAATATTTGTTCCACATCCACGTCAAATACTGGAACAATTGTTGGATTTCCCTTCAGAAATTCTTCTTCCTCATCATCTTCAACTTCTTCTGCCAAGTTGATAGTTTGTGCAAACAATGGTTTCTCCTTGAGTGGAATATTCTTCCTCCCTTGCATAGGTATAGTCACTTTCTTCTTCCCTTTTCTTATAACAACCACATTCTCTCCCCAATCTTGTCTGACTTTGGCCATTCTGAGCCAAGGTCTTCCCAACACCATTTCATAAGAGGACGCTGAATTCGACATTCGCATGACCACAAAATTGACCAAGAAGGTCATACCTGCAATTGCAATATGTTGCTGTTTGAGAATTCGTAATGGTTGTACGCTTATTTGATCTACCATCTTCCCCTGAAAAGGTGCTGGGGCCAACTTTCCCAAGCCCATTTGTGTATAAACAACTTTAGATAAAATGTTTACTCCGGATCCTCCATCCAACAATACATTTGCAAAAATCCTGCCCTCAAACCGAACTTTGATTACAGGCACAACAAAATCAACACCTGCTGGATCAATGTTGTTTACTGCTGGGAATCCTATTTGATGAACCAATTGTAAGATTCCTCCCTAGCCTCTCAAAATGTCCAGCATATTCCCCTGTAATCAATTCCCTCTTCAGAAATATAAGAGATCTTGTCTTTGACTATTTTGGCATAGAGAGAGAAAATATTCTAGAGAGAGAATATTCAGATTTTGAATATTTCTGGATAGAAAAATATCTCATATAATTAAGATGAATTCCCCTGAAACAAAAATTCAAAAAGAACTTTCCAATGTGCAATTGGAATTAATTGGAAATGGGTATAAAGGACCTTAGCCTAAAGGGTCTAGATTTTCAAAAAATTTAGATTATGGTCCAATTAAGGTTCCTATGGGCCAATTGGATCAATCCATGTGTAGGGAGGAGATAAATCCAATTTTGTAAAAGAAGATACCCAAAAATGAGTAAATGCTCACATAAGATGAAGAGTTGACTATGTACAAGGTTTATTAGTAAGAAACTATGAGCAATATTAAAAATATGAGATATTTTGGGTATAATGATTCCATTTTGACACATATGTAAGGAAGGGGAGTTTTTTAAAGGAGGTGCATATTTCACATAAGATGAAGAGTTGAAAATGTACAAGGTTTATTAGTAAAAAACTATGAGCAATATTAAAAATATGAGATATTTTGGGTATCCAAAAATGAGTAAATGCTCACACAAGATGAAGAGTTGAAAATGTACAAGGTTTATTAGTAAAAAACTATGAGCAATATTAAAAATATGAGATATTTTGGGTATAATGATTCCATTTTCACACATATGTAAGGAAGGGAAGTTCTTTAAAGGAGGTGCATATTTCACATGCTTGAATGAGTTTTAAACTCATAAAAATTGAGATATTTCATCTCTCCTCTCTCCTCATTCAAGTCTAGTTCCAAAAAGTTAGCTTAACTGACCTAAAAATGGTCAAAAATTGACCAAACTGATTTAGGAAATTCTAGAATCAGTTTGTTTGGTTAGGAGCTCAATTTTTCCTATAAATAGAAGCCTCCCCCTTGTTGAAAAATATATAGTGTTTATGCATTGTTACTCTACTCCACCTAAGCCAAGAACTGTGAATTCATTAATAATTCATTAGTTTTTGGCACTTCCCTCTTTCTTCAATCCCCATTGGTGGCTCCATCAACATACTAAACCAATTGATTGGTTGGGGGCCTCTACCATGAACAAAGAATCAAGCAAATTGTAAGGTAAATGGTGAATTTTGATCTTTTCTATAATTTCTCAATGCTTCTCCCTTCTCAACCCCTCTCAAGCTTGAGAAGCTTAATTAGAATGGTTTTTGAATGCTATTGAGGTTAATTGATTAATGATAGTTAGGAATTACATAAAATTGATGAATGCTATTGAAGTTAATTGATTAATGATAGTTAAGAATTATATAAATTTCCATTTATGCTTAATTCAAATGGTTTTTATGTAAATGCTCTCTCTCACTCAAGAAATGGTCATACTCATGACCCATTCTCAATCCAAATGAAGCTTTTCATAAAGCTTTTCCTTAATCCAAGATTAAGCTATGCTTGAGGCCAAATTAATGGCTTTTTTCTATGCTTTTAGTTTATGTATATTGATGATTCAATCCATTATGGATTAATGATCCAATTAGAGTTCATTCTAATTATTTCATTAATAATAAGCTTTATCTCTTAGAAAAATTAAGATTTATCAGTCATAGCAGCGGAGCTATGGCAAAATTTTTATAAGAAATTACGCATAAAATAATTTCATTCAAAGCATAAAAAGAGGACTTCCTACCATATTCTAGGAATTATCATCCTAGATTAATTGGAAGAATTTCATTGTAACAATGGAGAAATTAAGCTTTTATATTATGCGTAAAGGATAAATATTTATATCAAAAGTGTTACTTTTATCATTTTTATTTTCATGCATAGGAGTATGCATAATGGATAAATTTTTATATCAAAAGTGTTACTTTTATCATTTTTATTTTCATGCATAGAAGTATGCATAATGGATAAATTTTTATATCAAAAGTGTTACTTTTATCATTTTTATTTTCATGCATAGAAGTATGCATAATGGATTAATTTTTATATCAAAAGTGTTACTTTTATCATTTTTATTTTCATGCATAGAAGTATGCATAATGGATAAATTTTTATATCAAAAGTGTTACTTTTATCATTTTTATTTTCATGCATAGAAGTATGCATCATGGATAAATTTTTATATCAAAAGTGTTACTTTTATCATTTTTATTTTCATGCTTAGAAGTATGCATAATGGATAAATTTTTATATCAAAAGTGTTACTTTTAGCATATTGAATTTCATGCATAGGGGTATGAAAAAAAATGATTATTTTATTATAAAACTGTAAAGAAAAAAAATGATTATTATTTTCATATTGAATTTCGTGCATGGAGGTGAAAAAAAAATAATATTATTTTATTATAAAAATGTTTTTTTAAAATGATTATTTTATTGTGAAAGTGTTACTTTTATCACATTTGAATTTCATGCATAGAGTTATGCATAAAAGATATTTTTATACTAAAAGTGTGATTTTCATCATAAATAGATTTTATGCATAAATTAGATGCATAAGTGAAATTCTTTATTTCTAAAAGTGTAATTCCTACTAAATTGAATTTATGCATAAGAAGATGCATAAAAGATTGATTTTAATTCAAAAGTGTCATTCTCATCTAAATTGAATTTATGCATAAGAAGATGCATAAAAGATTGATTTTCATTCAAAAGTGTCATTCTCATCTAAAATGAATTTATGCATAGGAAGATGCATAAAAGATAGAATTTTAATTCAAAGTGTCATTCTCATTTAAAATAAATTTATGCATAGGAAGATGTATAAAAGATTGATTTTTATTTCGGAAGTGTTAGTCTCCTTAAATGGAATTTATGTATAATTAGATGCGTAAAGAAATTTTATATCAAATATAAGAATTCCCTTGTATTCTATAAATAGATATAGGAAGGGATCGGATGTGATAAGAGATGTATGAGATGTGATAAGATGTGATAAGATGTATATAAGATGAGTTAGGATGTGATAAGAGGTGTATGAGATGTGATAAGAGGTGTATGAGATGTGATAAGATGTGATAAGATGCATATGAGATGAGTTAGGATGTGATAAGATAAGTTAAGATGTGATAAGATGTGTATGGGATGAGATAAGATGTGTATGGGATGAGATAAGAAGTGTATGAGATGAGATAAGATGTATATGGGTTGTGATAGGGCGAGAATGGATGTGATGTAAAAGAATAGATGTGAAGGCGTATGAGGCTATATGAATGGAAATGTGGAAATGGATGAATGTATGTGGATGTAAGAATGTGAAAACGGATGTATACATGTAGATGTAGATGTATGGATGTGAATGTGATTATGGATGTGGATGTATGCATGGAGATGTGGATGTATGGTTATGTATGTGGAAGTGGATGTATGAATGAGGATGTGAAAATGGATGTATGCATGGATGTGTATGTGGAATAATGAACGTGAATGTGTATGGAAAATAATGTGTCGTCGATGAGTAAATGGATGAAAATGAATACACATTGAATGGAACGTGGATTAAGTAAAGTGGATTGTGGAGGGATAATGTAGAAAGACGAGAGTTCGATATAGAAACTGTATTTTTTGACTGTTTGTAAATGACTGTTTTATGTCAAGAATGCTAGAGAAGCATTTTGATCGTCTTGTGGATTAAGGTCATGGAGACCTAACTGATAAAGTTGCAACTGCTGACGGAGAGTCAATGGAGGACGTCTCGCGTAGCAAGGTCTCGGCCGAGGTCTTGACTAGCCTCGGTTCAATTTAAATGGTGAGCTTCTGGTACGGTGGATTAGGGACCAAGGAAGTAGCCTATGAGTGAAGCGCTAGGTCACCTGCGAAGGATCCTAGAGGGTGCTGACCATACGTGCTCGGGCTCTGGGTCGCCGAAGATACCCACACGTGCGTCGTGGAAGATATTGGAACAAGGAATATGAGTTGTTTTCTGAAACCGGGCATGGATCTGGTTGATTGACCTTGCTGGTCCTCAATGGATGAGTCCATGGCTCTTTTATATGGATCTGTGGGTTGATCTTGCTGATCTTCCACGGAGATTCCATTCTATTATATGAATATATTACCGGTTACTATGAGCTAGGAACTATGGAAAAGGCCCCTGAGTGAACAGGTGGTGAGCGTTCTGGTTACCAATGATGCCATAAGTATACCGATGAATGAATGTCTGGAAATAAGGATTCAACCACAGATTGAGGATTGTCATCAGTGACATAATGGTTTCATTAAAGGATTGTTTTAAAGTTAGCTGATGCTAAGAAAAAGGCAATTTCATATTGGGTGTGTAAGTGGTGTGACTAGTTTTATGTTTGCATGAACGTCCCGGCTAGGGGGCCTTGGAACTCTTTTCCTTGGTACCCGGGACAAAACCTAACCAAATTCTTAATTGGATCCCATCACTACAGTGGTTGGGCGGTTGGCTAACCCATGGGATTGGATGGGGTTAGGCTGGACTGATGGATCCGTAAATCAAGATTTAATTTCTATTATTACGATAGATGAAGTAAATCCCGAATAGTAATTGTTCTATGGATAGGAATCAACGGCTGTGCCTCTTGATGGTTGGGGAAAAAAGCGTTGATCCCAATGATCCAAGTGCAAGTTTCTTCCTTGATCTGACCAAGTACCGTTAGAGGTGCAGTCGGATCAGTTTGATCAGTAATGATCTTGACTACGTTAGAGTAAAGAGTTATCCTGGTGGAATCGCCCGTGCTTTCCGGGTAAAGGAAGTTTTTCGGGTTTCGGTTTTGGATAAACCGACAGATTAGTCTCTTGTCCGGATATCCGAGGGCGAGGCCCCGAGTGTGAGACCCCTTCCCCGCGCACGATGTGCTACTTCCGCTGCTAGTACCCCGAATCCGTAGCGCGGTGGAGACTGGGATCTTACAGTTGGTATCAGAGCGAAATTGAACGCTAATAAAGATAATTAAATTCTTATCTGAAATTAGTAATAAGAATTCAGAAACAGCATTTTCATAATGAATTTTCATTCCGTAAGCTTCTTTAATGAAGAAATTTTAATCAAAGAAATTGTTTTTATAGATGGAAGTTTCCCATTTATCTGGTATTCCCGACCTCACCCAGTCTCAAGATATGATTGCATTTGCCTTCGAGCATCTCATCTCTTCCGCTTCAACTGGAACAAACCGAGCAAGACTTGCACGCCATTTCGAGGAATTATATTTTCCTAACCTAGTGGAGAGACAACAGCATAAGTGGTTTGCAGGGCTATATATCCACGCCCATTTGTTTTGGAGCTTCAAGAGCAGATTTTGATTGTGGGTTGGGTAAGGTAGAAACATTACCCCTTTGACACGATAAAGCTCATGGATTAGCAGAGACTTCCTGTTAGATAACCGTAACGCCGCTACGGGCGTTACCACGAGAGGGGACGGCCTCTGGCTCACCACCCAGCCATAGAGGAAGAATGAGGATTGCCCCTCATCCCCCAGGCTATATAGTGTGTGGCCTGCCGTCCACACTAGCCTGGCCGCCCATGACTCCGCATGGGCGTCCTCTCCCACTGAACCCCGGATATGGCCATCCGGTCTGCCGTCGGTCACAGGCTTTACAGCCTACGTGACATTACCCCCCCCTTAAGAAGAGTTTTCTTCCTCGAAAACAAACTGGGGAAACCTTTTGGAAATTGCACTACGGCGTTCCCAGGTAGCTACCTCCTCATCCCTATCTGTCCATTTAACAAGTACCTCCTGGTACACTTTATGTCGGGTCTGTCTATCACGATACTGTAGAATCTTTTCAGGTTTATGTGGTATCTTTGGTGGCTCTATCAAGTCCACCAAAATCTCTGGAGAAACTGCGTTCTCTAACCCGTGAACTGATTTCTTCAGTTTACTGACATGGAAGACAGGATGGACTTGAGAACTCTCCGGTAACTCAAGTTTATATGCTACGTCCCCAATCTTCTTAAGGATTTTAAAAGGACCACAATATCTCGGAGAAAGTTTATCACACTTTCCCGTTTTCATGGTTTCTGACTGCGCAGGAACCTTGAGGAATACAAAGTCACCTTCTGCAAAGGTCACCTTTCTTCGTCCTTTATCCGCATAAGTTTTAGCGCGATCCTGAGCGCTACGAATGCTCTCACGTGCGGCTCTGAGCATATCATTCATATCTTCAAGGAAATCCTTGACAGATTGAATCTTCTCCTTTTCTAGGCCTACAGCCGTTGGAGATCTCGGCTGGAATCCATACATTAACATGAATGGTGTAAATCCAGTCGCTGAGTGTTTGGAGCTATTATAGGCAAACTCCAGTAAGGGTAAGTACTCTTCCCAATTAGATTGCTTCTTACTAACATAAGAACGCAACATATCCTCTAGAATTTGGTTAACTCTTTCAGTTTGACCATCAGACTCCGGATGATCTGCCGTACTCATACTCAGAGTAGTATCCAGCTTTTTGAAGACTTCCCTCCAAAAATGACTGTTGAATTTTCTATCTCTATCCGACACTATATCTGCGGGCAGGCCATATAGCTTGTAGAGATGTTCAATAAAGAGTTTTGCCAACTCTGGCGTTTTAACAGTTTTCTTCGTGGCAATAAACTTTGCCATTTTAGTTAACCTGTCCACTACCACCCACACCGAGTCATTCCCTCGACTCGTCTTGGGTAAACCGGTAATGAAATCCATGGAAATGCTTTCCCATTTCCCTTGAGGAATCTCCAGCGGATGGAGTAGTCCTCCAACCTTAAGACGTTCATGTTTATTGACCTGGCACTTATTGCATTTCAGCACATAAGTCTGGACGTCCTTAAACAAACTAGGCCAATAAAACTGTCTTTTTACTAGTGCATAGGTCTTCTGAATCCCGGGATGACCCGCACTTGGACTATCATGACTTTCTTTAAGAATTTGGGCCCGAAAGTCACCAATAGTTGGTACACATATTCTACCCTTGTAGAGTAAGTACCCGTCGTCAATGGAGTAATTAGCATATTTCTCCCCCCGACGAAGTTTATCACTCCCCTTTGAAGCCGTGGCAGTCAAAGGTGATGAAGGGCCTACGTCAGAACTCTCCGGTTCCAAACTATACCCAGAAGACACGGCTTGTCTCTCCGGACTAACTCTCGCTTCCCTTCCCGTTGCACCTTCGGCCAGTCTCTCCGGACTAGCAATACGTGCCAACGAGGGAGGTGGTCGCGTCTGTGAAGAAGTGCGTACGCGTACAGCGCGCCAGACCTCTGTAAAAGATGGATCGTGCTCACATAAACCACGTAGGGACTCCAAGAAATCATTCTTGAAGACTGTGAAACTAAGTTCATTAATCTGTGGCATGCGACTAAGTGCATCTGCCACCACGTTATACTTACCTTTCTGGTAACGTATCTGAAGGTCAAACTCTTGTAGAGTCTCCGCCCACCGAGCTTTTCTACCCTTCAGTTCATTTTGACTTGAAAGCCATTTCAGACTTTCATGGTCCGTCCGGACCTCAAAAGTGGCACCATATAAATAGTGTCTCCACTTTTTCAGTGCATGAACTATCGCTAGTAACTCTCGCTCGTAAGCCGAGTAGTTACGCTGCGCACGATCTAACTTTTTACTTTCAAATGCAATTGGGCGTCCCCTTTGCATAAGTACGGCCCCAATGGCCTCATCACTAGCGTCTGTTTCCAAAACAAACGGCTCATTTGGATCGACAATTGTCAAAACAGGTGCAGCTGCTACGGTCACCTTGAGCTTGTCAAAGCTCTTCTGTTGGGCGTCCCCCCAACTAATGTTTTTTGTTTTTGACCGTAACTGGTCAGTCAACGGGACTGCGATCTTCGCGTAGTCCTTCACATACTGTCGGTAGAACCCCGACATGCCAAGAAAAATCTGCAGTTCCTCGAGATTCTTCGGCGCTGGCCATTTAAGAATAGCTTCTACTTTTTCTGGCTCCATCCGCGTACCATCGGCGGATATAATATGGCCAAGGTAGTGAATTTCTGTTTCAAAAAATTCACATTTGCTTTTCTTTGCAAATAATTTGTGCTCTCGCAACAACTTGAACACTAGACGCAAATGCTCTATGTGTTCTTTCTGTGTCTTACTGTACACAAGAATATCATCTAGGAAAACTACTACGAATTTTCCCAGATATGGACGTAAAATACTATCCATCAGCGTCATAAACGTCGCTGGAGCATTGGTTAGCCCAAACGGCATAACCAAAAACTCAAAATGCCCGAAACGGGTCCTAAATGCTGTCTTCGCAACATCTTCTTGTTTAATTCTAACCTGATGATACCCAGATCTCAGGTCTATTTTTGTGAAGTATCTCGATCCATAGAGTTGATCAAACAACTCATCCATGCGTGGCATCGGATACTTGTTCTTAATCGTTATCTGATTAAGAGCCCTATAGTCTATGCACATCCGCATAGATCCGTCTTTCTTCTTTACCAGAAGAATAGGCGATGCCCACGGACTTGAACTAGGCCGAATAAAGCCTTTGTTCAAATATTCCGTTAATTGTTTTTCCACCTCCTGTGCCTCGGAGTGGCTTAATCTATAAGCAGGTTTGCTTATAGGTTTTGATCCTGGCATAACTTCGATGCCATGGTCTACTTCCCTAGATGGTGGTAAACCATCTGGTAAATCATCAGGAAAAACATCCTGACATTCCTCTAATAAATTCTTTAAAGTATCTACGTACTTTTTCTTTAATGTCTCATTCACCTTGGATTTTTTCTTGTTTGAATCACATGCATGCCAAACAGGGTTTTCAAACAGTGGGTCTCGTCCAAGGTTATTTTGTTTTTCTTGTTTGTCTACGCAAACATCATTTATCGTTTCATCTACGGAAACAGAATTCAAAAGAGGGTAACAAGCATATACCTCCGCTATCTGGTCTCTGCGGACCGCTGTACACAATTCCATGGAGGAAATAAGTGGTGTGGCAGGGACAGTACGGTCGCCCTGCAGGGTGATGACTCTACCTCCATGCTCAAAACATAGCGTGTTATGTAAGTAATTCCGAACTAGACTAGGGCCCAAGCTATACAGCCACTCCCTGCCTAGATATACGTCTGCTCTGGCTAAGTGCATGACCTGAAAGTCAAGCGGAGCCTTGTAGTCCTGCATAGATAATGGGACCCCCAATACTACGGTATTCCATACCGTTTTGTCATATCCGTTGGCTAGGCCAACAGTATATTCATGATCACTCCAGGTCTCAGTCAACCCCAACTTCTTGACTAACGAATAGTTCAAGAAGTTGTGGCTAGCTCCATCATCAATAAAAACTGTGACTCTACGGCCACTTATGGTGCCATACATGCGCACCATGTCATGCGGACCTACAGTAGGCTGCCACATCGCTGGTGTCACTGAACAAGCGTGATGCTCATCACTATGACACACTGTCACCTCTCTGAACTTTGCGGAACTGAGAGGGAGTCTCTGCACTGTATGCAACTGCCTAGAAGATTTACCATCTTTCTTGGGCTCGTTGCCACTCGTGCTGGCTTTAGGCTTTGGACACTCAGCCTTCGTGTGTCCTACTTCATTGCAATTAAAGCAGCGATTTTCCTTTCGCGCTTTAATATATTGCTCTTTCTTTTGGTTTTCGGTGTCTCTTTTTTTTCTGGATGGTCGCGGTTTTTTAGACCAATGACCACCCTGTCCTTCCTGGTCCGTCCTATCCCCTTGTTTCTCACTGCGGAACCCTTTTCTTTTGAGGCCTGACCTCCTCTTTTCACTACCCTCGGCCCTGCTAGAACCACCACGCGCACTACGGCGCTTGATGTCATCAAATATCTGTGCATATTGAATTGCCTCTGCTAAGTCTTTAGGCTGTAGGGGTTCTACGTACTCAAGGTAATCATCTTTGAGGCCTCTCTTAAAGCCCCGCAATGTTTGGAATGCATCGATCCCTTTTAACTTGAGTACTATCTCCCTGTAGTTTGAGATGTACTGAGTTAGGGATTTGTTCTCCATTGAGCACTTGTCCCATAACTCCCAGCTTCTCTCTGCTTCATTAACAGGCAAAAATTCTTTTCGAAACATCGTTTCAAATTCCGTCCAAGTGGCAGGGCGAGTTGTCAGACTCATCCACCACTTGTACGCTTTGCCGGTTAAAGAGAGGCTAGCCTCTACGGGCTGTATACGGCTAGGCTGCTGTCGCAGCGCGTGCAAATCTGACCACTTCGCTAGAAACATATTGACTGAGTCCTTATTTCTCTCCTTTTCCTCGCCACCAAAACTAGGCGGCTTTAAGTCTTTTAACAACGACGAAGCTGTCGCTACGGACGGCCCCGCAGGCGCATCGGCCTGTACTCCTACAACCACTGGCGAGGCTACGCTCACCCGTGCTGTAGGAGCTCGGCTACTACGAGGAGTCGGAGTACTAGCCGAGGCGGCTGTCAGTGCATCTAACCGTGTGGAGATGCTCTGTAACATCGTGACTAAATCAGCCTGGACTTTATTCATAGTGTTCAATTTGGCATTAAGATATTTAAACAGTCCACTAGAGAGCTCCGTCTCTGTCAGGACATCAGCAGGGTCTAGTAGGTCATAGTCATCGTCGTCATAATCCAAGAGGTCCTCCTCGGTCCCCTCGGCGACGTCAGTGTTCATGTCCTCTGGCTCATCGGCCAGAAAGGGGTCATCAGCCAATGCGGCCGCTGCGGGCTCGCTGGGTCCTAAGGCAGGGTCAATAGACGAGGAGGGCGCTGGCGGATCACGAGTGATCGATAAGCGCGCTCCGGACCGAACAACGGTCGGGCGTGTACGGCCTGACAATTCGGTCGGGGTCAAACCCGCGACCGAGGACAAGAGACTGGAAAAACCTAGAGAAGTAGAAGGCGGTGGAGACACACTACGCCTAGCAGACATTTTAATTCTTGCAAAAATAATGCGAGAACTCGGAAATTACTAAAAAAAACGCTAATAAAAATGAGCAATGGTGGAGAGAGAATAATAGTCACCCCCCTTTACGGTCGCCTGTCGATTTGTTGCGTTGCGAGCCTATACAAGGACGCTTCCGGGATGCTCCGATCCGCGAGAAAATGCCTGCAACTCATAACAAAAATTAATCTCTGGAAACACTTATTGCTTTCCGGGATTTTTCGGGGATGATTCTCCTCCCCAGTTGAGAGAGAGAGGGTCTTTGAATTTTTCATTTTTAATTTTTTCAAATTGAATAATGAAAAATATATATAATATATAAAAAGAAATGGTTTTTTTTTTTTTTTTTGGGGTTGATTCTGGCCGCTGGTGGGCGTCTGGCGTGTGCTGGGCGTTGTGGCTCTGGCCGCCGCCGTTGGCTGGCTGGCGCCGCCGCTGGCCGCCCATGGCCTGGCTGGCTGGCCGCCGCCGCCCAGGGCTGGCTGGCGCCGCCGCCTGCTGGCCGCTCAGGGCTGGCTGGCCTCCACCGGCTGGCCTGGCTGGCTGCCGGGTATCTTCAGACGGAGCACACGCAGGTCAAGTATTTGCTCTTCACCCCCCCACGCTAATGGTCCTGGGCCTTCGCCCCACACACGAGCTCAAACATTTTTCGTGGGGTCTTCGCCCCTCCACACAGAATATCAGCTTCGCCCCCAAACACACACGGGCTCTGCTGGTCGTGGGGAACGCTCTTTGTCCCACACACACGGAAATTTCAGGTCGACTGCCTTGCTTCAACCATCTCGGCTGCACAGACACGCTTTTTAAACGGTGGTCTGTAACAACCGGGTTTCGAGTCCAGCAGCAGTCAAGAGCAGACGTGAACTCCAGCAGCAGTAAAGAGCAGACGTGAACCTTTAGCTACGACATTTACAGCCTAAGCTCATGGGTTTCGCCGCCCCACGCACACGGGCTGCTGGTGGTGGGGGTGGTCTGCCCATTCAAAACAGAGCTCGTGTGTTTCCAAGGCTCTCATGGGGCTAATGTGCGCCCCCCCCCCCCCCCCCCCCCCACCTCTACACACAGGTATTTCCCTTGAAAACCTTCAACGCAGAATATTGCGAAGCAATTCAACGCAGAAAAACAAAGAAAACAAAGAAATTTTTGCTTACCTGCGATTGTGTGTGTCGGGGAGAGAGAGTGAGAGAGAGAGAGAAAGAGTTCTTCCCTTCAAAGTTTTGGCCCTCCTTCATCCACACATTCCCTTGTGGAGATAAGGGTGAGGAGATTGTGGATGAAAACCACTGAGTGGGCTCCGGTCCCCCGTTCGCGCGCGGACTCTGACGATCCCTTCGAACCATGCTCTGATACCAGTGTTAGATAACCGTAACGCCGCTACGGGCGTTACCACGAGAGGGGACGGCCTCTGGCTCACCACCCAGCCATAGAGGAAGAATGAGGATTGCCCCTCATCCCCCAGGCTATATAGTGTGTGGCCTGCCGTCCACACTAGCCTGGCCGCCCATGACTCCGCATGGGCGTCCTCTCCCACTGAACCCCGGATATGGCCATCCGGTCTGCCGTCGGTCACAGGCTTTACAGCCTACGTGACACTTCCTCTACTTGCAGTGCTGTTGTGGATATATCCCTATAGTACAAATCATCTAGAAGGTCACGTGGTTGTACCATTCGTATAGGAATAATATCATATCCATCTGAGTCACAAAATTGAATTGGCTTCGGTAAAGCACATGTCGATAATGTTGCAAGGACATGACTCCATTCTAATGGATCAATTAAATGCTCAGGGAAGGGTTGTGGAATGTATGCCTCGTCTGATACACTTCGATTACCCTTAAGTCTCTCAGTGTTGAAATCCCTACATGAGGCTCCATACATCCATAGATCTTCTCGCCCATCGGACAATGTAACTCTTGAGCCCTCAGATGAAGCAGAATCAAACTCATCTATTGGAGACCTTGTTACATCCCGATATGAGTGATTCCTTAGGTTGACCCTTGTGATGACAGAATCATGTCGGAGATACAAATAATTGTATCCCCAATCTTGAATCATTTGAAATTGTCGCATGAATGGTCTACCCAATATCACTTTGTAGTTTGGATGTTTTCCAAAATCCACTACTGCAAAGGTGTGCTCATATTCAATCCCACATGTGGTGACCAATATGTTCTCAAGCAACCCAAGGGGATGTTCTAAGCTTCCATCTGCTAGCTGCAAGCGCATCCTGGTACTCCTAATAGCTGGTTTGCCCCACTTTTCCCAAATGGACCTTGTCACAATGCCCACTCCTGCACCACTATCAAGTATTGCAGTTGAAGATACTTTTCGCACTTCTAATGGGAGGGTAGCATTTCCCTAATCGTCCTCACAAAATTTTCCTACTTTGTTGATAGGAACTGGCAATACATGCTTTGTCTCAGGGTGTATAGTACACTCATGGTGACCCTTTTGTAGCAATACTTGCTCTGACAAACATGTGGCAATATCATTCCACAACTCAGGTCGAATTTTTATCAAATCAAGCAAAGGTAAGGTACAAGCCACTGGTGCTGACAAAATAGCTTGCACCATACTCATATCTTTCTCCTTTGTCAACCTTTTATGCATGGAGGGTATCCTCAAGGTTTGAGAACAGTTCTCATATTCTCCCAGATATGATGGTAAGGTTTTCATTGTATGCTTACTTCTAGGAGAAACAATTGTTTGAACTTCCTCCTGGATGCTTGGGTGTCTAAATTTGTTTTCCGTGCCCCCGGTAAAATCCACCTCAGAGAATGGAGGCGAACTAATAGAGGACATGTTCTCATTAACTTTCTCATGAACTGCGGCCCACATCTCATTTGCCATGTCCTCATTAGCATCAATAACTTCATCATTGCATGGGAAGACAAGGCTAGGTGGTGGCAGATTACTCCCTTTCAATTGGGTGTCAATTGGTGCAGACCTTTCGCTATGAGCTTGTGAAATGAGCTCACTTTTCATTTCTCGACTCGATCACACTTCTGGTATGGTTTCTAATGTTGGCTTAAGAGAGGTTGGGCCCCGAGGAATAGGTGGTGGTGGTCCCTCAAGTATTGACTGAGCTTCCCTAATGAGTTGCTGATGTACAGCTAGATTGATCTTCTCCTCACGAGGGTTTGGGTATTCTTGAAGCTTCTTGGGTAGCTCAGATAAAGCTGCAATGCGACTTCTATGAGCATCAATGATGGCCTCTAGAGTCTCATTCACTTTATCCACAAAAACAGAACCCCCAGAACTATCCTCAGTCGTACTAGCCTCATTTTGTTTAACACTAGGCCCAGGTTGAGGTTGATGTTCCTCATGCACTTCTTGGGTTGTACACTGTGGGTGCTGCAAAGAGGTCTACAGTTGCCATTGGGTGTATGTATGCACATTGAGGTCACTGGTTGTGACATTTGAGTGGACTGCAGTACCGCTGTGCAGAAAATACAGCAGTTGTGCAGAAAAAACCAGAGTGCAGTTTCTGGTAAAATTGTGTGTTTGGCAAGATGTCTAATGATGGCATAACACAGATTGTGGCTGAGAAGCTGGATAAGAATAACTTCCATGCTTGGAGGTTCAGGCTAACGAATTTCCTGATGGAAAAAGGTTATTGGGACTACATAGAAGGTGAGCATGAAGAGGCACCGGAGATACCGGATATAAATTCGACTGCTGAAGATGTGAAAGAGTTTAAAGACTGGAACCAAGGAGCCAGGAAGGTTATGTATTGGCTTTCCATTAGTATACAGGACACCATGATTGGGCACATTCAGGAGGCATGGGACACCTTGGTAAAGCTTTATGAAACAAATACCAAGGCACGTAAGATACAGTTGAAGAATGAACTTCATACTGTGGAGAAAAAGAGCATGTCTGTGAATGACTATACGCTGAAGATAAAGGGTATTGTGGAATCCCTTGCATCTATTAGTGTGTCAGTAGATGATGATGACAAGGTGGAAGTCTGTCTACGTGGTCTCGGGCCACAATACAAGGCGTTCAAGACGTCTATTCAGACTCGGGAAAACATTCCCAACTTTACAGATTTGGTGTCTATGCTGATTATCGAAGAGAAGAACTTGGGTGAAGACCAACAGTCTTCACAAAGTAAAAACAGTTCAGAGCAACAGGCTTTCTACACGAGTTCAGGAAGAGGACGAGGTAGAGGAGGCCGTGGACGCGGTCAAGGAGGTGGCCGAACAGGTAATCAGAATTATGGCCAGCAGCAGCAGCAGCAGCAACAACAGTCCCAGAATCAACAACAACAACAACAACACGCAGGTGGAAGAGGCAGATTCAGAGGCAGGGGGAGTCAAAGAGGCCGTGGAAATTGGCAAAGGCAATATAATGATGCACGTGAATGCTATTATTGTGGTAAGCCTGGACATGTGCAGTCAGAATGTTATAAGAAGCAGGCTGACATACAAAATGAAAAATTGCAGCAAAACAACTATGCATCCTCAAGCAAAAATAATGAGGATAATGAAAGATTGTTTGTTATGCAGCATGTCGTGAATGCCATGTCTGAAAATGTTGATGCAACACAAAAGGATAATGTATGGTATGTGGATTCAGGCGCTTCGAACCACATGACGAGTCATGGGGAGTGGTTCAAGGAGATGAAAAACCCGGAAAGACCAGGTTTTGTGGAAATAGGGGATGACACTGCTCATCCAATTGCCCACGTTGGAGATGTGCCATTGTCTATGCAGGATGGCAAAGTGAAGTACCTTGCAGATGTACTTCATGTACCGAACATAACAAAGAATCTGGTTTCAGTTGGCCAGATGATTGAGCAGGGTTTGCAGGTTCGGTTTAACCCTGATGGGTGTTATGTTGAAGATTTCAAAGACAAGTGCAGGTTGGTTGCAAAAGGCAACAGAGTGGGCAGAATGTTTACGTTGAATGTAGACATGCCTGAAATGAGTGCTGCGATGTTTGCAAATGGTTCAGGAGTTGTTGCAGACACAGACATATGGCATAAAAGAATTGGACATGTAAATGTGCAGAGATTGAAGTCTATGCAGACAAAAGGAATTGTGACAGGGCTGCCAAAATTTAAAGTGGAAGGTATGCAGAAAATATGTGAAGCATGCCAATTTGGGAAGCAAACAAAGCATGTATTTCCACGTAACAGATATGTGAGCAAAAATGCACTAGATGTTGTGCATTCAGATGTATGGGGTCCTACGAAGACCGTATCTATGGGAGGCTGCAGGTACTATGTCACTTTTATTGATGACCACACAAGGAAAGTGTGGGTATATTTCATGAAGGAGAAGAGTGAGGTGTTCACTCACTTTCAGAATTTCAGAGTTTTGGTTGAAAAGCAAACAGGGAAATATGTAAAGTGCCTAAGGTCAGATGGAGGGGGAGAATACTTCTCCAATGAGTTCTCTGAATTTTTGAAGAAGAATGGTATTCGGAGACAATTCACATGCAGATATACTCCGCAGCAAAATGGAGTTGCTGAGCGGAAAAACAGGCACATTGCTGAGATTGCGCGAGCATTGATGGAAGAGAAGAATATGCCGCATTGCTATTGGGCTGAGGCTGTTTCTACAGCAGTATACATCATGAACAGGACTCCAACTGCAGCCATACATGATGTAACTCCAGAGGAGAGGTTTACTGGCAGAAAACCAGATTTATCTCATCTGAAAGTCTTTGGATGCATTGCATATGTGCATGTGCCAGATGAGCTGAGAACTAAGCTGGATCCGAAAGCTGAAAAATGTGTGTTTATTGGATATTCCCTTGAGCAAAAGGGATACAGGTGTTATAATCCTGCTACACGTGAGTTGAGGGTAAGCAGGGATGTTGTATTTGATGAGATGAGCAGCTGGTATGCTGCTGAAAAAGAAGCTGTTGGGGCTGATTTGAGTGGAAGTGTGGTTGCACAGAATGCAGGTCAGCAATCACAGTCTTTGAGTGGACCAAGAGAGTCCTCATCTAGTGGGTCTGTTGATAGACCATGGAGTGGCAGGCTGCGTCATAATACCAGCCCTGCAAATGTGATTACTACATCACGTAAAGGAAAAGAGAAAGTGGTTGAGCCCCTTGGTATGCCTGACATTTCTGCAGGGCATTCTCATGTTGATGGAGAGTCTAGTGGCTCAGATATGAGCCTTGATGAGGAGCTTGGGATCCCAGCTATGAGAACACCTGGTGTAAAGAAGGCTATGGAAGCCATGAATGAGAAGCTGCGAAGATCTGGGAGAGTGAGAAATCCTGTGCAGAGATTTACCTATGATGGTTATGTGGCACATCACTATGCATATATGGCAAAGGTTGTGCAGGTTGTTGAGCCCACATGCATTGATGAGGCTATTGGAAATGTGTGTTGGGAGAAAGCTATGGATGAGGAGATGGATGCACTATATGGAAATGAAACTTGGGATTTAGTGCAATTGCCAGAAGGCAAGAAAGCCATTGGATGCAAGTGGGTGTACAAAGTTAAACATAACAGTGATGGAAGCATAAACAGGTACAAGGCTAGATTGGTAGCCAAAGGATATGCGCAGACATATGGGATTGATTATGAAGAAACTTTCAGCCCAGTTGCCAAGATGGCAACGGTGAGAGTTGTGATAGCAGTGGCTGCGTCAAAGAAATGGTCTTTACATCAGATGGATGTAAAGAATGCATTCTTGCATGGGGATTTGCAAGAAGAGGTGTATATGTTGCAGCCACCTGGTTATGAGGATGTGGGTCACCCCGAGCATGTTTGCAGGTTGAAGAAAGCCTTGTATGGCTTAAAGCAAGCACCAAGAGCATAGTCTGACAAGATTTCTGACTATCTTGTCACGATTGGCTTTCATGTAGCCAATGCAGATTTCTCATTGTATGTGAGACATGGTGATAGAGGGGTTGTGCTTGTTGTCATCTATGTAGATGACTTGATCATTACGGGGGACCATGATGCAGAGATCTTTGATGTAAAGATCTTGCTAAGACAGAAGTTTGAGATGAAGGATCTGGGGGAGCTCAGATATTTCTTGGGCATTGAGGTGATTAGGTCACCACATGGCATTGGATTACTGCAGAGACAGTATGGCTTGGACATGTTGTCCAAGTATGGTATGACAGGCTGTAAGCCTATTTCTGTGCCATTGGATCAAAATGGCAAGTTGAGTGCAGATTCAGGAGAGATCTTGGAGGATCCTACTATGTACAGGAGCATAGTAGGAAGTTTGATCTACATGACGATCACCAGACCAGATTTGAGCTATGCTGTTGGATTGGTGAGTCAGTTTATGCAGGTTCCACGGAAACCGCATTTGGATGCTGTGAGACGCATACTGAGGTATGTGAAGTCTACTTTACATTGTGGACTATTCTATGAGACTGGGACAGAGATATGTGTACATGGGTACACAGATGCTGATTGGGCTGGTAGTATCTCAGACAGAAGATCTACCAGTGGATTCATGTTTTCTTTGGGGAGTGCTGCTGTGACTTGGAGCAGCAAGAAGCAGCCTACGGTTGCTCTATCGAGTACGGAGGCCGAGTACAGAGGAGCTGCTATGGCAGCATGTGAGGTAGCTTGGTTGAGAAAGCTACTTGCAGATTTGGGTCTATCAGTGGATAGACAAGTTGTCATTTTCTGTGACAACATTAGTAGTATACAGTTGGCCAGGAACCCAGTCTTTCATGCTCGTACGAAGCACATAGAGGTCCACTACCACTTCGTCAGAGAGAAGGTCTTGGCAGGAGACCTTGACCTTGTTTATGTCAGCACAGAGGATCAGGTAGCTGACATCTTCACCAAAGCATTGGGTACAGAGAAGCTCCGCAGATTCAGGGCTTCACTTGGTGTACATGAGATGGAGTTGAGCTCGAGGGGGAGTGTTGAGATATCGAGCTCTAGTGAGGCGGTGGACACTGATGACCCGCCTGGGGGATAGGCCCCGCACTTACACCACTGGCATGGTTGGTGAGATCTTGGGTGATATGCGGCCAGTGGGATGACAGGCTGTGTGACAGCCACTCTAGAGACTGGCATAGTTATAGCGCCAGCTCATTTAGTCGGGTTCACACTATAGAGAACCCGTGTATGTATTTGGTTGAGTACTTTTCATATTGTGTGTACTCTTATTCTTGTATATGGTGTGTTGAGTGTTGAGTAGAGAAGAAGAAGATTTTCAGCCTCTCACCTTGTGTGTTCTCTATTAGGGTTTTGTGAGTGTGTGTGTGCTTGCAAGAGCTCAAGCTCTCTTCCCCCCTGCATCTTTTCACCTTTCCTTTTATCTTTCCCTTTGTTACATCCTTCTTTGGCACTTTTTTCCCTTCATCACCTCATCATCATCCTCTTCATCTTCATCATCCCCTTCATCTTTCGTAAGACCTTTGTCCTTGCCTTGAACACGTGATTTGTCACGTAGACTTCTAGACTTCACAATAGAATTTACAATTTAAAAAGATATAAGAAATAATATTTAAAATAAATTGAAATATCTAATTGTGTAGTTCATACCATGGTTGATTGCTTCGCTTTACAAGCCCGAGTATACATTTCCTTGTCATTCTTGGGAAATTGCCACTTGGAAAGTTTAGAAACAATGGGCATCTCTTATATATCCCTGCATCCCAAAGGTCTCGAAGTTGCTATGTATACATATAGTGCTCTCATGTTTTGGATTGCGCCAATCTTTTAAGATTGTAGGCACATCTGCAATATATATCTGTGCGCATGGCACTTACAAATCCATCTACACATTATTATTTCCATTCAGTTTATGAATATAAGAGTACAACTAAGTAGTAAGTAACCTTTGTAGAATGTTACGCACCTAAATATAGCACGCTTTCCTCGAATAGCTCCCCAAAATACAGTCTCTTAAGATCGGCGAGGACCTTTAGGAATGTATCTAGGAAAATTATCTTGTACTTTTCTGATATTTCTACAAGGATGGCTACACCCTGTGCTCCAATCTCATGACATATGACTTCTCTTTGAAGCCAATCCCTAAATAAACTTACATTTGGTGCTGCGTTGCCATTAAAATTGTTCTTCAAACAAAATAGAGTGCTTTGTATATATCAAGAAGATAGGGAAAGTAATTATTACTTATTTTTAGGAATTTGTGAATCCTTCAGTCTCTGTAAATTGCCATCAATCAAAATATTCAAAATCTGTGTGCTTTGTGGCAAAAACGAACTAGATGCCAAGCTGTATAGCCTATCCTCTATCAAGCAATCTGGTTTCTCGTCCCAATTAACTTGCACTAGTCAACAAACACCAAAATTAAACTACAACATTAAAACCATAAAATGCTGTTGCCTATGAAATAGAAAGAGGAAAAAGCGTAGGATTTCTTACTCAAAGAAACCTTCCTCTTGTGCAAGGTTTGCAATAACCACCAATCGCCTTGTAGCATGCCTCCACCAATCGCCTTATAGCATGCCTATCCTCTATCAAACAATCTGGTTTCTTGTCCCAATTAACTTGCACTAGTCATCTGCAAAACAAACACCAAAATTAAACTACAACATTAAAACCATAAAATGTTGTTGCCTATGAAATAGAAAGAGGAAAAAGTGTAGGATTTCTTACTCAAAGAAACCTTCCCCTTGTGCAAGGTTTGCAATCACCACCAACCACCTTGTAGCATGCCTCCACCAACCGCCTTGTAGCATGCCTCCACTTTCTTTCATCTTTATAAAATGCAGTTCTCCATTTCTCTTCAAACTCATGTGCAGGCAAGCTCTCTACTAGGGGGTCAATATCTCGGTTGTGGATGCGAGATACTCACCCTATTATTCACGAATTACAACATTGGTTGATAAAATGCAAATGTTAATCATATATTGCAAGTGTCAAAAGATTGAAGGTTTACCCGGAATACTATTTGGGAAAGTTCCGAAAGCTCACATTTATACCAGGATGGGCGACCCTTTTTTCTGTGTCGAGGTATGCTTATCCATCCATGCATTGTTCATCTCTCTAGTGTGCTTCATAATTGTTTCTTTGTTTTCCAGTCCAAGTGCCCTACTGAGGAACATTTTGTCCATAAGAGACGAAGAAACATAGCCCACTTCATTCATCCTATGGCAAAAAAAAATTAAGGTTATGATAAAAGATTAAAACATAGTACGTTGAACATTCCAAATTCAAAGAGACTTAAGACATATATTCTATTACTTGTTTAAGCAAGCTATCACTATGAGAACCTCCCCCTCGCGTCAACACAAGGATGTCTTGATACAACATTCTTGAATGCTATAGTTAGATAGCTAGATAGTGCAAATCTAATTAGTCCTAAAACTATTTTATAAAACTAAAGACTACATTCAAAAAGTAGGCAATTTAAGTAGACTCGCATTTATTAATCTCCTCCATCCATGCCATAGCTCAATGATTAACATCCCACACATACAACATCTTGTTGCTCATGGATTCTCACTCTGTGCCTTTGATCATATTCTCGAACTCCTCATTTTTCAACTGCCAAATGTCATCCCATGCAATAACATCATCTTGAGTCACTTCTCTAACAGGATTATGGGATGAGGAGATAGAGCAATGAACCTGCATCTATCGGCATCATAGCCATTCGTATAGAGTTCCCTTGCCAGATTCTTGTACCTAAACTGCACTCTTCGTATGGAGGGGTAAGGCACAAGTCTGCACCACTAGGGAAGGAGTGGATTTCATTACCTGCAATGTACACACACACGTTATGCTTGGTAATCCAAAAATACCTTGCGTAAGATTTGATAAAAAGTGAATAACAATTACCTTCACTGTGTTAAGACTATCTTGTAAGAGTTCAATCACAAGCGAGTTGCATAAGTCACCATGAAACCCTCTTCATTCTTGCCTTCTCTTTCAATTCCCTCGTCCGCCTCTCCTACTTCCTTAGTTCCTTTAATGGATTTTGAAAAAGTACCTTTCTTTGAAGACTTAACAACTCAACCTGGATTCCTTTGAGGAGGAGTCTAATCATCATCATCTTCCTCTTGCACTTTTCTCCTCTTCTTTGTACTTGTCACTCGACCTAGATTCCTTCGAGGAGGAGTCCAATCATCATCATCTTCCTCTTGCACTTTCTTCCTCTTCTTCGTACTTGTCACTTCTTGGCTTGCTTGTCTAGCAAGTGTGCTCTTTATGTGTTTTGCACGCTTTTTGGATCAGGGGTTTCCTTTATGTGTTTGCAAAAATCTAAACACATCGACATCTACATGCAAAACGGTCCCAATAGCTACCTACCTTGGTACCGTTGAACATCAAGGACACGCATGTCCCTCTTTAGAATTGGGGAGATGCCATGTAAAAAGAGGATAAGCAAGTAGCACGAGAGAGAAGAAATAGATTGCCAAATACAATCACTTAGAAGGACATTGAACAAGGAAGAAATAGTACTAAAAGATATAAAAAAGAGAAGAGGTGCTATAAATAGAGTAAAAGATAAAAATAGAGCAAAAAAGCAATAGATATAAACAGAGGGATAGATATAAATAGAGAGAAGAAATATATATATATATATATATATATATATATATATATATATATATTTTAATAGGGTTTTGAAATTAATGTTTTGAAGAAGAAGAGAGGAGAGGGAAGAAGCAACGAAGAAAAGAGAAAAGAGAGGAGAGGAAAAGGAATAGAGAGAGAGAGAGAGAGGGAGAGAGAGAGAGGGAGATCCGTGAGAGAGAGGGAGAGAGTCTGTGAGAGAGAGGGAGATCCGTGAGAGAGAGAGGTAGAGAGTCTATGAGAGAGAGGGAGGGAGGGGGCTATCATTTTAGTTGAGGGAGAGAGGGAGGGGAGCATTTTGCATTTAAGAGGGAGGGAGAGAGTGCATCGCGTTTTGCATTTTGAGGCATGTTCGGGGGGAGGCGTGTTCACGTTGAAGGGGAGAGGCGTGTTCGCATTTATTAAGGGGGGGAGGGCAAGCTGTTGTCTGTCCCCCACTTAGGGCAACGGTCGCCCTTAGTGGGGGTGGGACACCCCCCCACCGACTAAGGGCGACGATCGCCCTTAGTGGGGTGTGGGACACCCCCCACCGACTAAGGTCACCCTTCATTGGGGGTGGTGTGCCACCCCTGACCCTCACTAAGGGCGACCGTCACCCTTAGTGAGGGTCGGGTCAGGGGTGGCACACCCCCCCACTAAGGTCTTGGCATCATCGACATCATCATCGTCTTGGCATCATCGCCATCATCATCATCTTGGCATCATCGCCGTCATCATCATCCAAACCATCATCGCCATCATTATCATCAAGCCATGGGCTTGCGTGTTTGGCGTTTTGCGTTTAAGGGAAGGCACGTTTGTGTTTAAGGAGGTAGGCGCATTTGGCGTTTAAGGGAAGGCGCGTGCTGCACATTTTAGGGGGGGAGGGCAAGCTGTTGTTTGCCCCCACTAAGGGCGACAGTCACCCTTAGTGGGGGGTGGGACACCCCACACCAACTAAGGTCGCCCCTTAGTTGGGGGGGGTGTGCCACCCCTCACCCTCACTAAGGGTGACCGTACAATCACCCTTAGTGAGGGCCCTTACTATCGCCCTTAGTGAGGGCCCTCATCACTAAGGGGGGTGATAGTAAGGGCCCTCACTAAGGGGGGCGATAGTAAGGGCCCTCACTAACGATGACCATCGCCCTTAGTAAGGGCCCTCACTAAGGGCGATGGTTTCCCCTAATGAGGGTGAGGGTGGCACACCTCGACCCCCAACTAAGGGTCTTGGCAAAGGAGGCGGGCTTCTCAGCAAGCAAGGGGGGTTCATCAACACCATTATCGCTATCATCATCGAGCCATGGGCCTCCTCTCTCTTTATCTTCTCTTTCATTTACTTACATGTATTCCGTAGTACAAAAGTACTCTTAGCAATGTAGAAAATCAGACTTGTAATTATTATGTTCACTCTATAATATTTTTTTATTGACCTTAACATTGAACTGGACACTTAAAAACTACACAAGGTTCTATACTCTTTACTTGGGATTAAAATGAATGGATTAAGTATTATACAAATATACAAGGGATTAAAAAACATATCAATTAAGAACTATAATTGGGTATGTACTTGTCACTTCGGATTGAAATCAATGGCTTAAGAACTATACCAGGGCATGTACTCTTTACTTGAAATAAAAATGAATGGATTAAGTATTATACAAAGATACAAGGGATTAAAAAACGTATCAATTAAGAACTATAATTGGGTATGTACTTGTCACTTCGGGTTAAAATCAATGGCTTAAGAACTATACCAGGGCATGTACTCTTTACTGGAAATAAAAATGGATGGAATCATAAAAAGGAATAATCATTAAATGGGAGTAGTTATGGAATAATCATTAAATGGGAGTTATTTATGCAAGCATTTATTATATAATATAATTATTAAAAATAAATTTTAGATTTTATAAATTAATGACACTTTTTATAATGATTGAAGAATGCATTTATGTTTGTCAGAATAATGATTACTTTTTAAAAATGAATGTATTTTTAAAATTTTTTTCTAATATGTATAGAATTAGTGTTTAGATTTTGAATTCGTTTTATCATTAGTTTATTGTGTGTTTGTGAGCTCGTTTTTTGAGAGCTTTTCTTGCCATGGTGAACACTTTTTTTCACATTTTTGTAGGAGGTTTGGAGAGTGATCCTATTGTTAAAACTGTACAGGGTCATTTTTATATCACTAAAGTTGATGATTTTGATGCAATATTATGTCCTCATTGTGGATTAAAAGTTTTTGTAGTCAAACCACAAGATGATGTAGATCATCTTATATCTATCCAATCAGTTAGACCTGCTAGAGAGGAACCATGTTATATCTTTGATAAAGAAATAGCAACAAACTACCTTGTTATTCCAATAATAGGAGAGTTAAGCAACACTACAGAAAGCACCCCAAAAGAAGTCATTATTGATCTTACAATAGAAGATTCTCCCACCGGTACACCACTTCAGAAGAGTGTGGTCAAATACAAGTATTGTTTGAGGAATCTCATGCTGATGTTCTTTGTATAATGTTATTAGTAAGCACACATATTGAGAAAGTAGAAGGGATTCCTCAAATCGATAATAGCAATGTGGGAAGAAGACAAAGAAAGAAGTCAGGAGGGTACTCAATACCCTTAGCAAAAGGCAACACATGCCAGTCGGCTACATAAGCATGGTGCAGCAAAGTATGGCTCCAGAGGAAAGGAAACTTCATTTGCACGATTTGTAAGTTTTTTGTTTGCCATGCATCACTAAGTTTAGTTAATTTATCCTTGTAAACATCACATATCATGCATGTTGTAATTTATTGTAGGAAAGGGTAGTAGGTTGCCCCCCAATGGCTTGAGAGAATAGGTACCATAAGTATCACAAATGAAGCTGAGACTTGGGAGTGGCTCAAATGAGAAGGAGTGATCACTGATACAGATATCCAATGAGATCAAGGAAACTTAGTGAGTGCACGAAAGAGTTCCTGTCTGCGGAGGCTTATTTGAGTGCACTTATGCCTTGTGTGGAAGTAGAACTATGAACAGCACACCGAATACTTCATGGATTGGTAAGCTTATTATCTTGGCTCAATTTCAGTAAACTTATTATCTTGGCTCAATTTCAGTAAACTTTGATTAATAAGAGTATTTATTGAAACTTTGTAATTTTTCACATAATAGGCAAGCTCACACAAAAGCCTCCCTCTTTGGGCTTAACAACAGATGGATATGGATGACTAGCTTGTTTCTGCTACAAGAACAAACATGTATAAAGAATGTGTGGTGCTACAGTGTACTATTGTATGCCTGCTGACCTACATAGACGAGATTGATGATACATCAAGGGGAGCATTTGCACGAGGTGCAAAGGGGCACATCAAGGCAAAAGAGAAGAGAACTTGTGCAAGAGGCAATTTCAGAGGTGGCTACAAGTGGTCCAGAGAAAGATATAAATGGATATTACCAAACAACTCGTATTGGATGTAGTTATCATGAAGCATACGAAGAATGAATCAAATATTAGCAACATGGAGTTGTCACTATTATTCAAACACATGAATCCCTAATTCAATGCCAAAGGTAACGTTAGTTCCATATTGATTTTAATTGTTTGGTAATTCTTGTGAACTTAAGTTTACATAGTTTTTTAAGTTGTCCAATTCTCTTGTAGATTGAGGAGAATGGTACATGCTTCTAAGATCAACGGTTCAATGCATAGAGTAGAGTCAAGTGTCCTAGAATTGAAGAGACAATGTGCTTTTGAGTTCTTCCATGGTAGTCATTTTCTTAGGCAAGATTTAGAGGAGTTAGAGTGGTGTTACGTGTTTAAAATGTCAACCACAGGGCCTGCATTGGGTTTGGATCTCGTGAACCATATGCACAAATAGAAGATCGTGATTTGAAGAGGACTTGGATTTGTTTTAATCACGTCAGAGGCGTGTGCAAGGAAGGACAACAACGGCTGCACATGTGTATGATCCAAGGTATAGTTTGGTCTTGAAAAGTTCTTAATAAATTTGATCTTACTTTCAGTACTTTTGCAACTATTGTATGATGGCATACAGCCTGCAAGAGCTCATGACAATTGTAACTTACAAATGAAATAGGAGAACACAGTGGCACAAGTGCTTTTCTGAGAAATGATTAACAATGTTGTGGTCCAAAAAGGCTTTTCCAAACCAGATTTCTTTGGCTTCATGGTCGATGAGGCTAGAGCCAATTGGAGGGCAATTAGGATAGTCTATAATAATGGACCAGAGAATATATTGGAAGGTCGTAGCGTTCGTGTCTTTTTCATTGGGAGCAAATCTTGAACATCCATACATCATAATATGTAGTTAGAAATTTTCAAGAAGAGAACAAGCGAAGTCATTGATGCAAACCTACAGCCATGGATTGTTGGCTTATTTGGTGGCATACTAGATATCCCCATTTGAGGAAACACCTTGTAGGGGGTAAGTATTACTTTCTTAGTTTTCAAAAAGAATAGCTTGCATTTGGAATCTAAATTGTCAAGTTAATCTTCTGGTTATGGAATGTGGTTGGAGCTTGCAATTAACTTCATCTCCTATTTTGTAAGATGTCGACGACACCTATGTGTCACACATGCCAACCACCAATCTAGCAGAAACAAAACATGCAAGGTGGTTAGCAAGAGAAGGTTTCAAGGGAATCATCTCTTTATATGATGTTGTAGACCTCACTAATTCCCTCTTGTAATCCACACTAATTCTCTCTTGTAATCAAATGGTTTGGGCAGCAAAAGCATCAATTCATGTTGTTTTGAAACAACAACGTGGATCATACTTGGAGAGTATGTAACACCATCTGCCAATCACCTGCTAGACCCCCGGTTGTTGGCAGTGGGAAACTTGACTATGGATGAGATCCAAGCATTGGAGGCTGGTGGGTTTGTGTTGCAAAAGGAACTATGTTAGGAAGCAAATGATGTAGGCCATTGGTCAACAAGGTACAGAAGTGGTATATTGGATATGGCATCAAGAGAATAGATTCGATAATTTCAAGCACAGCTATAGACTTTAAGCATTTGCTCATTAAGGTCAGGCAAATGGAAGTGTTTGTAATTGAGACTAAGGAATCACCAGTATGCAATGAAAAATACTGGGTGACTATGGGAAAGAATCCATCATGCACATGTTCCAATTTTCAAATCAGGGTAGGTGCTGGACGACCATACTGTGTATGCAAGCACCTTTATTTTGTATATTTGCATATCTTTGGGTTAGATACGAACCATAATATGTTTATACATCAAACCACTCTAAAAAAGGAGGACCTAATGAAATGTTCAACAAGAGGAGAACAATGTGAAAAGGACCTCATTTTGTAATGATGACATTATACTATAGTTTTGAAAAGATCCTTCATGTTGCAATAATAAAATGTCCTTTGTCTCAATTCTCTATCAAGGACTATTTACTTTTCATTTTTTAAATGTTTTAGCAAAACAATCAATATAGTTGTATATCAATGACTTGAATATGTTCATTTCATTTATCTACTTTTCATGCATCCACTTTTCTAAATTTAGGGAAAAGCCATGCATCTACTTTTCTAAATTTAGTGGATAGTCATGCAAAGTATCGTCTAGCTTTTAGCTTTGTGTATCTATAAATATGACCCCCTGACTCTTACTCTAATCCTCACTTCCAAATCTTATTGCCTCTCTCTCCCTCTCATTGTATTACTCTCCCTCACCATCATTCTCTTCCTTATTATAACCCTCACCATAATCAACTAACCTTTTTTATCTCCAATGGCTTCTTTTAATAGCCTGAGCTACACTTTGAAGGAAACCCTAGATAGGGTTTGCGAAGATTTATGCAAGAAAACGAGTAGAGATACGACAAAATATCTCAGAATCATGACAAAGGCTCGCAATCTTTGGAGCAAGATGCTGGTAGATGAACCTATTGATTCTAGTGATTTGTATGTGTGTAAATTGAATATTGGAAGCGCTATTAGCACTTGGCGGAGTTATAGGTACATTGCCAAAGAGATGGAGAAGCCCCTACGAGAGAGGAGTTAAAGAATAGAGTAGCCCAAAAAAGCGCATAAGTGTATGAACCGCAAGTAGTTATGGTATGTTATCAATTATAAACAATGTTTGATTGTAGTAACCCTTATAAATACATAGTTGTCTTTAGCTCGAGAGGATGATGTAATTACTTTTATGGAATAAAATGGTATCAACTATAGATCGCCTTGTCTTTTGTATTAATTGCCTTGTCAAATTTTTGGTTTGTTGTTGTTTTGATTAATTAAATGAAATTTTTGATTTATTGTCATGTTTTGAATACTAGTTATGATAGAAGAGCATGCAATGTATTGTAATGGCACATACATGCATTGACATGTAAAAGGATAATAAAGAGGAGGCAGTCATGAAAACGCAAAAATAAAAATGTAGAAAATAAACTCACATGTAATGCTATGCAAAGTCATGTGAAGATGAAGGAGAGAGAGGAAAACGAGGTGAAAGAGAGACAAGGACAGAGGGGAGGGAAGAAGAGATTATGCATAGGGAAGGTGGGACAAAGAGAGAGAGAGAGAGAGAGAGAGAGAGAGAGAGAGAGAGGGAGGGAGGGAGAGGAGAGGAGAGGGTGGTGGGTGGGAGGAGAGAGGGGGGTGGGAGAGTGAAATGGTGGGAGAGTGGGTGGAAGAAGGAGAGAGAGGGGGGGTGGGAGAGTGAAAGGGAGGGAGGCTAGGTGGAAGAAGGAGAGAGAGGGAGGGTGGGAGAGTGAAAGGGAGGGAGGGAGATGGAAATGAGTGAGAGAGAGGGGGGGGGAGAAAAGAGGGTGGGAGAAGGAGAGAGAGGAAGGGAGAGAAGAGGGAAATGAAGGAGAGAGAGAGAGAGAGAGGGTGGGAGAAGGAGAGAGAGAGAGGGTGCGAGAGTGAAAGGGAGGGAGGGAGAGGACAATGAAGGAGAGAGAGAGGGGGGGGATGATAGAAAGAGCTACCAAAGAGAGCAAAGGATAGAGAGAGTTAGCAAAGAGAAGGATAGAGAGAGTGAGAGAGGGATAGAGAGAGAGCAAGAGCCAAGAGAAGGATAGAGAGAGGAGGGGGGGAGGATAGAGAGAGTGAGTACAGAGAAGGATAGAGATAGGAAGAGGGGGAGAATGAGAGGGATAGAGAGAGAGCGAGAGCCAAGAGAGAATGAGAGGGATAGAGAGAGTAAGAGGGGGAGAATGAGAGGGATAGAGAGAGAGCGAGAGCCAAGAGAAGTATAGAGAGAGAGAGGGGGGAGGATAGAGAGAGTGAGTAAAGAGAAGGATAGAGAGAGTGAGAGGGGGAGAATGAAAGGGAGGGAGGGAGAGGGAAATGAAAGAGAGTGAGAGAGGGGGAGGGAAGAGGGTGGGAGAAGGAGAGAGAGGGAGGGTGGGAGAGTGAATGGAGGGAGGGAGAGGGAAATGAAGGAGAGAAAGGGAGGGAGGATAGAGAGAGCTACCAAAGAGAGCGAAGGATAGAGAGAGTTAACGAGAAGGATAGAGAGAGAGAGAGAGAGAGAGAGAGAGAGAGAGAGAGAGAGAGCCAAGAGGAGGATAGAGAGTGAGTAAAGAGAAGGATAGAGAGAGAGAGGGGGGAGGATAGAGAGAGTGAGTAAAGAGAAGAGAAGGATAGAGAGAGTGAAAGGGAGGGAGGGAGGGAGAGAGAGGGAGATGAAGGAGAGCAAGAGAGGGGGAGGGAAGAGAGAGGGGGATGATAGAGAGGGAGGGTGGGAGAGTGAAAGGGAGGGAGAGAGAGGAAGGGACGGTGGAAATAGATAGAGAGAGAAAGGAAGGAGCAAAGTTGGTGGTGTGGGCTTGGTTGGGTGGTGGTGGGCGGAGATGGTGGTGGCAATAGTTAGAGAGAGATTGTTCAAGTAGAAAGAGAGGACAGCCAAGAAAAGCTCCCTCAAAAATCACACTCCACTTCCACAACAATGAACCACCCCGGACATCCTACATAACCAATGATGCCTTTAACTAAGATTTCACTGGAATCATGACCCCTGATTGTGTAGTGAGGTGCCCACTATAAAACACACGAAATTCATTGTAATCATACACTTGTCCACAGCCATGGAATGTTGTTTGTGCTCCACAGCACAAAACATATCCCATTGACCTTGAAACACAGTACGCCACATGCAATAATTCTTGGATGGTGAACACACACCTTTTACATTCCAAAGAGCAATCTTCATAATCCACCAAAACAAAAAGCCAATCAATGAGAGGTACCACTATCGGCCTCTCTTTCCTTAAAATATTGCATAGGATCCTCAATGCCTTCTCTCTCCATCTTCCCATAATACTCTTCGTAGCAAAACATCCACCCGTTCCTTCTCACCTAAAGTATGGGCATCATTAGGTGATGTATCAAATCTCCACTTGACATCCATATACTTCTTGTCCCAAGCTGAGACACCCATTTTTTATCAAATAGAAGAGGAAAATTTACTTGATTTCCTTTCGTAACTTGAGGTCTCAGATTATATCGAGAGTGTGATACCTTGCCTTGGCTATCTTTCTCTTGAGTCCATCTTGTGGCACCAGGACAAAATGATGAAGAGACACCATGACCAGTACCCACATTTTGATTACCACTAGAAGTAGCTGTCTCACAAGTGCCTCTCTTCGCCACCACAAGCCAAGGTCTATCTTCCTGTATTGGCCAAAACTTGTTTACCTTTATCTATCACTTGTTCACTTTGTTTTGATACTTGTTTGTCCTTCACATTCAGTTGTGGCTAAAGCATTCACCTCCTTTGGACACTCTGGAATGAAGTGACCCATCTCCCCACAACAAAGCAATGGCCTGCAAATGATCCCCACTTTAATTCGAAATACAAAGGGTCAAATCCATCCACACATAACCTCAATTGTCAAGGTCGAGGCTTCCCAGTATCCCACATCATACAAACCCTATTTTTATTTTTGGACAACATTCTGGGCTCCACCAACACCTCCCCAATAGTACGCATGGCCAAAAATAACAATTTCCACATAATTGATGGAAAGTCTATAACCTCAACCCAAATAGGGCATGCTAGGTGCAACATATCTCTATACTCTGCCATAGGGCGCTAGGGTACAACATGCACCAACTAGCCATCTAGAAATAACAGGATTTTCTGCATAACCAAATCTCGAACTTCTTTGGATGAGAATAGGACCTCATAGAATCTTCTAGGACTGTCAAAGATCTTCTCCACAAAATTACCATCTAATAAATCATGTAACCAATCTATAATCCTATTGAAGAAAGGAATTCGTCCAATAAAAAAGAAAATTGCAACCTTGTTATTATGAAAGGATTCCACTTGTGCCACAAACCGCCATGTTTTCACTTGAGCATCTACCACTTCCTCTATTGGAACCTTGGTAGCCCTAACATGATTTGCCATCACATATGGCTGTAAAATCTAATTAGCTTATGCAACCTAAAAGTCAGAAGCCACATCATGGTTCTCTTCCTGAGGTGCATCAAGAAGCAAGGTATCCCATTTCCTGAAGAAGGCTCCTTCCCTCCATATTCACCTCCGATCAATCTCTGCCTTTTAGCCTGATCTTCAGGCTTAGGCTCTGGCCCTCCACCCTCAAACTTCTTTGCATCTTCAGGTGAGACATGTGCCTCTACAAAATTCATATCTATGGTTCTCTGACTCATTTCCACTACTCAACACACCAAAAATTAATGCTTCCACCAGAAGAAGGAGAAGAATTATGTTTCAGCCCTGCAAACAAAGAGGAGAAGATCCACTTCCCGAATGGAAAATCTATCTACACAAATGGCTCTAAAGGGGGGTAAAAGCTAGTGGAACCCACAAAGAAATTAGGGCAAACACAAACATTGTGCAGGGGCTGTAAATCTACATGCGGTCGCGATCGCAAATTCTCCACTGCCCGACTATAAAATCTGTCTGAAACGAATGGCTCTGAAAGGGGGGTAAAACTATAGCATAGCTGTTGGAACCGCTTCAGGCTCACCCACGAAGAAATTAGGGCAAACACAAACACTATGCAGGCTATAAATCTGCATGCGGCCGCAATTGCCAACAACTGACTGTCTTTCTCTCTCTCACACATACACTCTCTCTCTCACATACACACACACACACACACTCTCTCTCTCTCTCTCTCTCTCTCTCTCTCTCTCTCTCTCTCTCTCTCTCAAGCATGTAATGTAGAAAATAACAAATATGGATTCAAGGCATCACAAAGGCAAAGCTTGGCTTATAATTTTTTAAAGGGTAACTTTCACCATCTCATTTGCTTAGTGGGCCATGTTCTCATAAAATGCCCACCTATTGTGAACGAGAGTCTATGGAGGAGAGCCTTTTCTACTAAACAAGATGTGTTCATGATGTGGACCCCCCTTGTAAGTTTAACCTCATAATAGATGCAATTTATTTTTAATACTAGATTTCATTAGAGTGTCAACAATGTCAATTATACTTAACACTTAGAATAATCCTTCAATGCCAACACAATTCATTTTTAAATGATTGTGAATTTATTTTTTCTCACTACTAGCTTATTTAATAAAATTATCATTTCAACATTCAAGTGCTTCTAATGTCAAGTATGTATTTACAAGGTTTTATGTTTGAAGGGAATAACAAGCATGGCTTCAAGGAATCACAAAGATAAATTTTAACTCATTTCAACGTTCAAGTGCTTCTAATGTCAAGTATGTATTTAGAAGGTTTTATGTTTAAAGAGAATAACAAGCATGGCTTCAAGGAATCACAAAGATAAATTTTAACTCATCATTTTTAAAAGGATAGTTATCACTAGAAAAGGGTAGTTATCATTTTTAAAAGGATAGTTATACACTAAAAAAATTATAGATGGACTGATAATTGAAGAATCTACTCTTAAAATTAGTTCACTATCTTGTTAATGGTAGCTTTACGAAACTTAGAAGGCAAGGTTCTTTTTTGTTGTGTTTAAGTCCTAATGCAAAACTTACCACATGTAAAGGCAAAGGATAAGGCATTTGCTTGTTGAAGTTATAGCATCTTGTATACAAAGATGTATTGAGCCATACAATACAAAAAGAAAATTTATATGCATGATAGAAAGTGAAAAAAGAGAGAACTTGGTTTCCATGTGTCTTTGCTTACAAAAATGAAATGCATGTCTACCTCATGGCAATGTTGATAAAAGCACGAACAAAGGCTGTCATGAACTCCTTTAGCATGGTAAAGGGGGAGCCATATTTTAAATGCTATTGTCATATGCTTGAAGACTTCCTTTAAAGCTGAATTTTGGTTGCAACAATGAAACCAATTGTGCACCTTCTTTTTGTCGACAAAGAACTTAATCCTTGGAAATTTATGTTATATTTCTATTGAGTTGACAAAACTTTCCTTGAGGCATAAGATTTGTAAATTATGAGCCACCTATGAAAGGAGACATAACTTAGCAACTTAGAGGCTTTGTTTTAAGGCCTTGCACATGGTTTAGTGGGTATCATGTGAGTCCATGATGTTCTAAAAGGCAAGGGGCATGGAGAGAGAATATTATTAAGGTGTGAAGAATGCAAAGAAGTGGATCACAAAAGATACGAAGGATTATAGAATGATAACCTTTTTGACAAAATGAGCAACACCTTAAGGTGTGAAGAATGCAAAGAAGTGGATCACAAAAGATATGAAGGATTATAGGATTATAACCTTTTTGACACAATGAGCAGCACCTTAAGTGAGTGTCATATTTTGCACAAAAGTAGAACCATACTTTGTAAGCTTGTCATATACTTTGTGTTTGATGATTTTACATGACCTTTTCAAATGGTAGAAAGTAAATGAGTTGGGGGCTATAACAATGCATTACTTAAATAATAATGTCGAATGTCCAACATCTTAGCCTTGTGAGCGGCCTATCACAATCAACATGTTTAATATCTAGTGAGTCTCCCTTAATTTGTGGCACGGAAAAACTTTCAAGGCCATAAATTACATAAGCACTATTTGTGACGGCCATGCAAGCAACAAGATGGATAAGAATTATGGGTTTTTACAATTTCTTATTGTTTCATAACCTTTCCTAGGGGCCATGAAGGTATGTAAATACGCTCGCTTCTATCGTGAGGCTTACGTATCGTGGCTGCACAATTTGATGGTGGGTTGGCACTTTAAACCTTAACACGTGAAATGTGACTTAAAGTGTTTGAGAGTAAATATAATATTCAAATTAGTCTCATTCCTAAGATGTAAACTTTGTATAGGTGGACTTGCATAAGACTTCACTTTTATGTAGTAAAATTATGAGGCCTCCCAAAATCAAGAACCTTGCTTGACTTGTTTTCTGAATCATAATCCAAGAGAAAATATCACAAAAAATAATATCAACATACAATAAAGCGTGAAATGAAAATGAGAGTTCATTTAGGGCCCCTAATATACCATATCCTCTCAATAAGGTTACTTGTTTTTATTCTATATAGATATGAACATTTTAAGGGATCCAGATTGGTTTTCTGTTTAATGACTAATTGATTGGGTACTAGAAAGCGTAATTAAGAATTTAAATCACAATAATCATTGTCTTACTAGTAAGCATTATATCTGACTATGACCAGAAAGCTTAATTAAGAATTTAAATCACAATAATCACTGTCTTACTAGTAAAGCATTATATCTTACTATGACTAGAAGACAAGATTGATTAACTTGGCACTACTGCAATATGAATACTAAGAAACATTAGCAAGAAGAGAAATGCTCACAATGACACTTGGATTAGTGGACAGATTATGAAGTGCAAAAATGCTAACAATGATAAGTTAGAGCATATAGTAAGAGAACTATACTTTAAAAACATAAATGCTAAACCGAAATCATGAGAAGTTACTCACTACAAACTAGTAAATTCACCCTTTGTAGAATTAACAAGTCTACACAAGGTTCGATGATAACTAGTCTGTTTGCTGATTCAAAATTTATAGAAACAACTATTCCATGCAAAGCTTCTCAATTGCTCTTGAGTAAAAATATATTTATATCATTTTGTACCCTTGGATGATGGAGAGAAAAGATTTTGGTAAAACTTGATAATCCTACCTCAAGTAACAAAGTGATAACTTTGCCTCACAACTATACTTGGGGTTTAAAAACTATATATATATATATATATATATATATATATATATATATATATCGATTTGCTTAAGGAAAATACACTCATGAGAAGTGCTAGAAAATAGTTTTGGAGACAAATTGTATAGACATGAAATGATACTTGCCATCGTGAGGCTTGTTCTTGGCTTGACTACACTTTGTTAACTCGAGTTTTTTAAGATAAATATATTAAACTTTAATGTAGTGCCAACTAGGGACACAAGTTCTTCCCCATCATAAGGAAAAAATTAACTCTCATTAGGAGAGAGAGTAACATTTTGAAGATGGGTATAGAATTAGTGCCTTCTTGAAATATTGAGATTGTCACCCTTACATAAGAAAGCTTGAGAAAGAATCATCTTAAGTGCCCCAACGAAGGGTTGGCAATTGAGTGTTAACAAAAAAATTCTACAAATTATATACATTTGGCCTCGAGCATTATTGTTTTCTCAAATTTGAAAAAATTACAAAATTTAAGGCATTTTAGTTATATCCTAGCTCTAAAATTTGCAAATTCTCTACAAAAGCCTCCAAAATTTCAAAGGTCCAAGCTTATTGATTTGTTGAGATATATGTGTGTGTGTATACACACAAATAAATAAATAAATAAATAAATATATTGATCTTATATATATATATATATATATTCAAGCTTTCTTTAAATTGAAGTTTAACATTCCAAATGTTTGTTTGAAGAAATGAATATAATCATGAATAAAATATTGATATATGCTACAAGATTTTTTATTGATTTTTTTGAAGTTCACATTTCAAAATCTTGTGGTCCTCCTCGTGCTGCTTTTGAGCTGGACAGCAGATTCTAGGGTTTTATGCTGGCGACTACCCGCGCCCAATTTAAAGAAACCGCAGCCCACAGAATTAGTCCTCTTCGTGAGCACCAAAAACCGATTTTAGGGTTTCTGCAAACTCTAGGTTTACTGAACTTTTATACCCAGAAACGCATCTCGAAAGACAAGCTTCTTTACCGCTGTAGGCTTTCTGCAGCATTTCAGGTCAGTCCGAGTCTGTTCGATTTTCTTCGGCAGTTTTTTGGAAGCTCATTTTTGTTATAGCTCTCTGTTTTCGGATTTTCCATAGCAAACTCTAGGTTTTGTTCAGATCTGCATGTCTGTGTGCCCTCTTTTGAGTTTGTGCGGGTTAATGAGCTAAAGTGCTTCTTAGTATTTTTAGGGTTTTGCGTGATCAGCGTCATAAGATCTGAGCCTTTCAGTTCCCCTGTCAAGCTCCAAATTTGCCTTCAATTGACTGCTTTGTCTGAGGTTCCGCTTTTTCTCAACTCCGGTCTTTTAATGCGCCACATCCATGTTACGGGATGCAAGGGCTTGCAAATGTGCGCATTTTTTGATTTTGTTAGGGCTTAGAATTTTGGTTAGCCCTCTTCTAGGCCTCTGTCCGTCTGTGGAGTTATCTTTTTTAGGGTTTGTCAGAGCCATTGAAGGTAAATCACTTAATTTAGGGTTTGTAAATTTCCGCATTTTTTGACTTTGTTAGGGCCTAGGATTTTGGGTTAGCCCTCTCGTTTAGTGTTCGCCTGAGTCCGTCTGTGGAGTTATCTAATTTACGGTCTGTCAAAGTCATTGAAGGTATATCATTTAATCAGGATTTAATTTAGGCTTTTCCAGGGACTAGAGCCTAATCTGGTTTTAGCTGAAAGTTTGCCAGGATTATCTTTGTAAATCGGTTTCTGATAACATCGTTTCTGTGATTTGAGGCTTGCCACCGAACCCCTTGTTTGGGACTGATGTTGAACATGTTTTGCCCCTTGTTTGGGACTGATTTTGAGCAGGTTTTGATGGAAAACATGTTTTCTTTCTGGAGTTTTGGTGATGATCAGAGAGGTCATACTGAGATGCAAGAGGAACACAGCTGGAAGCTTGCCGCAACAAAGCTTGCTTTCGCTGATCAAATGAGGGTCAAATTTGACGGGGCCAGATCTGATGTCAAGGTAGTAGCCCCTCACGACAAGAACATCAAGCAAGTGAAAGGGCGGACAAAGCTGAGGTCAGATGAAGTGTTGAAAGGGGAAGGGCTGAACCAGAAGCTCTTGGATCTGGACCTGAAATTTGGGGATTTGGGGCACAAGTTTGGAGGTGGTATGAATTTGAACTTGTCTGCCCCATCGCAGCTTGTGAGCAGCGCAGACAAGCGGTTTAAGTCGCTCCCACCTGCAGAAACCCTTCCCAGAAATGAAACTTTGGGAGGCTACATTTTTGTGTGCAATAATGATACAATGGCTGAAGATCTCAAGCGGCAGCTATTCGGTATTCAAACTCTCCTTCTGCTCTCCTCTGTGTGCTGAAGTTTTGCTTCCAGTGATAGCTTAAGTTGTAAAGGTGTGTGATCTAGGACCAGGTGGGTTCAAAACCTCACACGGTGCTTCCTTGGTGGCTCTGCCAACGGGTGATTAAAAAGCGCCTATGGGTGGTGAAAAATAACAATTACTGGAGGATATTGGGCCTAAGGCCAGTTGAAAGAAAAGAAAGTTTTGCTACATTGACCATATAATCACCTTGTTGAGCTTGTTCCTTAGCTACGAGGTCATTGAATTGTCACTTAATCATTTTGCACAAACACATCTACATGTTTCTCATTTGTCATCATCATTTCTCTCAGGATTACCTCAGAGGTACCGTGATTCTGTTCGTACGATACAACCAGGCCTGCCATTGTTTCTATACAACTACACAACTCACCAGCTCCATGGTGTTTATGAGGTAATTATGCTTTGCAAGCTCAATTAATGCTGTCTTACATTCTGTTGTCCTGGTTTCAACAGTGTGCAACTGATCTTACTTTCAGGCAGCAAGTTTTGGAGGCTCCAATATTGATCCGACTGCGTGGGAAGACAAGAAATGCAAAGGGGAATCTAGGTTCCCAGCGCAGGTTAGTGCGATTTAATGCTGCTTTACATTTGACTTGCAGTCCTCTGCTTGGGGTTGATGTGCCACTACCTTTTCAGGTCCGCATAAGAGTGCGAAGACTCTCCAAGCCTTTGGAAGAGGACTCTTTTCGACCAGTTCTTCACCACTATGATGGACCTAAATTCCGTCTGCAGCTCTCTGTTCCTGAGGTGTGCTCTTGTTGGGTGGTTTAATTGTTGAGGTAATTTTCCTTGAGGTCATTGGCAACTGATTACCGTCGTTTTGATGCACGTAGACCTTGGCGTTATTGGATCTTTTCTCCGAGACCGGTTTGGTGTGAACTTGTAGGTGGTATAATTTTGAATCTCGGAGGGTAGAAAGTTTGTCTCGCTTTGATAAATCTCCAAGCTCACCTATGAGAATGGACTGAGACACAGCATGGAACAGGTACAACAAGGTCATACCTGCAGTTATGTACGATAATGAGCAGCATTGTGTTCCTGGGTAATCCAGTGCAATATGTTAGGGTTTGGGTTTGCTCACTTCTTGACGGGCCTAAATAATTATGATCCCTGCCAAGCATAAAGCTGAAGCAGGGAGTTGTTTGCATAGGATGAAGGGGTTTTGGCCTTCTAAGCGACAGTCTGCCAAGTCATGTATTTTGGTGTTCTTACAAATGAGGACTTTCCTTAAGGACTTTTTTAAAGTGTTTGGAAAAGGCAAAAATGCTGCTTTTCCTCATGTACAACTCTCATGATTTGTCTCACCAGGAGGTTAAAACATTTCGAAATAAGGTCATGGTAGGGTTTGTTCCTAGTATAATCTAGTATGTATGCTTCTCTAACAATGTGTTGCCACTGCCCTTGGGTTAATGATGGCCAATATGAATGCACTACACTCTCAAGGATAAATAAATAAGAACCTTTGAAGTGATGTAAGTATTGAATTCAATTTATTGTGCGTTCAGATACGATAAAGCCCATGCTGTAAATCTTAACCTGTGTTTAAATATGATAATGCCCATGCTGAATATAAATCTGAATACATACGTTGATATTTTGCTGAAGGGAATGGTTACTTAGTCACTTACTAAGTGAAATGCACATTTTTTTCTCTTCTTGGGTGTGCAAATGGATCCCCTCTGCATTCCTAGGGCCTTTCTGAATTGGGTGCAGTTAGTTGGACTGAAGTGGCCTGCAAAACATGGCAGGCAGATGTATTTTGTATTTAGTGCTATCCTTTTGGTGGTGGTATTTTTTACACATCCAGTGACATAGTAGTTAAGCTGTTTGGTGTCTGTAGGCACCAAACATATTGCTTATTCACTTTGCCAGCATAAGTGATTAGTTACATGATTAAGATTGTAGTTATCTAATATATTAGAGCTCCATTTCACACTTCATTTTTCAGTTCGAGTACTGGAAGTCATAAATAGATGAAGTACAACCTTGAATTCAAAGCAGCCATCCAGGAAAGGAGTAAGTGTGGTGGCCATGTGAAGCCACCGTAAAGCTGCTAACTTAACGAGACCGTCAGCAATTGTGGGTGAAAATATAATCATCTAGTGCTGAATGTTTAGTTTCTCTTGTACAAACACTGTATTAGTTGTGTCTAAATTTTCTCAGCTTTGCCAAGTGTATACCAATTAGTTCTTTAGTCTAGCAACCTTTAACTCAATGAAGCCATCTAGAAAGGTGGCTTGTGAAGCCCACTGTAAACCAAGCATTTCTATATTGAACAAGAGTGTTTGCAATTGTAGATGAACCTATAATCTAGGGTTGAATATGAGGTTTCTCTTATTTAAACACTGCGTATTAGTTCTTGTGTGCAATTTTTTCCAGTTGGCTGGTGCACTAGTGTGTGAGCATGCAAGCATGTCTGCCATCATGCACATGTGCTCTTATTCTTGGCATGCACATGCGTGTGCAAACACACAGGTGTGCACGTACATGGTGCCGGTCTTCCAAGAGCTTATGTAGTTCTCCACAAGTTCTTTAGATCTCTTTGGGTTGTTTGGGTTGGGGGAATTGCCCAGTGGTAGATTGTATAGGTAGACCCTCTGACAGCTACATACATGGGTGTAGTTATGTTAGACCTCCACCTAGCCCAACCCCCCCCGCCCCCCCCACCTCCTTTCCTTTCCTCCTCCCCCTCTTTTCACACCATAAGACAAACAATCAAAGAACAAATCCGTTATAAAAAAAAGTGCAGGCCCCTTTACGCATTCAAGATGTTGAATTGTAGGAAAAGCTGTCAAGGGGATGTAAGGTGGGGCTAGTCCTTGTACTTCGCAACAATTAACGAACATGCCCTCATGGCTTGAGGCCCCAAGTCTTTACAAAATGTTAAGTTGTCTTAACACAAGCTGGTGATTGAGCTATGTGGCTACATGTGTTCCTCCCGAGCAACTTAAGGGAAGGCAACTGTGAATTTACTTTTTGATTTTAACCAGTCATCGTAATTGTCTCTGGGGTTTCCTTTTACATATAATGAAAGCCATGGTCAATGCTGTTAAGAGGCTTCTTTTGAAATCAAACCTTGAAACAAATAGTCTAAGATATGCAGGAGATTCAAAATCTGCATTGGCAGTACAAAAAACAAATTGTACTCAATGGGCATTGCACTACAATGTCTTTCTTCTCTTTAAAGTACAAGACCTACGATGACTTATATATCTAGTCATGAATCATATCATGTAGCCACTTGTGTATTGATTTAAATGACCTTTCCTGAATAAGTCATGCGTCATTGCATAAATTTAATCATCTGCTTTTCCATTAAGTTAGTCATGTACCCTTAGAAGAAACAACCTAACCATGTATACACTTGTCATGTATGTATCACCTCATTTATTGTTGTGTTGTTTCCTTGTCATATATCTAATCATCCATTCATGTGCAAGCTGAGCCTTATGTTTTCTAATATGTATGGATTAACTCTCATAAGTTCTAGCCATAAAATTAGCTAATCATGTTCTTGTTGACCCTCATGTATCCTTGTTATGTAAGGAGGAGAAGATATAAGGAAGATGTCACATCAAGTGATACCTTAAGACATGTGTTGAGTCTAATTATGATGAAGACTTTGTACTTGCTTGAAATCCTTGTTTGATATGGCATCATCTACACATTTGAGATGTTCTTGCCAAGTAGCTCTCTAATTCAAGTATCTAGCTTCTATTGTGTGATTCTCGACACAGAGAAAGGACGAGAAGTCTCCTTTGAGGGAGGGTAATACTTGCCCTCCCCCTTTTTTTTGGCCCATTTTTGCTTCTCTTGCCCAATTTCCTCCATTTTGGCTAGCATTTGTGTTCTTTCGATAGTTGGTCGGAAGTTTCTAGCTTCCATACAATATTGCTACATGGCGGTAAATCTTTGGATACAAAAATGATGGGAGTTTTAACATACATTGGAAATTGTGGCTTTATTATAGCTACAACGTATCTCTTAAGTACCTTGTTCAAACTAATACAGATGAAGGTACTAAAATTTATAAGTAATTCATGGATGGGTTCAACCACAGACTAACAAGTACGTGACCCGAGTGTTGCTGCAACATGAAGTTTTTGCTTGTATGCATTTGTGCGTACATATGTATGTGCGTATACAAGTGTGCATGTGTACATCTACGCATGTGTATGTGTGAGCAAGCGTGTGTGTGTGTGTATTTGTATACGCATATGTGCAAGCGTGTGTGTGTGTGTGTATTTGTACACGCATATGTGCAAGGGTGTGTGTATGTAATGAATGAATTTTAGTATGCACGTGATGGGCCTAGACACATGGGGTTTAGGGCATCTTTATGTATGTGAGACTAGGCATATGTGGCTTAGGACTATAAAAGGCACATGGCCTATGCCCTTTGTATCCTTTTGATATCTTTGGATCATTATACACTTTATCTTTCTTGGCTTCCATTGCATCTTTAGTGGCCTTATCTTTGGATCATTACACTTTATCTTTCTTGGAGCTTATGACTCAAGCTTTCATGGCTTTCTTGGCTTCCCTTGCATCTTTAGCTTGGTTACCTACACGTATGTCTACTCCATGCCATGAGTATTCTTTTTAGGATGGTGACCTATACCCATGTCTACTCCATGCCTTAATAAGTAGCTCCTCTCTTGCAGTGGTATTGGAGCTTTGCTTTGAGCTTGGTAGCTTTTGGCTTTGATCTTGGTAGTGATTAAGACTTAATCATTTTTGGACTAAGTTTTACACAGTTTTTAGCATTGCTTGATTTGTGTAGATTAGTAATGAGATTAGTGTTAATTATTTTGACTACTAATCACTAAATTCAAAAATCTTTTTCTTTGAATTTAGTTCATAATTTTCTTGATTAGTAATTTCTCTCATTAAATCTTTTCATAGATCCTAGTTTCCTTCAACATTTACCTAGTTTCTTTAAATTCTTTGCAGTTTGGGAGATACTAGTGGTTGTTGTGTGAATCTTAGTGCAGAGTTTATCAAGAAAGTATACAGACTACAATTCTAGTGCGGATTTGAGTATGTTTATGTGTAGATTGCAGTTCTGTGTTGTAGATTTATTTAGAGTTTAGAGTATTAAGGCAGAGTTTGCTGTACAGAGTGGAGTTTAGAAGAATCTTGTACATATTTATAAAGTTTACAAAGATTAAGTGTAGAAATCAAATCTTGAGCAGACTTAATATGAGTGAGTGATTCTTAATGAAATCTTTCTTTATCTTGATCATTTCTTACAAGCAGTTATGTTTCTTTGAAAGAAATTGCTACAAACTTCAAGAAACCATAAATAATGTTGAAAACTCAAGTAAAAAAAGCACAACTATTGTATTCATGTTGAATTGATGCAAGAAAATCAAGATTAGTGTATCTTGTGGAAGTACTGTAAGATTGATCAAGTTCTTGCAATCTTTTGTGACACATTTTGCATCACTAGGTGATTAATTGCATTTATGAAGAAATTGATTAACAGCAAGAATAAGAATAATGTTGCTTGAGGACTTATGCATAGAGATTAAGTATGCTTAAAGCTTAATCAAGAGGATTAAGTCATGATTCACAAAAAAGTTATGATTAGATATAGTAAAGACACTGTCTTGGTAACGACTGGTAGATTAATAATAAATTGCACATTCAAGGCAATTGAAAGCAATGATAAGAGTAAAGAGCAATGTTTCACAGAGCATCACCTCTTCAAAGATAGCTCTGAAGACACAAGCATCGGATAGTTTGTACTCTTCGCAAAGGGAAAAGATATTCACAACATTCATCAATGTATATGCTATGGCCTGAGCTATCGTGGGCACAATGTTCTGAGCTCTTTCTTGGAAGATTGGCCATACCTCTGTGGAGCCTTTAAGCAGGGGACAAAGCAAAATAGGTGAATAGGGCTGGCGCACCACCAATCTCTCCATCTTCGTCTACACGAAGAATGGGTGATTGCCAAATGGCACGCCGTTGCTTATGCTAAGAACATCTTCTTCTCCGTCAAGCGATTGTTAATGCTGAGAACATCTTCTTCTCTGCCAAGTGATTCATTGGCATGAAGAAGATGGACTGAGGGTGCAGGGCAGATTGTCAAGCGATTCATTGGCATGAAGATGAACTGAGGGTGCAGAAGGGCAGATTGTTATCATGCTTGCAAAGAAGTACAGTGCATCACAGTGCGTCTAGCGTAAGCACAACGCAGATCGATCAAGCTTTCATGCACACAACTTTATGCAAGTGGAATTTACCGAGCTTTGTGAAGCTCTAAGCTCACTAATTGTTGTTTCATATCATAGCTATCATAGAGCTTCACGAGGCTTTACGCTCAGCAAGGAGAAAGCTTCACTGAATAGTGGCCGCTCGTGTAAGGAGGAAAAGAGAAAAGAAAAAGCATAAATAGCAAAAGAGCTTAACATGCAATTCATTGAGCAAAGCTCACAGCTCAAAAAAAGGGGAGAGACCTACAATATAAGAAAATTATGCAATCATGAGACCAATGCTAGAGTATGCATGCATAAAGAGAGCATGGTTTGTGTATGTATAGAGTATAGAGCATATAGTATGCGTAAAGCTCGTTCTCTTTCTGCATACATAGAGTATACATGCATAAATCTCGCTCTCTTGATACATGCATCTAGACTATGTATGCTCTAAGCTTGCATAAAGAGTGCTTTATGCATGAATAGAGCATTCTCTCTCTCTCTCTCTCTCTCTCTCTCTCTCTCTCTCTAATCCTAAACCCCAATACCCAAGGGTGTAAACAAAAAAAGCATAAATAGCAAAAGAGCTTACCTCGAGTTCATTGAGAGGAGTTAATGGCTAAAAAAGGTGAGAGACCTACCATTAGGGGGTATTTGAACATATTTTGGGCTTTTTGCTAATTAAAGTAATTAGCAATGGACCAATAGGAATAGAGGATTGTGCACATTTGGTCTCCTTTGAATATAGGGAGGGAGACTAGGTTGTAGGGAGGGGGACTAGGCTTTCAGTACTAATAATTACACTTGTCTCTTTCAAAAAGTAGGGGGGTTAGGGTAGGTATGGTTCCACCATTTTCGTGGCTTAAAAAATCCTTCAAATTTTGAAATTTTTGAGATTCCCCCAAAAGTCACTTTTTTTTCCTAAAAACCCATCTCAAATTTCATTGTAGTCATAAGTTTCATTTTCAAGTCAGCTTTCTCTCTGATCGTCCAAATTAAACTCTTGTTAACCTTCCTCCCTTCCTCTTCCATCTCTTTAATATCCATCAAGCCCGAAACCCTAATATGCATAGCATCTTCGCGTTTTCTTTCTCTATCTCATTCACCCAACCCTAATCTCACTACTATAGCTTCACAATTGATATGGCTGCACCACGAAGAAGACCAAAAGATGAGATTGAGGAGATCTCATTGTACAATAAGAGGGACGATGATGGTGCTTGGGTGAGAGAGGCATTTCGCAAGGGTTCTTGGGTTTTTTCGCAGCCTACTGCTATTGGTCCGCACCGAGTTCGACGACGAGATGTGATGGAGCTTCATTGGAAGGGTCATTTAGAGGGATTCAAAAAATCGAGCAATGGTGGAGACCTGCTGGTGGTCATTATACAACATGTGTACACGCGGCACGAGACATATATCTTCGTAAACAAACTCGATTCCTATGCAACTGTAAGTATCGTAGGGAAGGAAGGAGGCATGTGATATTACGATAGCTACATCTTTCATCTTTAATGATCTTATTTTTGGGTTGCAGACATTTTTCCTTCCAACTTAGCAGAGGAGCAACCATTACGAAGTCTTACCGGAACATTTCAAGCACTCCATGCAGACATTGGTGAGACACTGTTTTCTTGTAAAACCAGTGCAGACCTTCTTAACGAAAAGATCTTCTTTTACCGGCACTCCTATGTGGTGCCAATGCATGACGGTGGGCTTGGTAAGCTAGAGATCATCACATATCCTCTTCTCTCTTCTGTTGAATGGCCAACTCCTGATGCTTGGACGGTTATGGTCATGAAATCAAAGATGCTTTGTGACATACAAGGATCTTTGAAGTTTGCAAAGCTATCTCGATTTGTGGGTCTTAGTTGGGTATGTCCAATTCATCTTTTTGCTAAGATGTTTAATCAATTTACTTTCTCACAAATACTTACCATGTTTGTGTGCAAGAAAGTACTAGGTGATGACATGGTTGCCTTGCTTGGAGAGCAGTGGAACATTATAGAGGGGCAGCATAAGGATGATACATTCAAGTGCAAAATAGTAGAGTCCAGTGTTACTTTTTGGTATCTTAAAGCTCGTGCTACCTTATACATTCACTTTTATTATGAATGGTGAATGAAGAAAAATAGTAGTTGGGTCCCATTGCAAGCGGATGAACAAGTTGTTTTGCCTCTTGACATATGCGTTAGGTTGCCCAATGGTGTGGTAGAAATTGTAAGTGCAAGCAGGCATTGGAGCCTCCTAAATATTAGGGAGCACCTCAAATTCATGGAAAGTGAGGATATAAGTGGGGCACAGTTCAAGGTAAAGAAAAGAAAGATTCGAATGCGAATGGAGTCGAAGACCTTGGTAGATGCTAATTGGGAATATGATTGTATAAGCATGACTTAATAAGAAAGCTTTGGAGTTTTTTTTGTGAAGTCTATTTAGACTCTTGGGATTTTGTAAATTTACGTAATTCATCAATGAAAAGTTTTGTCTTGTGATTGCTGTGTCTTTGTAAATTTTTATGTTATTCTTTTAGAATTACAATATTTAGAGCTCTTTTTATGAAGCCCTTTAAGAGTTCTAATATTTTTCTTTCAGAGATGTACTTGAGTCACGAGATGACAATTATGGCACAATATCTCAAAACCATTACAAACTCAAGTACAAATGTGTTTTGAGTAAAAAACATCACAAAATGAGAATATAATTTCTCAATCTTTACAAACAAGATTATAAAATTAGAAGAAAACTTATAAATATTTACAATGATAAATAGGGAGGAGAATGAAGCTTTCTATTTTGTCTCCATCTTCTCTGGTTTTGTCTCCATGTCCCCCTTTATCTTCTCTGGTTTTGTGGCCTCCTTTATCTCCATGTCCCCCTTTGTCTTCTCTGGTTTTGTGGCCTCCTTTGTCTCCATGTCCATATCCTTTAACTGTTTTTGGTGTTATTCTTACTAGCAAACTTGAACTTGAGTTCCTTCTTAGCTTTCTTGCCAACACCCTTCTTGGAACCCACTTGCGGACCACTTTTCTTTGAGGTACTTCTTGATTTAGTACCCTTGGTTTCTTTATGTGTGCCTTGTTGAGGAGCACCCTTGGTTTCTTTTTGTAGAGTTCCTTGCTTAAACTTAAAATGTTTTAGTGGTGAATGTACATGCATTTTCTTCTTCTTTTCTTAGATGGAGAGGCTTGCCTTGGGGGTGGTGGAGAATCTGGATCATTCGGAGCAATTGAATTATTTAAAATAATATTGATAGCTCTTGCACAAACACTCCACATCCAAAACTCATGAGGTTTAAGAGTCTGTCAAATTAAGAAAATTTCTCAGATTTAAGAACCAAGAACTATAGAAAATAAGTTAAAAAATTAAGTAAAGATTTACTGCAAAAATAGTGGCTTTTTCATTAAAACCTTCCAAAGGTAGCTCAGTCTCCTCAGTCATGTTGATCTCACTCTTTGTATATGCCATTGCCTCATTCATAAGTGTGATACTCATTCGTTCTAACCTCTTGCCTTTCACAATCTGACATTCATCCACTTTCAACACAAAAATTACCTTGTCACCCTGCATGACAAACAAAAGTAGATAAGTTTTAGTACTTAAAAGATTTTTTTTATAGCTCGCAACAAAGAATTTAAAAAATTACTTACATTGTTTAGGCAATCCATAGAATAAGATCATAGCTCTCTGAAGACGTTGTAGATCAACAAACATATTGTTGAACTCATTGTAGGGATACATAATCTTACCATTTGTGCCTCGCTTTTTTTCCCAAGCTCCAATGGTTAATGTATCATTGATGTAATAGTATTCTCCAATTTTGCGTTGCACATCATCATTGCATGTTGCTAATCTTATCTTTCTAAGGATATGAAAAATATTCCTTGTGATTCCTTGTTTGCGGAGGAGTGTATCTTTTAGCAACATTGATGGAGGGCTTGATATCCTTTTGTGCTAATGCCCACCTCATCGCATGCATTTTGAACCTCCTCAATGCTTAGAAGATTGGTAATGTCATCCATTATCTCATTTGCTATTACCTGACATATCTTCTTGTGGCATGGGTCTCGAATGATGGAAAGAATGTCATGCCTCCTCACACAACTCTATAATATTTTTCCAAAATCTTGAGGACCATTATCACCACATGTTTCTTTCAAAAAGTTCCTATCACAAACCAATAAAGATTACTTAAAACACCTTAATCTATTGCTTATAACAACCACAACAACCAAAAATACCTTAATCAAAATTATTTGCAACAATAATAGCCAAAGAACAAAAAATAAACCTTGCTGCATGGATTCTTTGCTTGTGAGCACAACCACCAACTATGTGTTTTTGAAGTTTTTTGAATGTTATTGATTGTCCTCTTTCGCTCTCTTGCTCCCACAGGGGTGCTCTTCATGCGAGAGATTGTATCTTGTAGCTTCATAACCTGAGCCTTTTTCTCTTTGTCTCTTTTCTCTAACTCTATAATATTATTTTGTGTATCTTGTAGTGCATATTGCGCACTACTCAAAGTGCTTTATAAGCTTTGTGTTTGTGAGTGGAGGAATTGGATTCTCCATGCATCGCTCATGCTTAACCTTCTATAATATCCAAGCAGGCCATTCTCACCCTCTCCAACAAAGTGAATAAATGGAGGAAGATTCGTGAAGGGTGGAGGAAAATGTGAAGAAGGATCATTAGGATATAAATATCAAACCAAAGATCCACATTAGTCCGACCCTATTGTCTTCTTGCATGCTTCTCATGTGCATTCAGACCTTCTTTCTTGATTGGTGCATATTCATTCAATATGCGAGTATGCAAGTCTACCTTCTGATGAACTCTTGTTGAATTTCTGCCATTCAGAAAATGGAAGAGACTATTCTGAAGTGACTCAGGGCTGTTCTATTGTATTCATGATAAGGCTATTCTATTATGAAGAGGGAGATAGAATCAGGGTTGTCCTATTGTATTCGCCAATAGGAGAAGAGAGCTTAGGAAAAAGAGAGAGAGAGAGACAGAGAGAGAGAGAGAGAGAGAGAGAGAGAGAGAGAGAGAGAGAGAGAGAGAGAGAGAGAGAGAATCTTATTGTAGAGGTTGGTAGGAAACGTGATGAATAATAGTAATGATTGAAAGAAACGGAATGTGGGGGGAATTTCAAATATGATTATAAGAATGAAAGCGTAGATATCAGTGATCTTAGTAGGGGGATTTAATAGCTCGAAAGAGAATCCTAGTTCAAAAATTAGAGAGATCCCCTACTTTTAGGCCCAAAAGTAGGTGTCATTATGAGCTTTGTCTCCTTAAGCCTCAATAAAATTAGTCTTAATTCCTTAAAATTAGGGATCCATACAAGGCCCTTTTTATGCTCAAATTTTCCCTAATGAATATAAGAAAATGATGCAATCATGAGACATGCTAGAGTATACATGCAATCTCTAGCATGCTCTATGCTCTCTGCATGCATAGATCATGAGATAGAAATGCATTTGTGCGAGTATAGAGATGATCTAGTATAAGTTGGGTTGTATTTTCTTTTTGAACACCATATTAGATAATTTGGGAAAAATCCCATTCCCATTTGCAAAATGGGATCATGGTGAAAATTACATAAATTATGCATGTATAAAGCTCGCTCTCTTTATGCATGCATAGAGTATGCTATCTCTCTCTCTCTCTCTCTCTCTCTCTCTCTCTCTCTCTCTCTCTCTAATCCTAAACCCCAACACCCAAGGGTGCAAACAAGAAAATCATAAATAGCAAAAGAGCTTACCTCAAGTTCGTTGAAAAGAGCTAACGGCTCAAAAAAGGTGACAGACCTACAATACAAGAAAATGATGTAATCATGTGACCAATGCTAGAGTATGCATGCTCTATGCTCTGTGCATGCATAGATCTTATTTACATAAAGCATGCATGCTCTTTATGCATGCATAAAGCTCACTGTCTTTATGCATATATAGAGTATGCATGCTCAAAGCATGTATAAAGAGTATGCTTTATGCAATATAGAGTATGCATGCTCAAAGCATGTATAAAGAGTATGCTTTATGCATGTATAGAGCATGCTCTCTCTCTCTCTCTCTCTCTCTCTCTCTCTCTCTCTCTCTCTCTCTCTAATCCTAAACCCCAGCACCCCAGGGTGCAAACAAGAAAAGCATAAACAATAAAAAGAGGCTTACCTTGAGTTTGATGAGAAGAGCTAATGGCTAAAAAAAGGCAAGATATTTGAAGCTATAAAGCCATTCTCTAATTTGAGTCATAAAGCTGTAAAACTCAACAAAAAAACCCTAAAACTCAAAAAAGCCTAACCCTATAGGTACTCTTGCTTGCAAGAATGAGGGAGAAGAAGAGCCTGTTAAAAAAAAACCCAAATTAGTTAAAAAATACTGAGAATATTAATAAAATCTTGAGAATATTTATCAAAGCCAATTTGACCTAGTCTTAAAACAATAGATCTATAGTGAAGAGGTGAGGGAGGAATGGGCAAGAGGTGAGGGAAGGATGGGTGAGAGCTCAGGGGGTTCATCTAAAAATATGTAAGTATACCACATGAGTTTAAACGAAGGAGTTTTTGAATTCAAAAATTTAAGGTAAATTTATAAAAATATGTGAGGCTTCGGCTCAATAGTCACACTATAATTCAAGAAAATAGAATTTGCACAATTTTTTTTTGAGACAGAAAGAGAACAATTTTGTATATAATCAAGAAATCTTACAACAATCAAATATGAAGCACTCTTGGAAGAAAGAGTTCAAACCACCCGACCACCCCCGAGCTATCTCACTCGCACTCGCACTCTCACTCTCATGAAAAACTTGCACTCACACTCACACTCACACTCGTACTCACAATCTCTTCTTCACGCCGAAAGCCAAAAGTAGCCCTTTTTTGGAACTTTCTCGATCCGCGTGCCATATTTTTGGTAATGTTGTCCTTTTTGAGTGAAAAAAGCATGTTTGGGAAGCTTTCTTCACACACGGTCATCATTCCCATGAAATTACGTTAAAAAAAACATTGGAAAATAATCCTTTCTCAGGGTGCACCACTCATTCCCATGAGATTATGGTGATCCAATGAGGATGCTCAATAGCTCATCTTAAACACTGTATCCTCTTGTTCGACTTTGTATCTCTTCGTCCGAGGCTAAATCTTTGTTCTTGACCTCCATTTAGGACCTGCAATGTCTCAACACGAAAATCTAGGCACATTTTTAGCACAAAACCACCCAAAACTCACTTTGGAGTCACCAAACGGATGTGAAATAATGTGAATCACAACTTTCACTCGAGCAAAGTTGTTCTATGTAGTACAAAACGGAAAAACTCTCTCATACAAAACTTCTCCTAATTCCAATGACAAAAACCAAAAATTTCCTCTAGCACATAACTTTGTCAAAACACGTTGGATATCCTAACAAAACAATTAACACACTTTCTATGACATGAATTCATGAAAAATATTTATACGAAACTATGAAGCCTCATAAAATACATTTACAAGAGGGGTTTTTTATTCAATTTTGAAAAAAAACCCCATAAGTCCATAAAGAAAAAGGGGTCATTTTATTCATGAAAAATTCACATGTAAGGGGTTTTTAAATACCCCCCTTGAATGCACGTGATACATAGGGTTTCTTAGTAGTGCACCCCCTGAGAGAGAGAGTGTGTAAGGTTTCTCCTCAGTCCTAAAAGATGTATAAGCTCTCCTCTCAGTCCCCTGTAATCATCCCCTATTTCAGAATGCAAGAAAATAGTATTTTCCTTTGTTTTTGGCATAGAGAGAGAAAATATTCTAGAGAGAGGTAATTTAATTTTGAGATATTTTTGGATAAAAAATTTCTCCTTATATTTAAGATGAATTTCCCTAAAACAGAAGTCCAAAAGATTTTTCCAATGTGCATTAGAAATTAATTGAATATGTGTATAAGAGACCTTAGCTTATGGGTCCACATTTTCAGAAATTTTTGACTAAGGTCCAAATAAGGTTCTAAAGGGCCAATAGGATTAATCCAAGTGTTTCAACAAGAAAAATGCAAAGAATAAAAGAAAATCCCCCAAAAATGAGTAAATGCTCACATAAGATGAAGAGTTGACCAAGTACTGGGTTTATTAGTTAAAAAATGAGGTTTATTAGTAAAAAAAAATGAAAATTTTGACACCTTAGTAAGGAGGGAGGGGGATCATGAAGGAGGCGCCTAAATCAAATGATTAATTCTTATTTTTAATTCAAAAAAATTAGGATATTTTATCTCTCCTTCTTTTCAAACTCTCCTTTTCAAACTGGATCAAAAAGTGAGCTAAATTGGTCCAAAACTTGTCCAAAATGGATCAAACTAAAGCTGGAAGCCTCTAGATCCCAATTGGACTTGGTTGGTGGTCTCCCTCACCTTTAAATAGACCTTCATTCCTTTGTATTTTCATCTTTGTGTATTTACATGCCAGTATTATCTTCATTTTAGTGTAATTTTATTTTCCCTCTATTTTGCCTCTACTTTGGGAAGCTTTGGAGCTTCACAAATCTCCATCCTCCCTTGGAGATTACCCTCCCCATCTTGGTGGCCAAGCTTTCCTTGTGGGCTTCACTTCTTTTTAAAAGAATCAAGCCAAAAACCAAGGGTAAGCCTTATAGGAATGATAAATGGATATTTTTAAGATTAATCAAGAGGTTTAATTATAATGATGCTTATAATTATGTTTATAATTATGCTATGTATGCATAATAATTTTTTAAGTTTAAAATAGGAATTTCCACCACATTTCATAATTATGGGTATTTATTTAAAAGTAGAATTTTGAGAATTCTCAGAAAATGCAACGAAGCTATGGTAATTGTTTAAAAAAATGAATTTAATTTTATGCATAATTTTGTTAATACAAGAAGAGGAATTCCCATCGTATTCTAGGCATAAACATTTTTATGCTAAAAGAATGATTTTGTTACATTTGTGAAAAATACTTTTATGGTATTTATGCATAATTATTTAAATAGAGAAAAGATAAATTTTTGTTATATTTATCTTTACATATGTACATGCATAAAAATTTAGATTTAAAAAGAGAAATTTTCATGATATATTATGCACAAACATTTTAAATATTAAAAGAGGAATTTTGGTCATAATTCAAAATAGGTATATTCATATACATGGATATTTTTTTAAGAGGAATTTTCATCGTACTTTAATTAGGAAAATGCCCAAAGTAATTTCGGTGTTAAAAGAGAAGGTTTCACCATAATTCTACATAGAAATTTAGGGCATGTTGATGCCGAGTTTCAATTGGAGAAAATAATAATTTAGAATAATTCTATGAGAATAATTCAATAAAATGATGTATGCATATTCACAAATGGATCATTTAAAAAAGAATTATCTTTATAAAAATTCATTATTCACAAATAGAATTATTTATAATTCTATTATGTCCAAGAAAGAATGAATTCTCATAATTTTGGATTTTCCCTTACGAATGGAAATCACAGTTAATTTATCAAAAAAAACAAAGAATTATCTTTAGAAAATATCTTTAGGATTAAATTCGAGTAATTTAGGGTTAGACTACGACCGCGTGAGAAAGGTGGGCCAGTAAGATGCTTACCCATCTCTCGAATCAGAAATTAAGCAAAACCTTGTGACCATTCCCATTTCTTCATTACGAAGAATGGATTACCAGTGATCTAGAGAAGTTTTCCTTAGATGCGGAATCATCGAGAAATAAATCATAAATTCATTGTAATTGATGGGTGGGTTACCAAGATACTAGAATTGTGATTTTCATTAAGAAAGTCTGGATTATGAGAGAAAGGGTCTTATGGAATCAAACTCAATGGGAAATTCTTACTTGCATAGAAACTCTATTTTTTGAAAAAGGATTGTCTTACGCCAGAATGCTGGAGGAAGCATCTGGCTTATGGTTTAATCTAAGTAGAGTTATGTTGCAACAGCTGGCAGCAGAGCGGGGAGTCATCAAAGGATGTCTCCTGCGTGTGGCAAAGCCTGCCAAGGTCTTGACCAGCCTTGGTATAGTTAAAATGGTGCGCTTCCGCCGGTACGATGGGCGAGGGCTGACGAAGCGATCTCTGAGTGAAGTGCTAGGACACCTAAGGAGGATCCTAGAGGGTTCTAACTAGGCGATGCATGGGCTTGCGGGTTGCTAGGACACCCATACGTATGTTGAGGAAGATATGGATGGACTGGTAAGGAATTATCTATGTGAACTAGAACTTAAAATTGGATCTCATTGGTTGACTAGTTGGTCTTCAACAACGGAGAGTCCGGATGACATTTTGATTGTAAAACATTGGACTAGAATTTTGAGGATTATGATGGAAACATTATGGTTTCATTCCAATTCTATTTTAAAGACAGCTGAATCTATGAAAAAGACAATTTCATATTGGGTGTGTAAGTGGTGTGTCTATTTTGTATTTTGCTTGAGTGCCAGCTAGGGGGCCTGAGAACTCTTTTCCCTGATACCCGGGATAAAACACAACCAAATTTTTATAAAAAGGGATCCCACCAATTCAGTGGTTGGGCGGTTGGCTAACCCATGGGCTGGTTAGGCTGGATCGGTGGATTCCTACAATAAATTTAGATACGTTCAAGTTATGCTAGTTAGAGTAAGTCCCATGAAGATTCTTGTTCTATGGGAAAGAATCAACGGCTATGCCTCGCTTAAGGGAAAAAAAAGCGACGATTTCTATAAACCAAGTGCAAGTCCCTTCCTTGATCTGGCCATGTGACCTAACGGGTTCGGTCAGAATAGAAAGAATAGTTAAGGGCTTGACCCGTTAGATAAAATTTTCATTAGAAGATTTTTCAGGGTGGAATCGCCCGAGTTTTCTAGGCAAGGGAAGTATTTCCAGTCTCTGTTTCGGAGGAACCACGAATGTCTTTTTCGGACATTCGTGGTGGGCGAGGCCCCGAGTGGGAAATCCTACCCTGCACAAGAGGTTGCTACTTCTGCTACTAGCTCCCTGAAATCCGGTGCGGAGGGGGCAGGGGTCTGAGAGAGAGAGAGAGAGAGAGAGAGAGAGAGAGAGAGAGAGAGAGAGAGAGAGAGAGAGAGAGAGAGAGAGAGAGAGAGAGAGAGAGAGAGAGAGAGAGAGAGAGAGAGAGAGAGAAATAGTAAGATGGGAGAGAGAGGCTCTGTTCTAGTCAAAACCAAAAGTAAAAAGAGGAAAGTGATGTTATTCGGGTTTTTAAAATTTTCATCGGTTTATACATAAAAAAAGTGTCGGTATGTTTATTACCCAGTGTCGGCAATATGAGTGTCAGTATGGGCATTGGTTTCATCAGTATGATCATCGGTATGGGCGCCTGTATTCAACGTTTATATCGATGCCCATACTGACACATATATCGGCACAATAATTTCTTTAATGTTCTGAACTTCATGGGAAAAATAGTAACCCTACATATCGACTCATAATTCATACTCCTACTTAAAGGGAGCTCCATAACATTTCTCTTGATCCCCATTACATTTCTTTATAATATCTCTCTTGATCCCCACCATTACATTTCTCTTAATCTCTCTCCATTTTGTCAATGGAACATGTAAACAACCACAGGAGAGCAAGCTAAATCTAGGTGTAGAAAGGAAAGATGGCAAACATAATGAAATGGAAATGAAAGCAATGAACAAGTACTTACATGTAGACCAAGATAGGTTGACTTGATTGATGTGACACACAAGAAAGTATATCACTCTTATAGAGTGAACACACACACTCAAGTACCATATGCTTATGGGATAACTCCCAAAGTGACACGTGGCACTCTCACAAAAAGGCTCACAAATACACACTCTTTGACTATGATTTCCTCAACATCCCCCCTCCAAGCAAAGAGTGGGAGACCCAACACGCAAGGAGTAGACCGATCCCCCCTCCACCGCAATACTGCAAAGAGCAAGTCCAACTATCCAACACCTCCTGTGTGATAGTGACTTCTGAGTCAGCTTGCGAGACCGACAGTGAGAACCATCACTCGTCACCCCCCTTACTTTGAACTGGGTGTCAATACATCATATCAAAGTAAAACCAATACACATTTTTGGGGGACAACCCAGGGCAGAGGACCCTTATTGACCATCACACATCACATTGTCTATTTCATCCATTTTATGCATAATGCAAGGGCAGAGCACCCATACACACATAGAAGAAATCAGAAACAATAATCTTTGTCATCCTCATCGAGGGTGACATGGGCAGTAAGTGTATGAATGTTGTCAATGGCGGGAATCTTGTTTGGTGGATCAGTAGCACAGCGGCAACAAGATTAGCATGGTGTTGTTCTTGTGCTTCTTCTTGGAGCAATTGGCTTCAATATGACCTTTTCGATTACAGTATCTGCATATGATGTTCTTGTTTGCTTTCCATCTGCTAGTGGAGATAAGTGCCTCTTCAGTGCTTGAGGTCAAGGATGTAGAAGTGGTTTCCTTGTTTTGGCGGTTTTTCTCAATGAGAAGAGCAACCAAGTCATCATATGTAGTAGCAGCCAGGCGTAATACTTCAATGGTCTGCTCAAAGTGAGAAATGCCTTGCATGCTTTTGATTAGTACTGCCATCTTGTCCTCATTATTTGGAGAACTCTTCAAACTTGATAATTAATGAACAAGAGAATTAAATTTGTAGAGATGATCACTTAGCTCTTCATCGTCTTGCATTTTTAGCTCATAAAACTTCAATTTCAGAAAAACTTTGAAATTAGTGACCCTGTTACCAAAGATGCTCTCCAATCGATGCCAGATCTCCTTAGCCGTGGATGTAAAGTCGACCTGATGAATGAGAGACTCCGCGAAGCAGAGACCAATGAGGGCAATGGCTTTTGCATTTTGCTGCTTCCAAATTTTTCTTTGTGGCTGATCAAGTGCATCAATTGTGTTGTCAACAACATCCCAGACTCCTTCACTAAGTAGCTGCATCTTAGTTTGCCATGTGGGAAAGCCTTCCCCCTTGAACTTATCCATGAACACTGTACTAGAAGATAGCGAAGTCATGACTCAAATCTGAACTGAAAACTTACTATTTTTGCAATGGAATTCAGCTCAAAAGACTTGATGGTGCAGCAGATGGGTAGGAAGCTTTTAGCTTCATGTGAAAGCACCCCTATCTGTGGTGAAGTGCTCTGCAGATGCGAGAAGCACAGGTCCTCCTGGCTCACCACGATGTCGCTCTGTAGTGAGCACTGAGCCGTTGCCCACAACCCACAGGGAGTCCGCATTCACCAGCTCCTGCATCCACTCCGGCCCGCACGCCAGCAGCACCTCGTTGGTAGGACACTCGTCGCGCAGTTGAATCTAACGAGGGCCACGACTAGTAATCTGCTGATGCGAGGAGCTTGATGCTGTTGAGCATAGGTGAAGCTAAGCGATAGTGATGATGCTCATGTACTTAACATGGGAGTAGCTCTTATCTCTAGTGCAGCAGCTCTGCAGGTTGTAGTTAGCTTGGAGATGGGCAAGCACCTCAGAAAGCTGGCTATTTGCACAGCATGAAGACAGACAAGATCACGGAGATGAGGGCGAGAGGGTGGTTGTTGGCAGTGGGCAGCTTGTGGGAGAGGCAGGCGATGAGTGAGGTCGTCATTCATGGGAGTGGGAAACCAAAGGAGAAAGACCAACTTCCATTTGTGGGTCGGCCTTCACCCCCAAGGGTTTCCCCTGGAGAAGCATGGCTTTGATACCACATGAAGGAATAGGAGAGCAAGCTAACTCTAGGTGCAGAAAGGAAAGATGGCAAACATAATGAAATGGAAATGAAAGCAATGAACAAGTACTTACATGTAGACCATGATAGCTTGACTTGATTGATGTGACACACAAGAAAACACATCACTCTTATAGAGTGAACACGCAAGAAAGTACATCACTCTCTTATAGAGTGAACACACACACTCAAGTACCATATGCTTATGGGATAACTCCCAAAGTGACATGTGGCACTCTCTCACACAAAGGCTCACAAATACACACTCTTTGACTATGATTTCCTCAACAATGGAGTCACAAATGCAAGAGGATATAAAACCACACACAAAAGAAGATTTTGTGGAAGAGCTAATCAAAGCAATGTTTGATGGTAATGCATAGGATGATGGATAAGACACGATGTTTATGGAAGCATCTTCAAACTCTTAGTTTAATACGATTGTTTGATGGAGAGAGAACATCAAAGTTACAATCTTACTTGGCATATTCAAACTCTTAGTTCAATACGGTTGTTTGATGGAGCAAAAACATCAAAGTGACAAGCTTACTTGGCGTTGCTCAATCTACAATCGCTTTATGGTTGGTAAGATGTAAGCGTCTTAGAATTATTCAAGTAATATTCTATATATCCTCTTTCCAATTCCTCTTTCTCTTTCTCTTTCTTAATCTCATCCTATTTCAAAAAACAAACTAGCTAACATACATTGTCAGTCATAATTTGCAAGGTTATTGAAATATATAATATTATCGGAGAGAAACTCTATGCTTGAGTCACGAGATGATGCAAAGAAGATTCTAAGCATTAGGAATTTTTTGGACCCAAAAAGGGCCTCCTAAGGATTCTTAATTTTAAGGGATTAGAGCTTAAAAAGCTGGGCTTAAGGGAGACAAAGGCTATGATGACCCCTATTTTTTGCCTTGCCACATCAGCCATACCCCCTAGTTTCACTTTTTAAAGGGAATATTCTCATACTCTCTCTCTCTTACTTTTTGACTTTTCTCATACTTTCTCTCTTACTTTTTGAATTTTTTATCTTCACTCTCTACAAATTGAATCTTTCTTGTCAGTTTGAAATCTCCTTTCTCATTAACTCCCACCATATCTCCCTTCCACATCAGCAAAACATTCTCGTATTTAGGTGGGTCCCAAAAACTGAAAATTTTTTATTTTTTATTTTTTATTTTACATTTTGAGGTGGAAAAAACACCACCCAACCAATATGTATGATGAAAATAAATTTTTCCCTCCAAATGCAAAGAGGATTACCATATCTGCCACAAGGACATGCAACTAGCTCGGCGCATCGAGGCGAGCGAGACATGATCTAGAGATCTTAGATGTTAACCTTTTTTTTGAAGCAACTCTTTTGTTTCAAACCCCCCTTTGTAACAAGCCTATCTGGCTTTCATTTGTAACCTTCTGATAATTAAAATTTTAAGTTTCTCTTACAATGTCTCGGTGTCATCATGTTTGTTTAACATGGAGGGTCTATCATGTGCCAGTTTGTCACCCAAGGCATCAGAAATGCTCCTAGAGTACTGAGAGGAAGCTATGCTAGAATAGTGCGAATTTGGCCTCTGCAACGGCGATGTAGGCTCAAAATTCGCATTGTTCTGGCACTTCTTTCCTAGCCACTCAAGATCATTTCTGATGCATTTATAATGAAGTTGAGCACACTAATTGTGAGAAACAGTAGTTTATAAGATAAAAATACCTTTAATCATGTGTAAAAGTATAGTGTTTATCATCCAATGCATTAGAATTGCTCCTAGAGGACTGGGGAAGCTATGCCAGAACAGTGCGAATTTAGGCTCTGCAGCCAGTGGTGCAGGCTCAAAATTCGCACTGTTCTGGCACTGCTCCCCTAGCCACTCAGGATCATTTTTGATGCATTTATAATGAAGTTGAGTACATTAATTGTGAGAAACAATAGTTTATAAGATAAAAACAGCTTTAATCATGTGTAAAATTACATTGTTTGTCATCGAATGCATCAGAATTGCTCCTGGAGGACTGGGGAAGCTATGCCGGAACAGTGCAAATTTAGGCTCTGCAACGGCGGTGCTGCAGGCTCAAAATTTGCACTGTTCTGGCACTGCTCCCCGAGCCACTCAGGATCATTTCTGATGCATTTATATAATGAAGTTGAGTATACTAATTGTGAGAAACAATAGTTTATAAGATAAAAACAGCTTTAATCATGTGTAAAATTACATTGTTTGTCATCCAATGCATTAGAATTGATCCTGGAGGACTGGGAAAGCTATGCCAGAACAATGCGAATTTAAGCTCTGCAGCGACAGTGCATGCTCAAAATTCGCACTGTTCTGGCACTGCTCCCCCATCCACTCAGGATCATTTCTGATGTATTAATGAAGTTGAGTACATTAATTATAAAAATAGTAATTTACAAAATAAAAATACCTTTAATCATGTATAAAAATACATTATTTATCATCCAATGCATCAGAATTGCTCTTGGAGGGCTGGGAAAGCTATGCCAGAACAGTGTGAATTTGGGCTCTACAACAGCGGTGCAGGCTCAAAATTCACACTGTTCTAGCACTGCTCCCCTAGCCACTCAGAATCATTTTTGATGCATTTATAATCAAGTTGAGTACATTGATTATGAGAAACAGTAATTTACAAGATAAAAATACCTTTAATCATGTGTAAAAATACATTATTTGTCATCCAATGCATCATAATTACTCCTGAAGGGCTAGGGAAGCTGTGCCAAAACAGCGAGAATTTGGGCTCTACAATAGCAGTGCAGGCTTAAAATTTGCACTGTTCTCTGGTTCTCTGGCACTGCTCCCCCAGGCTCCCAGGGTCATTTCTGATGCATTCACAAAAACATTGATGGTACAAACTAGAAAAAACAATGATATACTTGATGAAAATAAGTTTGTAAAAATTGTATTGTATTCATAATAAGAAGTGATACATCATCTTTACAAAAGCTTTCTTACAATATTGAGCTTCCTTCTCTTGTTATTGGACAGAGTGTGCTCAAGGAGTGATTGGGCTATTTCTTGAGGATCCTCTATTCCTATGCTTTTGGCTATCCCTATACGAGCAAGAAGCTTACCCCTAAATCCAGAACCAAAAACATCGAAGGCAAGGGATTTTTTAATCAGAACTATACATTTGGTGCTTTGTGCCATAGAGGCTACACAGAGCACCTTAGAGAGGGCTTTCAAAAAGAAGAGAGTGAAGGTAGATTGAGGGGTGTAGTCCCTGTGGTGGATAATGGTGATGCCATCCACAAGAAGTCGACCAAGATAGTGCGCCAACGCAGCATCATGTCCATGGACCTTGGCCTGGTCTCTGTGCTGGCCGCCGCCTCTCCCAGCAAATGCGTCAATTTCAACCACCCTCTGCAATCAAAAGAAAAATCAAAATATTTTCCTATACATAATTACAAATGTTTCTAGGTTGTAAAAGGTCAATTATTACCTCTTGCTCAATGTCTTCTTTTGCCAAAGTGCTGGTGGGGGCGGAGAGGTCAATCGAGGACTTAGCCTCATGCTTTTTTGGTGCTTTGGTCTCCTCCATCACTCCAACAGCAAGGGTATCCTTTTCAGCCTCTAGCTTGTCTTGTAAGGTTGTGAATTCCTCCTTTGGAACTAGGGCTTGCTCTGCGGTCTCAACCACAGTTTCCTTGACCAAAGCAACTGTCTCTACGATAGATTCTCTAAATATAGCACTATCTAGGTGAGGATGAGGTTAGACGTATCAAGGTCCACCTCACATTGCGTGCATATAATGCCCAAGAATTCATCCATTCTCAAGCCAGCTGCCTTTTCAAGGTCATGAAGAAATAAGTATTCTTCACCTTCCACCACAATGGTGCTCAAGAGATTGATCATAAGCTCTGGCGGCACCTTGCTCTCCTCGTGTGGGGAAGATGGCCCCGCATCTTCTACTACAGTGGGCTGTTTAGTTGTAGATTGTGCACCCTCTGGAAAGTGCTCTGATGCAAGCTGCTCTTCTACACCAGCACTCGTTCCTACTGCCTTCAGTTCCTTGTCATCTCTCAAATACCCTGTCAACTGCAATGCAGGCATCTCTACCTCCTCATCCGAATCCTCATCTCGCTGATGTGTGAGGAACACAAAATTGGCGAGCCATGAGAGGAACCTAGTTCCGAAATTGCCCTTCCCCAACCTCTTCACCTCCTGCTTATTGAAGGTACAGTAAGCTCCTACGGGGATATAGATGTCGATGAAGCGTTCAAGGTGCTGGATGTAGGGGCAGACATATTGTTGAATGTACTTAAGCAGCTCAACAGGCACCCATCGATCATTGGGGCAATGGGAAAAGGAGATGGAGTGGGGAGCCAAGTATTGCTCCATGTATGCAATCTGCGTCTCATAATGTTGGGACGCAAGGGCGAGCAACTTTTCAAAGTCGACTTCACCCTCACGAGAGAACATGACAAAGAGCTCGCTCTTGCTCACCCACGGGGTGGTGGAGAGGAACTCACAGAAGTTGTCAAAGTGGGTAGCCATGTGAATGCAAAGAGATAGTGTGAGCTCGTGCTGCTTGGTTTCTATCGCGTGAAAATGAGAAAGAAGGCATCTTTGGCTATTTATAGTTAAAATTGAAAGTTTGGCCTTTTCACACTAGACCGCTAGACAAAAAAATTATAGTTTGCAAAAATATTAAGATTTCAGAATAAAGAGGGATAGAGTTTCTGCAGCAATGGAGAGGGAGGGAGCTTGAGAGAGAGAGAGAGAGGAAGATTGAGAGAGGGAGGGAGCTTGAGAAGGAGGGAGAGCTTGAGAGGGATGGAGTTTCTGCAACAATGGAGAGCTTAGAAAAGGAAGAAAGAGGGAGAGGGAGCTTGAGACTGAGGGAGCTTGACAACAAGGAGGGAGAGCTTGAGAGGTATGAAGTTTCTGCAGCAATGGAGAGCTTAGAAGAGGAAGAAAGAGGTTCGAAATGAGCTTTCCAAACCTAGAGTATGTTGGGGGGAAGTTTGAGAGGGAAAACACACTTTTGGGAAAAAAATAAAAATTTTCAATTTTTAGGGTTTTTAATCTGCGCGATTCTAGGTGGGGGGACCTCTAAGTTTGGGCCCAAGAGGTAGGGGGACAAGAGTAGTAATTAGGCCCCATTAGGAAACCAAAGCCTAGGCCCCCTAGGGTCAAAGAAGTAAAAAATGTGCACCCAGCCCTCTTCCTATTGGTCCATTCCTAATCAAGTTAATCCAAGAGGCCCTCTTTGGGTCCAAAAAATTCCTAATGGTTCCATTGGTATAGAACTTACTACATTTGTATACATGCATGCCTAAATGATTGCATCCTCTTTTTTGGAGATCTTAGTGAACTCTCCACATGTCTAAAATGTGGTCCTCTTAACAATATAGATAAGATTTACAAGACGGAACCATTCCTTGTACACTTCTCAGTCATCCTAAGAATCCAACACATGTTTAAGTGTAAGTCCCCATAGCAGAGCTCATGACTTGTTGGCATGCTAAAAATCAATCCACAGATGGCATCTTATGCATTGCTGATTGCGCTACATGGACACATTGAGGAGACATGTCCTAAAGGAAGAGCCTTGATATATACATCTTGGTTTGGCAATGGATAGGATTAACCCATTTGGTTTGTGTTCCACATCATGGAGCACTTGGCTAGTGATATTGGTAAATTATAATATCCATCGATGGTTGACCATTAAAAAGAGACATATCTTGCTTGGTTTATTATTTCGTGGAAAGTACAAAGTTAAAAAATGGACATGTACATGGCACCCTTAGTAGAAGAATTACAAACCTTATGGGTAGGCATCCCTATTCATGACATGTCTAAACGTCTCAAAATAGATCAGCAATTATTAAGGGAATACTGTTGTGGACTATGCACGACTATTCGGGCTTAGGCTAGTGCTCAGGTTAGTAGCAAATTCAAATTTCCATGACAGTAAAGATAGATTTTCACATGATCATAATGTAACTAAATGGTGTACATAGACCTTGCTACTAGCTAATACCATGCATGTGGACCTCGATTGGTGGATGTGCATCATTCTCCAACTCCAAAGAAGATGATCTGTCAGGGGCATGTTGCATTATCCACTATGGGATGGAAATCTCAATCGACCACCTCATAGAGTGAAAGCAAGTGATTGGTTGGAATTATCGAGAAGTAAGGATAATGAAGAACCTATAGATGGAATGAAGAGACTCTCCCATTTTCACCAACTCTCTTACTAGAATGATTGATTCATCAATCATCTTTTGGATCCCATGAATATATTCGAAAGTATCGGAAGCATCATTTGGGAACATTTGATTAGAGATAAAGACAGTAAGGGTGCTCGAGATGATTTGAAGGAAGTTAGAAAGATGGAAGCTTCATGGGCACAAGTAGATGAATCAAGCAAAGTAGTCCATTATTTGGTATGCCAAATTATGCTCATTGTTGAGAAGGGGGTTGTATAAGAAGCTAAGCTTATGTGAACACTAAAGTCTAACGAGAATGGCATAATTTTTTGTAGGTATATACAACTCATTTTCTCTCTCCTTTTTTACAACTATATACAACTCGTCTCTCTCCTTTATCACATATCTCCTAAAGTCTCAAAACTACCACAAGTTTTTACAGGTATATACAACTCGTTTTCTCTCTCCTTCATCATATATATATTCATTACTAACATATATGTGTCACATTACAATTTGTGTTTTTTTTTACAATTAAATATTGCATAAATGAAGATATTAGAAGGGTTATTTACAAGATCAGTGTCTTCATTCGATGGATATCCTTGAAGGAGATAAACTCATAAACAATTGCATATGTAAGAAAGAACTCCTTAGAAGTAGCGTGTTTGATTGAGAAGCACTTTCTAACGAGCATTCTTACCATTTAGATGCAGTTGCTCCTACATGTAGTTGAGGAGGTTGTGATTCTTAGCGCTGTTCATAGCCGATGGATGTTTTTCTTGGAGAGATTCATGCAGACTTTAAAGGGATTTGTTTGACAAAGGGCAAGGCCAGAAAAGAGCATGGCAAAAGTTTGGTTAGTACGAGAATCATTAGTGTATTTCCTCGAGTTCCTTAGACATATTGATCCAGACGTACCTTGACTTAAGCACAACAAAGAGGATGAATGGATAGTTGGAGAGGTATCACAAGGCAAAGAGTTGATTAACTTGCAAGATGGATGAGATATTATGAGACAAGATCAATAGATTTTGTATATTAAATTCTCCAAAAAAAAAAATGGCTTGATAAATATAAAGAGGCACAAGTAGAGACATTAAATGCATGAATTTTTTTTAGGAGAAGACATTGACATCTTCCATATCCTCTTGAGCTTGCTTAACTCCCTAACAATATGCCACTTAGATGACTAGAACAAACTTTAAGGAAAGCATGCGAGGATAGTTGGAGAGGTATCACAAGGCAAAGAGTTGATTAACTTGCAAGATGGATGAGATATTATGAGACAAGATCAATAGATTTTGTATATTAAATTCTCCAAAAAAAAAATGGCTTGATAAATATAAAGAGGCACAAGTAGAGACATTAAATGCATGAATTTTTTTTAGGAGAAGACATTGACATCTTCCATATCCTCTTGAGCTTGCTTAACTCCCTAACAATATGCCACTTAGATGACTAGAACAAACTTTAAGGAAAGCATGCGAGGATGGTGAACGCATGCGAAGAAGAGATGAATTTGCAAGAGGATGTGATTGGCATGCACATAAATCAAACGAACACAAATATTCTATGATTAATTTTCTGGACGTATAATTAAAATAACACTCTTTAAATGTTTTTTTGTATATGTAATGTAGTATAAAAAATATGGAGCACTATGGTCGCATGGACATCATTTTCATGTGGAGTGAATAGATAAGAAAAGAACAACTTTTGAATATGGAGTAATGTCTAACTTTGAACAAGAGAACCAAGCTGATTCAATCTTGATTATTGTGAAACTATACAAGCCATAATTGGAGTTAGATTTAGACACTTTTTCATTCTTAATGTGCAAAGGTTTAAAGTGGTCACACCAATGGTCCAACCACAACAATGAGAAGAGACATTAGTGAATTAGTTGCAATTGACTCCACTAAGTTGTGGACAAGTCTTCAAGATACATTTGTACTACCACAACAATGTGAGAGATAAATACTTTATCTTTTGTAGCGTGCACTTAGTGAGAGATAAATACTTGTTAAAAGAATAACACATAATTTTCAACTAAACCCTTCAAATTAGAAATGGTGGTATGTAATTCAAGTTCTCCTTGTAACAAACAAAATTTTGAAGATAAGAGACTTGAAGAAGGAAACTATTCCTAAAGGATCTCTAAGGGGGGGAGTAAATCATACCCTGCACACATAATGAATTATTAGATCCTGAAACCCAAGATTCACAGATTAGAGATCACGCTCATGATTATGAAGAAATTCACGATGATGTCGAAAATCATGATGCTGAACACCATAATGACAATGATGATGACTTATCCAAATCCATTGATAGTATCTCCTCATATGCTTTTATGGATGTTGAATTACCTTTTACAGGCTACCACCCGCGATGGAACCTAGGTAATGTAGAGGCCATCCTAGACACCGATATAGATGGTAATGACACCATTACCCTCGGCTCCCACATGCGGACAGAGCAGGGACGTGGAGGAGATGAAGCCACCACTATCAACATGGCCCTCCACAGAATTGGAAACACGTCGCTAACACAAGGCTGCTGCCTTCACCCAAGCAAGACACAAGAAATTACTTGAGGGCCATACATTTGCTTCACACGGGGAGGGTGGCAATACAAAGAAAGTTAAATATAGGCATAGGTTAATCTCGAGGCATGGGTAATCCAACTACTCATGAACGACCTAACCCATACTAGAGATGTATTAACGAGAATGACCGGGGCTTGGGTAATCCAACTACTAATGAATGAAGTGACTGTATTAACGAGAATGACAGAACAACTTTTCCAATCCCAGAAGTAGCAGTCAAAACACAAAGGCTACAACATTTGCAGTGGCCAAGGAACCGAACTTGAAGAGTATGCCAGGATGGACAAAGGTTCAAGGCCACCATCCACGATCATCAGTCCATGCATGCCACGCCCTACAATAAAACCCTCCACCAAAAAGGACGAAGGCAAATGTCCCGCCTACAAGAAGCCCTTGAAAGTCCTAATTGAAGATTAGCCTTCAAGCTAACGACAATACAGCGAAAAATTGTGTTCAACTGCCCCGTGGCATACACCCTCCGTCAACTGCCACGTGTCGTATACCCTTCGTCATTCTCGTGTGAAGGTAGACAATCTGATGCCAATCCCATCTTGTAGAAGGAGGCGTCGACAGGCAAAAACAGTGGCACATTCCCATTGCTTGCTAGTCATGGGCAGGGAGACAACAAGGAGACAAGTCAGATTCTCTGCAGAAAGGCGTTAACAACACAGTCTATTGATCATGATGACCTACCCATCTGCAACTGGTTTGGGATCTGCAGCTCAGAAGCAGGCTTAATATCGCCACAACCAATTGGTCCCAATATATAGTTGACTGGAATTGAAATAACTTCGTTTACAAACTGAACCTATATGTCGCACGTATTCAAAGGTTACGGGTACAAATCCAGCAAAAGCCAAGACAGGAATACGAGGAGAGGTTCGTGCTACAAGCTTGAAATTACAGGGACAAGCCAGGGAGAGGTTCGTGCTACAGGCTTGAAATTACAGGGACAAGCCAGAGTCATCATCGCCACTGGGGAGGCTGGACGCGTAGACGAAGAAGAGGGCCCAAATGAGAGTGGCCACGCCAAGTAAAATCCACACCAGCAAGGGGTTGCTAATGCCCAGGCCCAGGCCCGTCCCTTCAGTGGACAACCGGTCGTCAACCAAGGCCAGCGCCGATCCGCCGTGTGAAGCTGCAGAAGCCAATGTGGACGCCAATGCTATCAGCCCATTGCTACTCCTTTTAACCTCCGGTCTCTCTGCAGAGACCGTGATGCGGCATTTGGAAAGCGAAGACAGACCTACACAGAGCATCCAGCTCGTATCAGCATACACTGTGAGGCCCTCCTAGATCGGTATGTATTACACAGCGTTGAACAGCTAAGAAAGGCGGCTGGAAGAGTATGAAAACTTACCGGCAACTGGCACTACTGCGGCCCTCAGTCTGGTTGAATCGAGGGGTTGGCCAACAAAGGCAGTAGGAACCGCGGACGCAGAGGTGGCTGTCGCAGTAGCCATAACTGTGCTCGCGAGAGGCACGCAGAATCGGTCGCTAATAGTAGTAGGGATAGAGGAAACAGTGAGCAAGATAGGGTGCAATCTCGTTCCTAGCCAATCACACTCGTTGAATAACAACTATAGAAAAATGGTAAAATAGTGTAATTTTGCAAAATATGTATGCCTTGATTTGTTGGACAACACAAGCCAATCCGTTTCCTTTTTTGTCCTCCACACAAAGGTGAAGCCCCTAGGGATGGTGTCGTGTCCGTGGAGTTTGAGGGCCACACAAAGTTTACGAAGTGGTTCGGTGTCAATTTGTTAGGATGAGATTTAGTAGCTCTTTGGCTATATAGAAATTTGAAAATTTTGCTATGAAGATGGATGCACAACTAATCTACTAGTTGTGATGACAAAAAATTATTATGTTATGCAAATCAAGCGTGGAAAACTTAATCAATTCTGTCATGCCAATGTACTAAAATTTTCTATAAATTTATTTCTTCAAGTAGTAATAAATTTCTTTGTTGGTGTAGAGTCCCATTTGATATGGCATCTCTAATAATATTGCTTGTTTATTAATGCAAGGTTAGGCAATGCTAAATTTTATTTGTATCAAATTTTTGCTATACTTGTTCGATGGTTGTATATCCCCTTGCTCTAAATGCCTATGTAATTTTCTCTATCATCTCTACACTATTATTCTCACTATTTTGGCCTTTGCCACAACATTCACCCACCACGTGTCACTGTCTATGCCATCTCATTTTGCTATGTGGCAGGAGTGTACAAGGAGGGCAGACAGTTGCAGCCCCATCACAGCGGGTCCCCACCAGTTACTTTTATTAAACACAAGCTAATCCCCTTCCACGTGGTTAAAGGAGAGAAGGGAGAGGGGCAAGGGATAAATGGGAGAGATTTACACTGTCCCTTTCTTAAATTTGAATTTTCTCATCGCATATCATTTCAATTTTTGAAAGGAGAGCTATCCCTTCTTACCTAATGATTTCCTTCAGGGAGAAAATAGGGACCTCCCTCTTAAAAGGTGAGTGTCATGATAAAAACTTCAAAGTGTAGGTGTCTCTCTCATCCTCTCTCTCATGATAAAAAGTTGAGTGGCATGATAATAACTTCGACGTGTAGGTGTCCCTCTCTTTCTCTCTCTCATTGTAAAGAAAAGACAAAAGACATTATATGTAAGATACACTTATTTAAGAGTGAGCACGCATCCCCAATTATTAAAATTTAATTTAGATTAAAATTTAATTAATTAAAATTATATGTGTATATTATTGAGAATGCAAGCTCATCGGGATATGGTGGATAGCGGTAGCGCATGGACACTAGTCTAGTAGCGTGTGTGTGGACAATAATGGCTGCGTCCAACTGGCTAAGTGTGTGGACATTAGACTTAGGTTATTTCAGTGTGAACTTATCATTAGGATAATGTGCCGTGTTTTGTGGAGTGCAATGAAGGAAAGCTATGGTGCTTCTCTACCTTGTGTGTTGATGAAATAAGAGAAACAAATTCAGGTTTTGGAGCTTTCTATTGAAGCCGTGGAGCAAAGAGAAGCTGTGGAGCGCACCAAATCAAGAAATTTGAGAGCTTGGTCTATCGGCGGGTAAGAATAGCTAAACACCCTTAAGCGGATTGTAGGTGATTTGACAAAGTTTGAGCTAAGAGTGGACTGCTCAAAGCAAGTGAAAATAGATTTTTGCAAGCTTTCCATGGAAGTTGTGAAGAGGATTATGTGAATGTATGGCATTGTGGGATTGATGTATTTGGTGTAAATTTTATTGGAGATGAGTAGAGATGTATTGGCAAGCCATTGAGACAAGTTTTGAGCAAGTGGGAAAGATTTGCAAAGCAACATTGAGGCTATGGAAGCTCATAGGTTGTGAAACTTGCAAATGTTGATTGTATGCACCATTGATGTGATTGAAGTGTAAAAAATGCTTATGTAACTCATTCCAATCATTATCCAAGGACAACCAAACCACATTGGAGGAATTATATCAGCTACTACAGGCAAGCTGAAAATCAGTGTAGAAATCCACTAGGAGGAAGAAAAATCATAAGAGGCTCAAATGAGTGCATACCATGCACTTAGCAGTTGACCCCCATGTATGTGTATATAAACCTTTGGATGAAACCCCCAAGCACTCATTTGGATGTATCGATGCAAAACAAGCTGGATTAAGCAAGATTAACATGGTTGTTAATTGGGATTAGCAAAATAGAGGTGCTGAATCATCAAATTAATTACTCATTTGGTCAAAATTAGTGCAATTCAGCCTATACATGGCTAGAGTGCTTGATATGAAGCCAAAGAATGCATGGCCTAAGATTTGGATGTAATTTGAATGAATTGAAAGTGGATTAGTGCCAGTATTTGACAGTTTACACGTTCTCGACCAAAATAAAGAACTATTTTTGTCATGTAATTGACACTTGGTGGCCTTAGATGATGTTTATATGTGATATGGAGCATGTATGGATGTAAAGGCATATGGTATACACTTGCTTGGATTATTTCTTGGTGATTTGCCACATTAATGAACTCGATATTGTGTGGGATTACAAGCTATAGTGGACTGTTTGTATATCGGATAGTGAATGTTTGTGAACAAATGGATATAAATAATCAAGATTGAGCTTGAGTGAGTACATTGGAGTGTTTTGAAAAGTGGACTATTTTGGATGTGTTTCTTAGATTTTGTGAGTGGCACCAAGTTATTTTCAGCTTATGCAAACATTGGTTTTGAGTCCCTGATTTTGTCGCCATAAAAAATTGTGGAATGTGTGGATAACATTGGTGACGAAGTACGTGTATGTATGTGTGTTTGAGTTTATTGTTTGCAATACTCAATGAACATTGTGCATAGGAAAATGAGTGATGGTCCAGAAAAGACTATTGGGGAAAAGCTTGATAGAAACAACTTTTGGATTTGGAAGTACCACATGACAAACTTTCTTGAAGGCAAAGGGCTTTGGAATTTTGTGACAAGCGAGGAGACGGAGCCAAGGGTCACTAGTGAATGCAACACCCATCCAACTTACAGCATATAGGAATTGGATAGAGAGGGCTTTCAAAGTGCTATATTATTTCTCGATTTGTGTGACAGATGGCATGTTATGCCATATTTAGGACACAAATAATCCTAAGGATGAATGTGATACATTGGTGAAGTTGTATGATACAACTACACATCCAAAGAAGATGCAATTGAAGCAAAAGATACATAGTGTGACTCAAAACAACAGGAGCATCAATGATTATGTATAGGAGATTAAAGGATGTGTAGATGCACTTGCATCTATTGGTTTCCCCCATGGAAGATGATGATTTGGTTGCCATTGCATTGAATGGTTTGGGAAAGGACTACAAAGCATTTGAAACCTCTATCAGGGTTAGAGGTGGAGACTCCCTAGATTTTGATGGGTTGTAGCTTTGCTTATTTTGGAGGAGATAAAACTTGTATTTGGTGCTTCATCTAGTACTAGTGGGCATGCAAGGGACCAAGCATTCTTCACTCATAGAGGTGCTAGAGGTAGGGGGAGATCTAGTTGGAGAGGACGTACAAGTGGACATGGTTGGCATGATAGGCCACCACAACAACAACTGGATTCAAACCATCTTTTGGTGTAGGTGGTGGTAGAGGTTTTTACCCTCATGCTAGAGGGAGGTTTGGATCTCATGGTAGATGTCGTTGTTGGCAACCACAATAGTAAAATATACATGGCATTGAGTGTTATTATTGTGGTAAACTTGGACATATAGCTAGAGATTTCTACAAAAAGTAAAATGATGTTCGTGGTGGTAGAGGTACAAGATGGAAACTATGCATCATCTAGCAATGAAGGACATACAGATCATTTGTTTGCCCATGAAGCGTGTGATGGGTACAACGACATCTCACAAAGAGAGTGATGACACATGGTATATGGATTCAAGTGCATCAAAACCATAAGACATGTCATGGGAGGGTGGTTTCGTAACATGATGCCAACACAAAATCAGGGTTATGTTACTATAGGTGATGATACTCAACATTTGATTACACATGTTGGTAGTGTGCCATTGAGGATGCATGATAGCAGAGTGAAAACTATGTCTAAGGTGTTATATGTGCCATCTATTACAAAGAGTTTGGACAAATGGTGGAACAAGGATTGTTTGCAAATGAGATTTAACGAGCATGGATGTTTTGTTGAGAACTTAAAGCATGGCTATAAATTGATTGCCAAAGGTCAAAAAGATGGCAGATTGTTCAAGCTAGATGCAAGCATTCCAGAATTGAAGTCAGCCATGTTTCTCATAGTCATGGGATAGTGCTAGACATTGATATTTGGCACAAAAAGATTGGTTATGTAAATATTAAAAAGCTGAAATCTATGCAAACATATCTAGCTCGGAAAGTTTAGATGAAGAACTTGGCATCCTAGCCTTATGTACTCTAGGTGTAAGGCAAGAAAGATATGTTCCTCCACATGCTAGAGCACATGGTGTCCAAAGTTATCCACATATTTGAGAAGGCCACAAAGGATAAGATATCCAGTGGAGAGGTTGACATATGATGGTATGCAATGCATTATCCATACATGACATCAATGGTGAAGCATGTGGAACCATCATGTTTTGGAGAAGCTATTGGAAAGCATGTATGGGAGAAGCAATGGATGAAGAAATGGATGCCTCTTTGATACACAATGATACATGGGACTTGGTTGCATTTCCAAGTGGAAAGAATGCCATTGGTTGCAAATGGGTGTAAAAAAGTGAAATGTAAGTTGGATGGATCAATAGAAAGGCACAAAGCAAGGCTGGTCGCAAAGGGATATGCACAGACACATGGTTTGGATTATGATGAAACATTTAGCCTTGTGGTGGCTAAGATGGGAACATTGAGATCTATGATTGCATTGGTTGTATCAAATGGTTGGGAAATGCATCAAATGGATGTAAAAAATGCATTTCTAAATGGTGAATTGCAAGAAGAGGTGTTCATGGAGCAACTAGGAGGATATGCGCATCCCAAATATCTCACACATGTATGTAAGTTAAAGAAGGCCTTGTATGGACAGAAGTAAGCACCACGTGCTTGGACAGACAAGATAAGTAGGTATCTCATGAGAATTGGTTTTCATGTGGGACAGGTGGTTTAAGCAAGGATATTGCTGATGTGAAAGATTCATTATGTGGAGGATTTGACATGAAAGACTTGGGAGAATTGAGATACTTTCTTGGCATTGAAGTGGTGAAAACAAAGAAAGGCATTTGGTTGGTTGAACGGTTGTATGCATTGAATATGCTAGCAAAGTATGGCATGATAGGTTGTAAGCCAATGAGCATACCATTGGAGAAAAATGTGAAGCTAAGGGCTGATTGTGGTGAAGATATTGAGGATGCGATAATGTATAGAAATATTGTTAGTAGTTTGATATACATGATATCACTAGAACAGATTTATGCTATGCGGTCAGGCTTGTGAGTCAGTTTATGCAAAGTCCAAGGAAACCACATTTGGATGTAGTGAGAAGAATCTTGATATATGTGTGTGTGATAGATAAACATAGAATTTCTCTGTGTGAGAGAGTGTGTATGTGGAGGGAGGAGAGTGTGTGGTTACATTAGTACATGTGCAAGTGTGTACATGTGTGCATGTGTGTGTGTGTGCATGTGCGTGTGTGTGTATATGTGTGTGTGTGTGTGTGAGAGAGAGAGAGAGAGAGAGAGAGAGAGAGAGAGAGAGAGAGAGAGAGAGAGAGAGAGAGAGAGAGAAATGAAATGAAATGAAATTTTATTATTATCTTCGAAGGACCATATTGGGTCCATGAGACACATGTCGAGAACATACATGAATACATAAGTCGATGTGCTCGGGAGCCTCATCGGAGAGCATAATGAAACTGAAATATGTGAAACTAGAACTGAAACTAAAATGAAAATCAAAAAGCTATGCAGCATGCTATAAGTGTACATCATGAGAAGCATGTCATGCCATATAGGTACTCATGAGGGCTGGGCCCCCTCGT